>NC_041387.1:199122943-199283607 GCF_002162155.2 Triticum dicoccoides | reverse complement strand
AACGCTCACTTTTCATCCAGAGAGGCAGCATCGATCGGCTTCAGTTAGCAGCAGTAGCGAAGGAATCGCTTGATCGGGTTCAGTTAACAGCCATCGATCGATCGCTCGGGTTCAGTAACGTGTAGCCTGAAGTGCAATCGCTCGGGTTCAGTTAGAGCCCAACGCCTCGCTCGGGTTCAGTTAGAGCCAACGCCTCGCACACACGCGTGTACATGTACGAGAGAAATGCGCATCGCTCGGCCCCCGACCACCCACCGTAATCGGGAACTCCCCGAAATTTTCTTTGCCCTTGCCTCTACCACGGTTTTTCCCGTCATGGACGGCCCAAAGAATGCCATGCAGCTGCGTCTCCGTCCCGCCCAGGACAAAAAGCCCACTTTGTGTAATGATTTTTTATCATAGAAGTAGGAGCCCACCACATCTATGATGTTACCGGGTTTTGTCACAGTTATCGTCATAGAAGTGTCATAAGTATGACATAATTTTATTTCGTTGGGCCCAAAATGTCACGGATGTGTCTTTTTTGTAGTGTATGATGGAGTTATTGAACAAAGACACCAAGTTTAAATGGACCGAGGATTGTGAGGCCATTTTTTAGGAGTTGAAGAAACATTTGGTTACAGCGCCAGTGTTGATTCTTCCGAACAGACGCAAGGATTTCCAAGTATATTGCAACACTTCACGTCAATGACTTGGAGGCGTTCTTATGAAAGAAGGAAGAGTTGTTTCATATGCCTCACGACAACTTCGACCTCATGAGTTGAATTATGCTATGCATGATTTGGAGTTAGTAGCTGTAGTGCATGCGCGCAAGACATGTAGACACTTCCTCATCGGTAACCATTCCGTTGTTTACACAGATCATAAGAGTTTCAAGTACATCTTCACGCAGAAAGAGCTACTGGGAAAGATCCGAGAAGCCCAAAAGACGGACCAGGAGATTGCAGAGATAAAGGATAGGATGGGTAAAGGAAAGGCTAAAGGTTTTCGTGAAGATGAGCACGAAACTTTATGGTTTGAGGATCGTATCTATGTGCCTAATGGCCCCGAGATCAGGAAGTTAAATCTTTAGGAGGGCATGATTCACCTTATTCGATTCACCCAGGCAACACCAAGATGTATTTGGATTTGAAGGAGAGTTTTTCGTGGACAGGAATGAAGAAGGATATTGCAGAGTATGTAGCAGTATACAATGTATGTCAGAGAGTTAAGGCAGAACATCAGAGACCAGCAGGGTTGCTTCAGCCTTCGCCGATACCCGAATGGAAGTGGGATAAACTTGGCATGGATTTCATCCCTGGATAACCCAGGACCCGTTCAGGCTTTGATTGTATCTGAGTTGTAGTTGATCGCTTAACCAAGGTAGCCCATTTCATCCCTATGAAGACAACTTATACGAGTGCTAAGTTGGCAAAGATATACATGACCATGATCGTATGTCTGCATGGAGTTCCGAGGACCATCGTATCAGATAGAGGAACATAGTTTACTTCAAAGTTTTGGAATCAGTTGCACGAAAAATTGGGTACCAGGCTAGTGTTTAGTACAACCTTTCACCCGCAGACAGAAGGGGCAGACCGAGAGGGTCAATCAGATTCTGGAGGACATGTTGAGAACTTGTGCGCTAGATTATGGATCTAGTTGGGATGATAATTTACCCTATGCAGAGTTCTCCAACATCAACCGTTATCTAGCCAGTTTGAAGATGGCCCCTTTCTAAGCTTTGTATAGAAGGAGGTGCGGGACACCATTGTGGTGGGATGAAGTTGGAGATCGATAGTTGTTCGGACCAGATTTAATCAGAGATTCTTAGGAGAAGGTTAAGCTGATTCGAGATAGACTCAAGATAGCCCAGTTCAGGCAGAAGAGTTATGCCGATCTAAACACAAGAAAGTAGCCTATGAAGTCGAAGACAGAGCATATCTTCGTGTGTCCTTCTAGGAGTAAAGTGATTCGGAGTCAAAGGAAAGCTAGCACCACAATTTGTGGGACCATATAGAGTTTTGGAATGTATGGGAGAAGTTGCCTACAAGTGGGAATTACCCGAATGTTTGTCAGGAATTCATGATGTGTTTCACGTTTCCTAGTTGAAGAAGTGCCATTCAGAGATGGCCGAGATTCCTCTGAGAGATACCGTGCCACATGAAGTGATTCAGTTGGATAGTAACCTGACCTATGAAGAGAAACCCGTTAAGATTCTCAAGTTTTCCAGTCGAGTTACTCGTTGCAGAGTCATCAAGTTTTGGAAAGTTCAGTGGAGCCACCATACCGAGGAGGAAGCCACCTCGAAACGAGAAGAAGAGCTTTGCAAGGACCACCCACACCTTTTAGATGACCAACCCAAATCTTGAGGCCGAGATTCATATAAGGGGGGTAGGTTTATAACATCCCAATTTTCAATTTGGATATTATTCATAGATCATCCATTGCATCCATGATTTATGCATTTTTGTTGTTTTGTTTTAGTTGCATTTTGATCCAAGAGACCTTAAGAAACTAAAGGACCAATTTGAGAGAGTTGGAGGTTTCACAAAAATCAAATTTTGATTTATCAAAACATGGAAAATTTGGATCAAATTGTTGTTGAAAATTCTTTTCCAGTTATTTTAAAATAAAAAGAGAAGATAAAATGACTTCTTCAAAATCAGCAAAGAAATATTGGAAAATGAATTTTGAATTTTTTGACAGTTTATTTGATTTTATTCGCTAGTTTATGTATTTGTTAGCAGAGTAATTAGTACTATAATGTTTGTTTTTAGTTTAGGCATTTAAGCCCAGAAAAATGTTCGCAAGTCGTCCCCGAGTCGGACTCCGGCTGGAGTCCGCCACCGCCTCGCCTCGCCCCCTCCCGCTAGCTGCGACCCCCTGGCCCCTTTAAATACCGCCACACCCGGCCCCTCTCTCCATCGCAAGCCGCCGCCACCGCACTTTCCGCCGCCACCATCGCCATAGCCGCGCCGCCGCACGCAGCCGCCCGCGCCGCCGCAAGGCACCTCCATCGTCGCCAGTTACCACCGCCGCCATCTACCGCCGCACCGGAACGCCGCACCCACCCGAAGCTGCCGCCGCCGTTGAATTCGCCATCGCCACTGCCCAAACCGCCGTGAACCATTATAAAACCATCACCCGGGTCCGATCCGATTCTTTTTTAAGTTTCTAGTTTTTAGTTTAAAATCCGGTTTATTGTTTAGTTTGGTTATTTGGCGAGCGTTCGTTTGTTTAGGTTCTGTAGCTTACAGATTCATTAGATTATTTTTGGTAGCGAATGTTCGTTCGGTAGATTTTTTTATTTTATTTTAGTTTTCGGCCAGGGACCCATCTGTGAATATTTTCTTCACAAATTATCCCCTGATCTTTAAACCCTCACAACTTTTTGCTTGTTTTTCCAAATTCGACGAAACAAACACCAAAATCTTCAAAGCGATCTCATCTATCCAGTAAACAAACTTGAACATGATTTTGACAATTTAAAATTTGAGTTTAGTTCCGATTTGAATTTGATCTTGTTTTGTTCGTATCTTGAGTTTCGTAACTCAGTTTTGGTTGATTCTTTTTGCAAATCGTAGCTAATCACATGTACCTACTGTTAAGGTCTAATCCACATAAATATAAAGTTGTTAAAATTTGTTTTCTGTTAGATTGGTTATTTGCTTGTTTTTTTATTTTTTCTGGATCTTTTCTTCGTTTTCTCTTTGCATCGTTTGCTTGAGTGCTTATGTATGCTATTGTTTGTCTACGCTAGATTTTCCAGAGTGCGAAGCTTGTTACTATGAATCCCTAGAGTTTTCCGATCATCAACAAGGCAAGTTACACTTTGGTCATACCTTTTAATACCCATTTTTTACTATGCATTAGTTTTACCCTTCAAAGATTTGCACGAGTAGGATTGGGAACATTTGGTTTGGTTGTAGTCCTTGAGGTAGGAACCTATTACCTTTGATCACCCCGGGAATATATGTTATGCTATTATATTCCTTAGCCATGCTCATAGACGGGGATTGGTTCATGATTCATGAAAGTTGTGAAAGATAATAATTTTGGACAACATTAAGGTGGCAACTTTAATATACATCTGGGTGGATTGGTTGGGGCACCTGGAGAAACTAGTGCTTGCCCATGGGAATCCCGGAGTACCCGTGTGATTTTCCCTTGGTTCGCTACCCAGGATCAAAGGGATCATATGATATTTCATGCCTAGAAACTTTTGTGTGCAGCCACAAGAAATTATGGGCTCTGGCATAGTTGAGTAAGTTGTGCGAGCTCTTGAAGAGGTGGACTAGCAGATGTAGGGGAAAGTAGGTGTACCAGTCTACCCAGAGTAGAGAGTTAATGCTTCAGAAAGACAATGTCTCGATCTTCTGATCATGGATGTAGTCAGGACTTGTGGGGAAAAGTGTGTATAAACTAATCATGGTTAGCTGTGTCCCCGGTTATGGACAATTTGAGTATCTAGAAGTGGATATTTATGTTGATCTCATCACTCTTTAATTAAGGTATTGCGTTTAATGATGATACTTGATCTAAATGGTGGATTTGAGTTGGAGGAACCTTCTCAATCATTGGTATAAACTTTGTAGTAAATAAAAAGTTACTCCTTTGTTGTAGGGAAAAATTAGCTTTATGCAAAAATTTAACTTAGAGCCTCCACGAGCCAAATATGCATGTAGATATAGTTTCATTAATTTGCTCTACAGTGTAACTCTGCCAGCATATTCCATGTGCTGACCTACACGGTGGCAACGTTTGATGTTGTAGAATTTACCGACAATGAAAAAGGTGCGCTAGGTCGTTGTCATGCACTCAGACACATTTATCTTTGAAGCTTCCGCAATTATTTTGTTTAGTTGGCGTTCAGCCATATTATTTGTGTAATAAATACTCTTTATGGGGACCTTGATGTAATAAGTGTGTGATTGCACTATGTTATAATGCCTCGAGTACTGTGTGTGTCAGCATACCGATCTAGGATGACACTTAAGCAAAGAGACTTCGATCAATTGGGATCATGGTCGCTACATCAACCCACGAGGGCCCCACAAGCTCAAGGGTTTTGTAGGGTGGGCGCACCATGCAATCTTGTGGGCCCCCTGAGCCTCTGTTTGACCTAATCTCTGGCATATAATTTTCCTAATATTCCAAAACTGTGGCACCCCGGCTCAGAGAAACCGGAATGCCCCGTATTCCAGCCCAGAGTTCGAGGAGAAGTCTTCTGGAATACGGCACTACTTAGCATAGAACATACCAGCCTTCTATTATTACACGAATATGAATACAAGGTCTCCGATATTACAATGAATAACATCGGTACGGCGACACTACGCCATCCTCAGTTGCTCTATGCAAGCAGCAGAACAACTCGAAGCACCGGAATAACTCTAGTAGCAGAACAACGGCGACGGTGTTGAACTCCACTCCACAGGGACTCTGGCTGGAACGCTTGTCCTAGCTCGCATGAACGGAAACCCCGACAAGCAAGCAATCAAATCCGGCATGACCTGCAAACTGGCATGACACGCCAGGTCAGTGCATTGAATGTACTTGCAAGCTCACAATAAACCAGAAGCATTCAAGACAAACAATAGTATGGCAATTACAAGTTAAACAGGAATTATCATGATATCATCAGAATAACATGGCATGACCAACATAAACATGATACAGCTATCACAACATGAGCATATTAATCCAACAATACTAGCATCCAACATGATGACACTATCATGCACTACTCATACTGCTCGGATTGCCTCGTAACCAACACATGCATCACTTACCAACCTCGGACATCACACGATCATCTCGGGATCAAATAAAAGCTTGGTATAAACAATACTATAGCGATCATTAAATAACCATAAGGAGCTTGATCTTTACCCACAACTCTCGGACAACATCACGAATATACAACAACTCGGTATCCTCAATACCACCCTGATCCTTACGGCGATCACAACCACGACCAACACTTAGTCGCAAACTGTGATCCTTACGGCGATCACAACCCGACCAATACATGGCCCATGATCCTTACAGCGATCACAACCCGACCAACACCTGGCCAACTTATCTCACTGTTATTAAGCATATTATTCTTATTACTGTTGACTCATGGTGTGACATTCTCTCGACCTGGGCCCTTATCCGCGGGCACGGCTATCGATAGATTTAATATAAACTCTGCAGAGGTTAGTACATTGTACCCACACTACGTAACCCATGGCCTCGCACTCCCATTCGGGTGGACCAACGGCGTTCCAACAAAACCGATCTACTGCCATGACACTCTCCCAGCTACTCCGACTCACTCCTCACCGAGCTAAGTCATGGGTGGCCCCGTGCCTACCTCCAGACACAACGACCACCGTTGTGGCACAACACATAAACGATCCCACACAGGGATTCACCAACTATAATAACTACAGGCACACAAGGTTATGCTCCGCCTACCTGATCAAGGTAGCACGTGCCCATAACCTTCACCCGTAGGAGGCACCGGTGAGAGGCACAACATAGACCCAGTTAGGACCATCCCATACCGGTAAGCGTGGTTGCACTGGTCAGCATCGATTCAGCGGCACCATCACTCAGCCAACAGATGTTCAAGTTAAATTTAATCCGGTTAACTTGAATGCAAATATGCTGAGCCATGATAAAATAACATGATGCCAACCATAATACATGAACATGATATCAACATCATCATGAGGGTATCACATAACTATCCACCATATGAACAATAACTCATATCCACTGAGCATGGAATACTGACTAGCATGACCATCTCCAATATCAACATGTACTACTAACAAGCATAAACATATGGAAGATAATACTAGCAGGTATAACATGACCACAGAGTATAAGACAACATAGCACAAAAGTGAACACGCAAATCTGAACATTACCGGAACAACGATAACCATCTTTTCAACAAGCAAACATTTAATAAAGACTCAAGTTGAAAACCATGGCTACTGCATGACTATCATGCAAGTGGGTATTGTGGCTTGCCTGGGGATGAAGAAGGCACCGGGGAGAAGTGCGGTGAAGCCGCGGAAAGATTTACCGGAAAACGTTCTCTGTCGGAGGGGGCTGAATAAGGGCAATGGCGTAAAGGTCATTTTCACAGTGTCAAACCATAGTGAAAATATGACCAACAGAATGGGCTCAATGAAACCAAGAAGTGAGTGTTGGTTTCACCTGATTTGGAGCTACGGATAAAAAGATATAAGGGTTTTACTGCCAGGGACCTATCTGTAAAAATTTATTTTACAGACTGGGCCAAAACAGAAAACTGGAGAGCGTATTCTGGGGAATGCGCTTCCACTTAAATGACGTGGCAGTGGCGTGGCCGGGGCTGGTCAATGCCTGAGCGACTGATGGGTGGGTCCCACCTTATCTACTCCCTCTCTCTTCTTCCTCTCTTCTTCCTCTCTCCTTCTCCCGACCAGAACAGGCAAAGGCGAGGCCGCGCGCGTCACCGACGACGGGCTCCAGCGCCACAGGCCATCTCCGGCCAAACGGAGGACACCGGTAGCCTAGGGGTGGCGAGCCGCCTCCATCCCAGGGCAGAGGGAGCGCCGGGAGGGGTGTGGACGCGGCACCGCGCGGTGGCAGGAGCTGTAGACAGCGGCGGCGGAGATTTGGGGACGGCAACCACAGAGGTTTGGGGACGCCACGGACGCGTGTGCTCATGCATGGACTCAGGGGAAGGCGACGGCGACGCACAGGGAGGAGCTTACGGGGTGGAAGGGGTCGAGGGACGCAGACGAGAAACGTCCGATCCCCATAAAAGCTCGGTCGGCCACAGATCTCTCGTGAGCGCTCATTGGTGAGCGTCGGTGAGGAAGAGGACGGAGGGGGAGAGGGGTCCAGGAGAACGGCGACGACGCGGGAACACGCTGGACATGATCACAGGCTCTAAGACGACGAGAGGAGGAGGGGGTCCAGCACAAGAAGTGCTCCGGACGCGGCCACTACACACAGAGCGCTCCAACAGGCATGACAGTTGCGTGTTCACCACAAGACATGGCACATTAAATGCTCTACATGACCCAAAACGGTGTCTAGTGGTAAGTCCTTCAAAGGTTGGTCTCAACTACGGTGGTAACTAGGTGAAAGAGGCTCTAGTCAAAAAGAAATAACCCTCTGAAGTTTACTGCAGTAAACTTCATCATCTCAATGTGCTCAACTGGGATATGTTATGGGCCAAACAAGATGTCTGGGGTGTTTAGGATAGGAAGGACTACAATCCTGGAGGTTTTGAGGGTAAAAGGATCAAGATTTACTGCAGTTACTTCACAACTGCATACTTGGTCCAGAAATGAAGATCATGATGGTGCACTCACATGGAGTGTCCAATTGAGCTCAAATTGGGCAAGGCTTAGTCATTTGGTCATATGATGATGCTGTAAAAAGCTCATGCCAAATGGACAACCCAAAATAGCACTTGCTTCACAAACATCTCTGCTGACTAGAAACTTGGAATAATTATGGTAGTCATATGGATCAATGCAATGATGCCAAAATGGGTGGAGAGATGTTTTATGGGTATATGAATGATCTGGTAATTTATCAGGATTTTTGAAGCAATATAAAATATACTTGCTTCACAACCTGAAAATATTGCCAGAAACAAAGATTTGCTCCTGTGCTCACATAGAAGATTGGATTGGGATACAAATGGGTGTAAGGTATTAATATGAGCACATTAAGGAGTGTGCAAAAGTTCAACTCATTTGGGTACTCCTAGCTAGTACTTCCTTCACAAAGCCTTCTGTTAGACAGAAACTTTGAAAATTCACTGAGGAAGATTGGCTAGGCAAATAAATTTGAACTTGTGCATGGGGCAATTATTTGGACATATAAACATGCCCAAAAAGGTTGGGAGTCAATAGGAGAAGTATAAATGACACTTCCTTCAGAAAGTGCCATTCAGGGCAGAATAGAAAAAGGAATTTTGGGGAATTATTTTTGAACATGGCAATGAAAAGTTTTGCCATACTTGATCAAGATATGACCCAAAAAAATTAGGAGAATTATTTGGGAATTTAAGGAGTGATGGAAATATAGGTTTCTTCACAACCTAGGGCAATTGGAGTTATTCCTTTAGTAGAAAAGGAATATTCCCAATAAAAAGAATATTGGGATGTGGACTAGGATGGAAATGACAAGGTCTATGGAAAGATTTTCGAATGGAAAGCCACTCTAGAAACAAATAAGAGGGTATCTTCTTCAGTTTCTAGACCACAAAGCCACGGGAAAAGAGAACTCGGGTAAAAACCTTGGAAAAACAAAAGAAAAAGAAAGGGCCAAAAATCAGGCTGTCACAAAAACCATCGAAGCGAGACCCGAAACAATTTTATCGCCGTCGCAAGCATCTATTCTTCCGTGATCCCATCTAGCGGCCTTTTTCGGTACTGTGCCGAAGGGGGAAACCATTGGGGAGGCAATCTTCATCGAGCTTGTTGCCTCCATGATGACGTGTGAGTAGTTCCTTCAGGACCTATGGGTCCATAGCTATAGCAAGATGGCTTTCTCTCTCTCTCTCTCTCTCTCTTGATATTCAATATAATGATCTTCTCTAAGATCTATGCGATGTAATTCTCGTGATGTGTTTGTTGGGATCTGATGAATTGTGGGTTTATGATCACATTATTTATTGAAACTATCTCAGTGTTTTGAGATTTAATTATGTGTAATTATCTATGTATTCTTCGTATCTATGAGTTTTGTTTGGACAATTGGATTATTAGATCTTCAGCGGGAGTGGCGCATAGTAGTGGGTTCAATCTTGCATTGTCCTTACTCTATGACAGGAGGAGTTGCAAGGCACGTATTGTATTGTTGCTACTGAGATTAAAATAATGGGGTCGAACATATTGCTTGGTCTTACTTTGTCTACACTATGTCATCTTGCTTAAAGTGTTACTATGTATTTCACGAACTCAATACTTTGAGATGTTATTGGAGAGCAAAGGGTGATGCTGCAAAGTAGAGATAAGTATTTCCCTCAGTTAGAGAACTAAGGTATCAATCTAGTAGGAGACAACGCATGAGTCACCAAGACCTACACAAACAATCAAACAACTTGCACCCAACGCGATAGAGGGGTTGTCAATCCCTTCATGGTACTTGCAAAAGGAAGATCTGATAGAGATAGATGGAACTAAACAAAACATAAAGTAAATATTTTTGGTTTGTAGATCAGAAAGTAAAAGATTGCAAAAGAGTAGATCACAAACTTATATGATGGAAAATAGACCCGGGGGCTGTTGGCGTCCGGGACTTGGGGGTATCCAGTCCTGCCTGTCTGCATCCCACCCCGTGGCTCCATCGACGGCCTGGTACGGTCCAACTTCGACATCAACATCACAAGACCCTCGTGAGGGGCCAAGCCTCGTGAGGCGGACGACGCCAAGACCCCTGAAGGAGTTGGCCTCCTTAGGAGGGCTCCTGAGGGTCGGAGAGTTCTATGCAGCTACCTCATGAGGCTCAGCTGACGTAATCCTTGACGACCAAGGCCAGGCGGGCGCCATGCGGGTGCAGAGCGCAGGTTTCCTCTTCGATGCAAGGGGGGCAAGCCACGGGCACGGAGTCCTGAGGAATCAGCCAAAGGTTTCCATTCTGGTGTAACAAGACCAAGACCGCCAGGACGGCAGGATGGAGGTCATCACCGAGCCCACCGCAGCGTCACGACCAGATGCTTTTCGCAGGCGAAGACTACTTTTGTTAGGATAGACTGTACTACTTGTCCCCTTTCAAATCCCGTTGTTGTGGAATCCGTTCCCGCACATATTTGGGAAGAGGACCAAGGCCACTATATATAGGACTTAGCCACCACCATAGTGGAGAGAGATCCATTCCACCCCGAGCATCACACCATCTCAAGAACACCTCATCTCCTAAGACTTGTTCATCCTTTGTACTAGTTCATCCATAGCCCGTCGAGGCAATCCACCACACTACACTGGAGTAGGGTATTACACCACAACCGTGGCCCGAACCAGTATAATTCTTTGTGTCTTTGTGTCTTTGTGAGATGTACGTGCTAGGCTAGGGAGGATCGCGAGTAGGCGGGCTAGGCAGGTTGAGATCTCCGCACGCACCCCAGAGTTCGAACCTCTCAAGTGTTGTCGGATTGACTCAGGAGTCTAACTAGTCACGTAACCCCTCACCTCTTGGGCTCGTCCTGGTGATCCGAACGACCCAACCACTGCTGAGGTGTGCGCGGGGCCGGGCCTTGCCTACGCAGAACACCAAGGCTTGCCCCTGCATATTTTCCTAAGTTGTTCGAACGCCAAGGAGGACTCTTGAGCATCGCGACCCAGGAGCCTAACTGGTCCCGTAGACCCTCACCTCTTGGGGTCATCCTGGTGATCCAGATGACCCAACGATGGCTGACGTATGCGCGGGGCCGGGCTCTGCCGACACAGAACAACAAAGCAAATGGAAAAGATGAAGGAGCATAATCTAGTTATTACAAGACATATTGTTTCAAGAAAATAGTTTTAAATGCCTCCCCAAGGCATGTTGCATGATACAGGATAAACAAGCAAAAGCAGAACCTGCAGGACACCTCTTCAGACTTGGGCATCACCACTGCTTGCCAGTGGAACTTCATCGCCAGGCGCGTCACCCATCCCACTGGCTTCACTTGGAAGACCAACCACCATGTACTTGTTCAGCATGGCGTCCATGAAGCTCTTCACGGCGGCAACAGCAGCAGCATCCCGGGAGTCGGCGTCCACCGGAGTAAGGAAGAAGGAGAGGTTGAAGCTGGCATCCTGGAGATAAAGATGGCTGAAGACGCACGTCAGAGACGAGGAAGAAAGTGAGCATGCCTCTCCTTCCACCAGGGATGTAAACCCGTCGACAGCTTCTTCGAGCACCGCCACGACTTCACGAAGCAGAGCAGCAGGGCTCTCCCTTGGGTTCGTCACCACCATCTTCCCCGAGGGACCATCTCCAAAGAGTGCCTTCTAGGCCTTGTGGAAGCGTGCCTTGAGGGAGGAGAGGGAGTCGCGCTCCATGGTGGCCACCTTCTTGGCCTCGGACAGGGCCGCTTGGGGTGCCTCCGCCTCCTCCCTCAGCTTCACCAGGCGATCACGCTCTCCAGCCTGCTCTAAGGTCGTCTTCTTCACCTTGACGTCCCGGCTGGCGACGGCAGCCTCCTGGACCTTCAGCTTCTCCTCGCGCTCCTGGAGCTGGCTGGCCTGGGTGGCCTGCTGGTCCTGGAGAATCTTTAGACTATCCTCCGCTGCATGGTACTTGTCCTCAGCTTCTATGACTTCTTTCTGCGTTAGGTCGCGCGCCGTGGCAGCCACCCCAAGCGCCTTCTGGGCCTCCTCCGCAGAGTCCCAGGCTGCGCGAACAAAGGCGTCGGCCTTGAGCCAACCAGAGATCAACCCCAGGCGCCCTTGCGCCGAACAACAATCTGGGCCCTGAAGCTCACCCTAGAGAAGGTCAAGTGTCGCCCTTTCCTCTTCTAGGGTCCTAGAGGGAGTAGGAACACTATGACTCGGCCACACGCTAGGCAAGGGAGGAGACGCTGTAGGATTGAAAGTATGTCTAGAGGGTGGTGATTAGACTACTTGACCAAATAAAAATCTATCCTTTTCCCAATTTTAATTCTTGGCAGATTTTAGCAACTTAGCACGGTTCAAGCAATCTTAACACAATTCCAGCAAGCATGCAAAGAGTATATGAGCAGCGGAAATTAAAGCATGCAACTTGCAAGAATATAAAGGGAAGGGTTTGGGGAGTGGAAATGCAAAAGGAGACACAGATGTTTTTATCGTGGTTCTGATAGGTGGTGCTATTGTACATCCACGTTGATGGAGACATCAACTCACGAAGGGGAACGACTGCACAAGTCCACGGAGGGCTCCACCCACGAAGGGTCCACGAAGAAGCAACCTTGTCTATCCCACCATGGCCATCGCCCATGAAGGACTTGCCTCACTAGCGGTAGATCTTCACGAACTAGGCGATCTCCTTGCCCTTACAAACTCCTTGGTTCAACTCCACAATCCTGTTGGAGGCTCCCAAGTGACACCTAGCCAATCTAGGAGACACCACTCTCCAAGAAGTAACAAATGGTGAGTTGATGATGAACTCCTTGCTCTTGTGCTTCAAATTATAGTCTCCCCAACACTCAACTCTCTCTCACAGGATTTGGATTTGGTGGTAAGAATATTTGAGTGGAAAGCAACTTGGGGAAGGCTAGAGATCAAGATTCATATGGTAGGAATGGAATATCTTGGCCTCAACACAAGTGTAGGTTGTTCTCTCTCAGAAAATGTAGGTTGGAAGTGTAGGCATGTTCTGATGGCTCTCTCCATGAATGAAGAGTGGGTGGAGGGGTATATATAGCCTCCACACAAAATCTAACTGTTACACACAACTTGCCAATCTCGGTGGCACAGAATTGATAAACTCGGTCGGACCGATTCAGCAAATCTAGTGATCGTTAGGATTTTTGGTGGGACCGACATGCAACTCGGGAGGACCGATATGATTAGGGTTAGGGCATAACGTAATCTCGGTGTGATCGATTAAACAAACTTGGTGAGACCGATTTTGGTAATAAGCTAACAAGAGAGTTGGTTTGGTAAAATCGGTGGGACCGATTTGCTCATTTTGGTGAGACTGAAATGTTACGAAAGGGAAACAGAGAGTTTACATTGCAATCTCGGTGGGACCGATCGCTCATCCCGGCAGGACCGAAATTTTTTGAAGGGAAACAAAGAGATTGCAACCCCATCTTGGTGAGACCGAGATCCCTATCGATGAGACCGATTTTCCTAGGGTTTGTGGCAGTGGCTATGACATCTGAAATCGGTGGCGCCGGATAGGAAGAATCGGTAGGGCCGAATTTGACTTTTGGTTTAGGTCATATGTGGATGCGAGAAAGTAGTTGAGTGCTTTGGAGCATATCACTAAGCAGTTTGAGCAAGAACCTCATTAAGCAACACCTCATCCCTCCTTGATAGTATTGTCTTTTCCTATAGACTCAATGTGATCTTGGATCACTAAAATAGAAAATTTAGAGTCTTGAGCTTTGAGCTAGAGCCAATCCCTTTGTCCTTAGTATTTTGACGGGTCCACTTTTCTCATCCATGCCATGCCAGTCATTGAGCTTTCCTGAAATATTTATCTTGAAATAGCATTAGCTCAATGAGCTATATGTTGTTAGGAATTACCAAAACCACCTAGGGATAGTTGCACTTTCAACCTCCCCCTTTTTGGTAATTGATGACAACATATAGATCAATGCTTCGACAAATGATAATAAGAGTGAAAAACATTGTCGCTTTGAGAAGTATGTGATAAGCAAGAGCTCCCCCTAAATTTGTGCATAGTTTAAGATTTGCTTTGGACTGCAAATGCACAAAGAGTTGGGATCATAGGTTACTCTTCCATGTCACATACATCTTGGTGGAGCGCTCAAAATGATAATAATTAAATACATGAACTCATCACCAAGAAAAATGAATGATCATATAGAGATATAAAAGGATAATGTCATCCAACAAGCATTAAGGTGGCATATGATCAAACACATGATCACACAAGTATCACACAAAAGCATAGAGTATCTCAAACAAGCAAATAACAAAGTTCAACCACCAAAAGGCAAAACAAGAGAGAACAAAAGCAACACTCTCTCTCGAAGCCTATGATCTATACATTTTCTCCCCCTTTGGCAACAAGTTACCAAAAAGTTCATAAAAAATGCATAGTGCTAGATCGACTCTCAGTCTTGCTCTTCAGGTGGTGGTGTAGATAAGACTCCAAGGACGAAGGCATCAGTTGATGTAGATGGAGCTGGTGGAGTAGGTGCTGCAGCTGGTGGCACTGAAGCTGTAGCTAGTGCAGATAAAGTTGCTCTGGTGTCTATAACTGGCACTGCAGCAGATCTCCGACTCCTTGGAACTCTAGCAAAAGCATCAGTGCTAGACTTGCCCTTCTTCTCCTGCACTTCATCCTGAAGTTGCTCAACAACCGACTATATATCAGTGACCTTCACATCTAAATCATAGAACTTCTGCTCCATGATCCTCTCGAAGCTCTCCTGATTTTGAGTCAGGGTGGCCAATCCCTTCTCAATCCTCAGAGTGGAGGCAATCAAGTAGCCAAGCTGATCTTGCTTGCTCTTCGGAAGATACTGAGATGCCTCATCAATGGTTGGCATCTTTGCAGCCTTTTCAGTCCTTGCCTTCTCCTTCTTTGCTTGTTCTTGCACAGAAGATGGTTCATTCTCATCCATTACCACAGTTTTATCCTCAAAGCCTGGGTAGATGGGCATGTAATCCTTGTCCAAGAGATATGTGCCAGTGCCCATCTTGGAGTTGATTATCTCCTGGATCTGTGGGGCATACACACAACTTCTCTTCTGATCTGCAGCCGTCCTCTTGATAGTTCCCACAATTAGGCTCATTACTTTGAACTTTTGAGGCACATCAAATATTTGAAGCAGATTAATTGCATGACCTCTGATCATCTTGTGATCACCTGACTTTGGCAACAGAGTATGCATGAGGATCCAGTTGATTGTTGGCAAACCTGACAGAAGGTAATGTACCGATCCAAATTTATGTGTCTCAAGAGCAGCATCTGGGATCTCTCTTTACATATGTGCCATGGAGTTGTGATCCTTCTTCTTCTTGGCATAGACATCCAAGTCATGTTCATTTTCCTTAGGAGCATTGATAAATTTTTCCCATTCTTCAACTGATGACTGGTACCTAGTGCCTTCAGACATCCAGACAATCCTTCCATCTGGGTAGAAATGAGCTGTGGAGTAGAACTGCATAATAAGCTCATCATTCCACTTTGTGAGCTTCTGCCCAACAAAGTCCGCTACTCCACAAGACTTGAAACTATCATAGACTCCAGGATAGTGCTCTTCATTTTCCCTGATGTACTTCCAGTCCACCCATCTCATATCACAGACTATTGGCTTCTTGTCAAGCAACACTATCTCGTAGAAGTTCTGTTGTTCCTTTGTATGGAACATGTAGTCCACAGCAGTTCTTCTCCTAACTGCATAGGGATCTGGAATTTTGGGCTTCAACTACCTCAAAACATGTGACTCGTCATCTTCTTCTTCAATAGCAGCTTCAGGCACTCGGGCCTTGTTCTTCTCTCCAACAGGAATATTCCTTTTATTCCTCTTGGGTGCAGCTTTGGGCTTTGGAGCAGCAGCTTTGGGAGCTTCTTTGGGCTGGGATGGAGCAGCCCCTGACCTTATGGCATCTCCCATAAGCTTCTGAGCTTTAGGTGTTGGTGCAGCAACCTCTTCCTCTTCCTCTTCAGAGTCTCTCCTCATAGAGGGCTTGCCAAGTACCTTGGCAGTAGTGGTTCTGACTCTATTTTTTTTCTTGTCCTGGCCAGCAGCATCATCTTCAGACTCAATGGTGAATTCCATGGTTTCACCGGTGGCAACCTTCCTAGGTTTGGAAGCGGGAATCCTTCTTGCAGGTGCCTTCTTCTGCATTCTTGGCTTTGTGGTAGCAGTTGTGCCATATTCCTTCTTCAAAACTTTCTTCTTGGAAGTGGCCTCATTCTCAACAGCTACATAGTCCTCATCCTCGGAATCTGAGGTTCTCTTCTTTCTGGCCCTGGTGGCTGCATTAGGCAAGTTGCTAGGTGTGCTCCTGCTTCCATCATCTTAGCTGCTAGAGGGACTAGTGCCCTCACTCATCTGAACCTGCTCCTCAGACTTGTTCTGACTGTCAATCTGATATGACATGATGCAAACACTAACAGCAGACCCTATGAATAGATATAGATGGGATAGATTGGATGAGCATCACAAAGTACAGAGGTTTTTGCAAAAGAATGAGTCAAAAACTTAGTTTTAGTTTTCGACAGAAAGCATTTCGGATCTACCAATTTGAAAACTCGGTGATACCGAAGCAGCTTTTGGAACCTAAACTAGTGAACTCGGTCAGACCGAGTCACAGTTCGGTGGCACCGAGACTACTAGAGTTTCACAAAGTCCTGAACTCGGTCACACCGATTTGCAATTCTCGGTCAGACCAAGAATCACATGTGCAATGGCCTTAGACAAATCGGTGGAACCGAGTACTACAACTCGGTTGGTCCGATATAATTTCGGCGGAAACCTAACCCTAAATTTTCAATCCACAACTAAACTACAGAGTGATTTCGCTGGATAGAGTGATCTCAATCGTGGCAAGATACATGGCAAAAACAATGTGCTAGGAATCGGAGTGAGATTAGCACAAGGATCAAGTCCATACCCTAAGTGCGGCGATGGACCAGCTACGGTGGCAACGGTGGAGATGATTCCCGTTGACGGCGGCAGAGACCAGCGGTAGGAGGCAGCTGGCGATAAGGAGGACGATCCGGAGACCCAGGGAGGCAGAGCAGGCTGAGCGCGGGCGAAGGGGTTCAGAGAAATTTCCAAATTTTGGCCCGGGGATATATATAGCCTGACCCTGTCGGTGTAACCGAGTGGAACAACTCGGTGGCACCGAGATGCATAACTGCAAGCATTTACTGCAACTCGGTGTGACCGAAAAGTACAAATCGGTTGCACCAAGATTGAAAACCTAGATCGACTTAGTGATCTCGGTATGACCGAAATGGATGAATCGGTTAGATCTAAATGCACAAAGAAGTTTTGGAAGTTTAAGTCTATGACGAATCGGGGACTACGAGTGCTCCTCACACAGAGTGGTTCAAATCTAACTTGATCAAACTGTGTGATGTAGCATGAATAGAGTTTGGGACAAGAAAATCATAGATAGCTAGAGAAGGTTCTTAGGCATTCTTGTCCATCCACTTGGCAAAAGAAAATAAACCAAACAATCACAACAAGTGGATGTCCTCGAATGAGTAAAATATGCAACCAACATGCTCAACAATAAAATGGCAAATGAAATATGTGGCAAAGCATGCACAACCAATTCTAGCATCTATCAAGCAATTGGCGATGACTAGGTCATCTATATATGAGTATATTGACTTAGCAGTCAAATGAGAACATTTGATCATAGGTCATACTCATTGTTTAAGCACAAGTGGGGTTACCACTTTCACATAAAGCATTGTTGTGTTCACACCATTAGAGTTGCTTTGACACAATTCTTAGAGTAAAGCTCCCCTTGATGTGAGATCCCCCCTAAGAGGGATGAACTAACCTTGGGTTTTGTCGATGATGACTTCATGTAGGTTGTCGTGGTATTCTCACGGGGGGTGTAAAACGACATATGCCACAAGGTGGCTTCATGTGAGGGCAAGACTGCTGCTGATAGGCCCGGGAGCGGGTATGTGAATAACGCACGGTAGTTTACCCTGGTTCGGGGCTCTCCGGAGAGATAATACCCCTACTCCTGCATGTCTGAGTATATCTGATATATCTGGTACAGAGTTGCTCCTAGAGCTTTATCTGGGATCAGTACCATGGGTATCTGACTTTGTATATGCCTGTATGAGGCATGCTCTAGTGGCCGGCTATGCCCAGGGCTTATGGCCGAATGGATGTGTGTGAGCTCATGCGTGAGTGAATGAGAGGGTGGATGGATGGATGGATGCCATATATAGTGAGGCTAGCTTACTTCCTAAGCTATGTAGTGGCATGGGGCAAGTGGGCATGGGGCACCATGCCCATGATGGTGTGGACGTGATGTGCATGCCTCCTTGTCCCTGGTGCACTTTATAAAACAGTGCCCAGGGACAGATACACTATAGATGATGTCGCGGTACGGTCGTCTCGTCGGTGTCGGGTCGGGCTGCGGTCGCCAGCCGGCTGGTCGGCGCAGTCGGTAGTCGGCAGCCGGCCGGGCAGAGCAGTCGGACAGGGAGCCAGCAGGAGCGGCCGGGCAGTCGGACTGAGGGGCTTTGCTAGCCCCGATGTCTTGAAATATCGTCTTGCCGTCTTCGGGGTACCCGTCGCCAATTACTCTGATAGTAGCCCCCAAGCCTCCGGGCAACTTGGCAAAGTTGGGCGGAGGTTTTTTGGTGGGTGTTCGCGGAAATGATCATGCAAAAGACAAAGTTAGTCCACACAGATATATCAAATGAATGTTTTTAGCATTGCAAGTTTTATGCGAAGGGTGCCGACTCGGTTTCATTCGAGCCCCTTCGATCTTTTTCGTGTTCCCTCCATTCTTTGGCTTGTGCTCTCGCTTGCCGGGCAGCCGCTCTGCGGTTTGTGGCTGAGAGTGGGCCGCGAAGTGGAGTCTACAGTACTCACACTCTGGGAGTGGATTTAACGGAGCGGATACTCATAAATGAAATGGTCGGGTCGCCCGAAGCATTTTTCTTACCAGACGTTTTTCGCGTGGGTGGCCTCCAGCGTTCACTCTTGCAAGGCGGATAGCCGCGCTGCAGTCTATGACTGGGAGTGGGCCTTTGGTACCATGCATGCTACTAAGCCGTATGTGGGAACTAACATCTCAGGCCAAGCGTCCAGCCCCCGGGCCAACTCTGGCTGGCGCCGGGGCGAACAATGATGCAACTGTAACAAAATGCGGAGATAGCATCCCGAGCATCGCTCGAGGTTATCCATGCTTGTGTGGTGCAAAAATATGCGGGTGAGGAGCTCACATTGATTTTCGTGTAGCTGAGGCGGAATTTGCCGAAGACAGTCGGCGCGGCTCGGCGCTCGTGGAGTTCGCCGGCGCACCCGCTGGGTGTAGCCTTCGAGCCCCCGGGTGCTCGAAGAGGGATCTCAGCCGGTCAGGCTCGACCGGCCAGGCGGCGAGGCGTCTTGCAACGCCCTTTTTCTTCTTTTTTTCTTCTACTGGCTGCTGCCAGCCGGACAAAACTCTTCTTTTGTCGCTTTTTTTGTTTCTTGCAATCTTCCGTGGGGGCGCGCCAACACACCCACCGAATGTAGCCCCCGAGATTCGGAACGATTGCTAAGCTGTCGGGCCGGATCTTCCAGCAACTACTTTGTCTTCTTCTTTGCGGGGGCGCGTCGGCGCACCCGCTGGGTGTAGCCCCCGAGATTCGGGCCGACTGCTGAGCAGTCGAGCAGGAACTCCCGTCGAGTACTTTATCTTCTTCCTCGCAGGGGCGCGTTGGCGCACCCACTGGGTGTAGCCCCCGAGATTCAGGCCGAATGCTGAGCAGTCGGGCCGGATCTCCCGGAAACTATTTCATCATCTTTCATCTTCTCTTTGTCTGCCCAGACAGCCGAACGGATACTTCTTCTTTCCCTCCAGCCAGGTAGGCAGCCGAAAATATTTTCCAGCTGGCCTCTCTCCCTTTTTTTTTTCTCTTTTTTAGCTCCCGGTTGTGGGCAGTCGGCCACCTCTTTTCTCTTCTTTCTCTTTTTGCAGCAAGCCGGCTTGACTTTTCTTTCTTTGTACGACTGCATGCGAGCAGTCGGACGCCACCATTGACCACTTTCTTTCTTTTCTCTTTCACCCCGAACCTGGGCAGCTGGCCCACTTCTTTCTTCTGCTATTTTCTCTTTTTGCAGCAAGCCGGCTACAACAGTCAGCTAGAGCTGGGACCCGGCGAGTGCGCGCGGGCGCGGGGCATAGCCGGCCACGGCGCTCGACCCAAGAGCCGGCAGCGGAGGCGCGCGATCCGGCCGGCCAGGGGCATGGCAAGGGAGCCGACACGGAACGTGGAGCGGGGCGGTGCAGGCGTGAGGCGAGCTGGCGCGGCACGGCCGGGACACGGAAGCCGGCCGGTGCGGAGGCCCGCAATGTGTGGGCGATGCAGCCAGCCGCGGCACGGAGGGTGGCAAGGCGGACAGCCGGGCGAGCGGGGGTGCAGGAGCAACATAGTGCGGGAGCCGGCCAGAGCCAGAAGGCGCTGCAGGCGGCCATCACGGGACGAACAAGGCGCAGCGTCCGAGGGAAGCAGGCGCACGGCCGTGCAGGGCATGGTGAAGCTGCGGTGGACGAGGGAGCTGCTAGTTGTGGGTCTACAGGGTAGAGCGGCGACCCGCCGCGACGAGGGCGAAGCGGACCTGGCGGGTGCTGGCCGCTGGAGCCAGAGTCGGCGCTGCCGGACATAGACGATGCCGCAGCGCGGGAGGAGCCGCACCCTGTGCAGCGGTGTAGGACGAACCAGACCTGAGCGGGAGAAGTCGACCCGAGGGAGCCAGCCGATCGGAGCGATGCAGAGACGAGCCGGCGCGCTTTAGGCGATTGACGTAGGATCCAGCAAGGGTGCGGGCGCGCAAAGGCGATGGGCGCCGCGATGCGGGGCGGCATGTGGGCAGCACTCCCGCTCGGGCAGGGCGTGGAACAGCGGATGGACGCTGCAGGAGCGGCTGCAGTAGCTATAGCAAGGTAGCGGTGCCACGACGAGCTAGTAGTGGAGGCAGCAGGAGAGGAGGGAGCAAGGCACTGGGCAGTGACTCCAGCCCATGCGGAGCAGGCAGGAAAGCAGCTCCTGTGGGAGACGGCGTGTGGGGCAGGCAGGGCTGCAGAGCAACAACTCAAGCACGACGGAGACGGATGAGTTGGAGCCAGGCGGCCGTACCCCGTGCGCAGCAGGAGAAGATGGGGCGAGCAGCAAAGCTTGGATGTTGCATGGTCATTGTCTGATGCGTCTTTGGCTAGTGGTTTGACCATTGCTTGACTTGCATCTAGCTAGCTAGCATGGAAGATATATGGAGTAGAGAACACCCTTTCCGGCCAAAGCAAAGCACAGCACGAAGGGGAGCAAACACGAGTGGTGTGCGGATGGACGCAGCCCACGACGCGAGGCCCCACACGCGGCCCGCACAGACGGACAGCCGGCGTCGCAGCGGTGGTGATGACGAAGGTGGCGAGGCCGACGACGAGCATGCGCCGTCCCGCACGGCCGCTCTCGGGGCGGGTCGAAGTCGTGCCCTCGAGCGCTACCGGAGAGACGGCGCGACGCCGCAGCGGTGGAGACGAAGATGGTCCCACCCGGACTGCGAAACCAGCAGCAGCGCGGTAGCATAGTACCGCCCCACGGTGGGCGCCAAATGTCGTGGTATTCTCACGGGGGGTGTAAGACGACATATGCCACAAGGTGGCTTCCTGTGAGGGCAAGACTGCTGCTGATAGGCCCGGGAGCGGGTATGCGAATAACACGCGGTAGTTTACCCAGGTTCGGGGCTCTCCGGAGAGATAATACCCCTACTCCTGCATGTCTGAGTATATCTGATATATCTGGTACAGAGTTGCTCCTAGAGCTGTATCTAGGATCAGTACCATGGGTATTTGACTTTGTATATGCCTGTATGAGGCATGCTCTAGTGGCCGGCTATGCCCAGGGCTTATTGCCGAATGGATGTGTGTGAGCTCATGCGTGAGTGAATGAGAGGGTGGAAGGATGGATGGATGCCATATATAGTGAGGCTAGCTTACTTCCTAAGCTATGTAGTGGCATGGGGCAAGTGGGCATGGGGCACCATGCCCATGATGGTGTGGACGTGATGTGCATGCCTCCTTGTCCCTGGTGCACTTTATAAAACTATGCCTAGGGATAGATACACTGTAGATGACGTCGGGGTACGGTCGTCTCGTCGGTGTCGTGTCGGTGTCGGGTCGGGCTGCGGTCGACAGCCGGCTGGTTGGCGCAGTCGGCAGCCGGCTGGTTGGCGCAGTCTGCAGCCGGCAGCCGGCTGGTTGGCCCAGTCTATAGTCGGCAGCCGGCCGGGCAGAGCAGTCAGCCGGGGAGCCGGCAGGAGCGGCCGGGCAGTCGGAATGAGGGGATTTGTTAGCCCCGATGTCTTGCAATATCGTCTTTCCATCTTCGGGGCACCCGTCGCCAATTACTCCGACATAGGTGTTGAAGATGTGGATGCTCAATGTTTATGTAGATCATTTGGAGCAATCCTTTGGAGTGAGTTACACTTTCAATACCTACACGGGTTAGTCCAACAAGGAACAAACAAGGATATCCATAGACATAGAGTGACGCACACACAAGATGATGTCTATGAAAGCATTTGGTTACCTTGTCCCTTGTCTTACCAACAAGAGGGTTTGTGACTCCTTGAACTAGTGCAAGATGTGGAAGTTGGTTGCACTTGTCCTTTCCAAAATGATAAGAGTGAAGTATGTTAGCGGAGTCACCCTCAAGAACTCTCTAGTTCTTCTTCTTCGGAATCCACATCATCTTGATGGGAATCCTTGGAGTTATAGTCATACTTGATGAAGTAGAACTTGATGTAGAATTGGGAACCCACTTGACCAAGGCCTTAGGAGCTTCTTCAAATGCATCAATCTCCTCTTGAAGCTTGTCCTTGCCTTTTTGCTTGTGGTCTTGTGGTGGAAGATAATCTTGAGCTTGTGTACCTTTGAAGGAAGTAGGATCATACTTCTCTTGTTGAGGAACAAACTTCGTCTTGGGGTATTAATCTTCTTCCCACTCAACTCCATTGGCATTGAACTTTCGTTCAAAACCAACACCTTGGTTCTTCCGGTGCCTTCCTTACTTACGTACAATTTCCTCGAATTGCTTACTCCCGACAAGGCTCTTGTAAACACCTTTCTCTATAATTCCCTTTAATAAGATATTTTCTTTCTCAAGTGTAACTTGGCTAAGAGAATAATTAGTGGAATCAAGAGAATTACTATAATCAACAACATTGGATTTAGCATGATTATTGTTACTAATAGAGGAAGAATCTTTCTTGTTCTTGTTATTAGACTTGACTTGAGGCATGTAAGTAGTTAAGAGTAAACTCTTGGCAATGTAAGAAGAACTTTTCTTGCGAAGATCATCATTGATTGCCTTTAAGAACTCATGCTCTTGCTCAAGGTTGAGCTTTTCAAAGCGTAACTTCTCATGAGTCCTTAAAAGTTCTCAATGATCTTCTAAGGTAGTTTCATGAGCTAACTTAAGAGTTTTTAGTTCTTTAGTTAGAAGCTCAATCTTCTCCTTATCATTGTCATTCATTTTATCTTGATTAGCATGATTAATTGACGTTTAATCATAGTATTCATCACTAGAGTTGTCAACAAGTAAATCATCATCACCTAACAAGTCATCTTCATCACTATTGAAATCAACATACTCGGGGAGTGATACCTTTGGTCCTTTAGCCATGAAGCATCTTCCAAGTCCTTCATTTGGTGAATCAAATATGTCGTAGGAGTTGGTTGACACAAGTGCTAGACCGGCAACACCTTCATATTGAGTATATTCGGAGTCGGAGTGATAGCTTCTATCGGAGTGATTGTCGGAGTCGGAGTCCGAGCCGGATACCCATTCACCAACATGAGCTTGATGTCTTTTTTTGTGTAGCTCCTTGATGACTTGTCCTTCCTTTCCGAATCCTTGCTTCTCCAGGATGTTCTTCGTTCATAACGATCATCTCTACTCCTTCTCTCTCTTGGTGGTGATTGTTCTCTTCTACTTCTTTTTGGAGTAGTGTCCGGGTCTTCCACAATTGTAGCAATTACGCTCTCGACTAGAAGATCTTTTGTCATTGTAGGACCTTGACTTGGAACTTCTTTATTTGCTTCTACTCTTGTAGAACTTGTTGAAGTTCTTCACCATTAGGCTCAATTCTTCATTGAAGGTTTGTTTCTCACTTGATGATGTGGGAGCTTCACATGAGGCTTTGTAAGCACCACTTGACTTGTTGTGGAGCTCCTCCTTATCCTTGAGTGACATCTCATGAGCAACACTTCTTCCAATGACTTCTGTTGGCTTGAGATCTTTGTAATTGGGCATCATTTGGATTGATGTGCACACGGTATCATATTTTCCGTCCAAAGCTCTTAGGATCTTCTTGATGATGAATTTGTCGGTCATCTCTTCACTTCCTAAGCCGGCAATCTCATTTGTGATAAGAGCAAGCCTAGAGTAAATTTTAGAGACACCTTCACCATCCTTCATTTTGAACTTGTCAAGCTGACTTTGAAGCACATCCAACTTGGATTCCTTGACGGAGTCGGTACCTTCATGCATATCAATCAAAGTATCCCAAATTTCCTTTGCATTCTCAAGACGGCTGATTTTTTTGAATTCTTCGGGGCACAATCCGTTGAAGAGGATATCACAAGCTTGAGCGTTGTATTGCAGCATCTTCAACTCTTCTGTGGTAGCTTCACGGTTCGGTTATCTCCCATCAAAGAATTCACCTTGCAAGCCAATACACACAATATCCCAAACGACGAGGTTATGTCCAAGAATATGCATTTTCATCTTATGCTTCCAACTAGCAGAATTAGTACCATCAAAGTAAGGACCTCTATGGTGGTAATTTCCCTCACTAGACGCCATACTCTCCTAGGTAGTGAAACCAAGGCTATGACCACCAAAAGCTATAGAATTCAAAGCAAATGGAGACCAAAGCTCTGATACCACTTGTAGGATCAAAAGTATGCATAGAGGGGGGGTGATTAGACTACTTGACCAAATTAAAATCTATCATTTTCCCAATTTTAGTTCTTGGCAGATTTTAGCAACTTAGCACGGTTCAAGCAATCTTAACACAATTCAAGAAAGCATGCAAAGAGTATATGAGCAGCAGAAAGTAAAGCATGCAACTTGCAAGAATGTAAAGGGAAGGGTTTGGGGAGTGCGAACACAATTGGAGACACAGATGTTTTTGTCATGGTTCCGATAGGTGGTACTATCATACATCCACATTGATGGAGACTTCAACCCACGAAGGGTAACGGCTGCGCGAGTCCATGGAGGGCTCCACCCACGAATGGTCCACGAAGAAGCAACCTTGAATATCCCACCATGGTCGTCGCCCATGAAGAACTTGCCTCACTAGAGGTAGATCTTTACGATGTAGGTGATCTCCTTGCCCGTACAAACTCCTTGGTTCAACTCCACAATCTTGTTGGAGGCTCCCAAGTGACACCTAGAAAATCTAGGAGACACCACTCTCCAAGAAGTAACAAATGGTGTGTTGATGGTGAACTCCTTGCTCTTGTGATTCAAATGATAGTCTCCCCAACACTCAACTCTCTCTCACAGGATTTGGATTTGGTGGAAAGAAGATTTTAGTGGAAAGCAACTTGGGGAAGGCTAGAGATCAAGATTCATATGGTAGGAATGGAATATCTTGGCCTCAACACAAGTGTAGGTGGTTTTCTCTCAGAAAATGTAGGTTGGAAGTGCAGGTACGTTCTGATGGCTCTCTCCACGAATGAAGAGTGGGTGGAGGGGTATATATAGCCTCCACACAAAATCTAACCGTTACACACAACTTACCAATCTCGGTGGGACCTAATTGATAAACTCGGTCGGACCGATTCAGCAAATCTAGTGACCGTTAGGATTTTTGGTGGGACCGACATGCAACTCGGTAGGACCGATATGATTAGGGTTAGGGCATAACGTAATCTTGGTGTGACCGATTACACAAACTCGGTGAGACCGATTTTGGTAATAAGCTAACCAGAGAGTTGGTCAGGTAAACTCGGTGGGACCGATTCACTCATTTCGGTGATACCAAAATGTTACGAAAAGGAAACAGAGAGTTTACATTGCAATCTCGGTGGGACCGATCGCTCATCTCGGCGGGACCGAAACTTTATGAAGGGAAACAAAGAGATTGCAACCCCATCTCGGTGAGACCGAGATCCCTATTTGTGAGACCGATTTGCCTAGGGTTTGTGGCAGTGGCTATGACATTTGAACTCGGTGGCGCCAGATAGGAAGAATCGGTGGGGCCAAGTTTGACTTTTGGTTTAGGTCATATGTGGATGCGAGAAAGTAGTTGAGGGCTTTGGAGCATATCACTAAGCATTTTGAGCAAGAACATCATTAAGCAACACCTCATCCCTCCTTGATAGTATTGGCTTTTCCTATAGACTCAATGTGATCTTGGATCACTAAAATAGAAAATGTAGAGTCTTGAGCTTTGAGCTTGAGCCAATCCTTTTGTCCTTAGTATTTTGAGGAGTCCACTTTTCTCATCCATGCCATGCCAGCCATTGAGCTTTCCTGAAATATTTATCTTGAAATAGCATTAGCTCAGTGAGCTATATGTTGTTAGGAATTACCAAAACCACCTAGGGATAGTTGCACTTTCAGACGCCGTTGGCGCCAAGGCAGAAGTAACCTCAGCCTAATGAAGGACCGGGGGATCCGGAGGCTGGTTGTCCTCAGCAGCCGTGGCAAGATTGGGTGCCGGAGGAGCCAGGCCTGCCGAGGACACCAGCACCTCCTGAGAACGGGCGTCCATGTCCTATGGAGCTGGCGTCGCCCCTGGGGCTTGGGGGGTTGCAGCAACCTTTTTCACCAGGGCCGCGGGGGGCGCTCCGTCGCTTGCAGCCACTACTTCTTCGGCGGGTTCTGCCTAACGAGAGGAGAGCACGCTCATCACCACTTCAAGAACCAACAAGCAAGGATAAGGGAGAAACTTACTGGTCGACAAAGGCGTAGCGCCTCTTCATGCTCAGCAGTGGGCGCTTGGGTGGAGTAGAGTGCGCCGAGCTCTTAGGAGCAGGAGAGCTTGCGGTTGGCGCCGCTTGAGGTGGGGTAGGTGAAGGTGGGCTGCTGCCCAGAGAAGTCACCGCGGTCCTGCTTTTCTTTGCAACCGCTCGCTTGTGCTGCTTCAAGGAGGCCACCACAGACCTCGTGGTGACCCCTGAAGGGCTCGGCACCTCCACCACCCGGGGCTCGTCATCATCATCGTCACCCGGAAGATCGCGCGGGATCTCCCTTTGCTCGAGGGAAGAGGACTCGTCCAGAAACTCGTCCTCGATGGCCTCGGAGGATTGGTCGTCGGAGGAGAGGAGCACCAAGGTAGTAGGCGGTAAGGAAGACCCCAGCCGCACAAACCCGAGCTCATCGAAGACAAACATGGCCGTGATGACCTCCTCGGTGACGTCACGGCAGTACACTGGAAGCCAGCCCTCCAGAGGGTCGCTCGGGTCCTTTCCTATCAGGTAGAGCAACACCTTGTTAAGCTCCTCCTCGGGAAGGGGATCTCGGCGCGGGCGGATCTTGTCGTCATCACCACCAAGCTTCCACAAGGGATGGGGGTGGTCCTAAAGCGGTGCGACATGCCGCTTCAGGAACTCCCTGATGAGCATAGATCCTATCAACTTCGCGTCATTCAGCTCCTTGTCCATCGTCCTCATGAATGGCGTCAAGGAAGGGTCGGTGATCTTCTCAGATTTCCAGCACTTATCGGAGGCAGGGAAATGCAGTCAGCAGCTCCAGCGAGCTCTAGGAGCTCTTGGCATCCATCAACACCCACCTCATCACGGCATCCTCCACCTTCTTCCGGCGCGGAAGATCGTGTTTCTACCCTGCGTCGCAACGAAACCGATGCGCCCGACCGGATTGTCGTTGGTCTTGCGAAGATAGAAGAAATGGCGAAACATGGCAACGGAGGGCATCACCCCCATGAACGCCTCACAATAGAAGGCGAAGAGGGACAAAAGGAGGATGGAGTTGGCACGGATGTGGAGCGCTTGGAGGCCATAATGGTGAAAGATGGCGAAGAAGAAGGGGGAGAACGGAGGTACCAGCCCGGAGAAGACGCTATGCATAAAGAAGGGGAAGAAGTTGCTGCCCGAAGCGCGGTCTTCCCCCACTGATTTTCGTCGCTCGCCGTCAGGAGGAGTGTTGTCTGGAGCTTCTCTCTAGTCACGTAGGGTGCCATCAGCCCTGGCTCGTACAAGGCGGCACCAGCAGCCGAGGAGGAAACCGTGGCTTTTTCGGCGGCCATCAGGCAGAAGGTTTGGTGGGGAATCGGTAGATCTGGTGAGCTCTTCCACTATGGAGAGAAGGGGATCTGGAGCAAGATGAATAAGGAGCAATGAAAGCCTGGCGGCAGGCGGCACCCCTTTTTGTAAGACTGGGGTAGTTGCCGAGGCAACGTGGGGAAGCGGAGTCACCCACGTCCAATCAATCGCCACGCGTCATCAAGGCCACAGGCGGTTAGGGCCCGCGGCGCTCCATCCTTGTCCTTTGGCTTCGCCTGGAAGCCAAGTCCGAGCAAGCCTTGGGCCCGGGGGCTACTGTCGGCATCCTGGACATCGGGGTAACCAGTCCTGCATGCCTGCGGCCCACCCCGTGGCTCCATTGACGGCCTGGTACGGCCCATCTTCGACATCAACACTACAAGACCCTCGCGAGGGGCCAAGCATCGTGAGGCGGACGACACCAAGACCTCTGAAGGAGTTGGCCTCCTCAAGAGGGCTCCTGCGGGGCGGAGAGTTCTATGCAGCTGCCTCATGAGGCTCAGCTGACGTGAGCCATGACGACCAAGGTCGGGCGGGCGCCAGGCGGGTGCAGAGCGCAGGTTTCCTCTTCGGTGCAAGCGGGGAAAGCCACAGGCGCGGAGTCCCTAGGAATCAGCCAAAGGTTTCCATTTTGGTGTAACAAGACCAAGACCGCGAGGACGGCAGGATGGAGGTCATCACCGAGCCCACCGCAGCGTCAGGACCAGAGGCTTTTCGCAGCCGAAGACTACTTTTGTAAGGATAGACTGTACTACTTGTCCCCTTTCAAATCCCGCTATTATGGAATCCCTTCCCTCTCATATTTGGTAAGAGGACCAAGGCAACTATATATAGGACTTAGCCACCACCATAGTGGAGAGAGATCCATTACACCTCGAGCATCACACCAACTCAAGAACACCTCACCTCCTGAGGATTGTTCATCCTTTGTACTAGTTCATCCATAGCCCGTCGAGGCAATCCACCACACCACACTGGAGTAGGGTATTACACCACAACGGTTGCCCGAACCAGTATAAACCTCAGTGTCTTTGTGTCTCTATGAGCACTGCGCGCTTGGCTAGGGAGGATCGCGAGTAGGCATGCTGGGCAGGATGAGATCTCCGTACGCACCCCAGAGTTCGAACCTCTCAAGGGTTGTCGGATCCCGAAATCCGACAGGGGCCATAGGTTTCACTAGTGGCTTCTCTCAAGATAGAAAATAATACGATGGGTGAACAAATTACTATCGAGCAATTGATAGAAAAGTGCAAAGTTATAACAAAATCTAAGGCAATGTTTATGAAATATAGGAATCATGTCCGTGTCAAGTAGGCCGACTCCTGCCTGCATCTACTACTATTACTCCACATGTCCATCGACTCTTGCGTGCATTTAGACTATTAAGTTCATCAAGAACAGAGTAACTCATTAAGTAAGATGACATGATGTAGAGGAATAAACTCAAGCAATATGATGTAAACCCCATCTTTTTATCCTCGATCGAAACACTACAATATGTCCCTTGCTACCCCTACTATCACTAGGAAAGGACACCGCAAGAAACCAAACCTAAGCACTTCTCCCATTGCAAGAAAAACCAATCTAGTTGGCCAAACTAAACCGATAGTTCGAATAGAATTACAAAGATATCAAATCATGCATATAAGAATTTAGATAAAGTTCAAATAATATTCATAGATAAGCTGATCATAAATCAACAATTCATCGGATCTCGACAAACACACCGCAAAAGAAGATTACATCGGATAGATCTCCAAGAACTTTGAGGAGAACATGGTATTGAGAATCAAAGAGAGAGAAGAAGCCATCTAGCTACTAGCTATGGACCCGTAGGTCTAAGGTAAACTAATCATGGTTCATCGGAAGGGCAATAGAGTTGATGTAGAAGCCCTCTATGAACGAATCCCCCTCCGGCAGGACGCCGGAAAAGGCCCCTAGAAGGGATCTCACGGGTATGAAGGTTGCGGCAGTGGAGAAGTGTTTTTGTGCATGCTTCTGGTGGTTTGGGAATATTTGTGAATATATAGGATGAAGAATTAGGTCAGGGGGTGTTGGAGTAGGCCACAAGGCAAGGGGCGCGCCCACCCCCCTAGAGCGCACCCATGTGCCTTGTCGTCTACTCCAAGTTCTTCTGACGTGGACTCCAAGTAAAACATGTGTCTTTTGGTCCAAGGAAAATCATCGCGAAGGTTTAATTCCGTTTGGACTCTGTTTCGTGTACCTTTTCTGCAAAGCTCAAAAACAAGGAAAATCAGAAACTGGCATTGGGCTCTAGGTTAATAGGTTAGTCCTAAAAATAATTTAAAATAGCATATTAATGCATATAAAACAACAAAAACAAATAATATAATAGCATGGAACAATCAAAAATTATAGATACGTTGGATACGTACAAATGATCTAGTTGTCACGGAAGTAATGCCTATATGTGAATTATGCCATGAAGAATCATAATCACAACTATGCACAATTTTGTCAATTGCCTAAACATAATTTGTTTACCCACCGATGATATGCTTATGAGAGTTATGCCTCTAGTGAACCTATGGCCTCGGGGTCCATTCTCCATTATTACTAAGAACTCTACAATTGCTCATTGTTTTATTTTCCTTTATTTTATTTTATTTTCATACCTATCACTATCAGATTTAATCCTTGCACTTGGTGAGAATAAGGAGATTGACAAGCCCTCTTGCCTTAATTCGGTATATGCATTTTCTTTGTGTGTGTGAAGGTACTGTTCACATTGTTTTTGTGTCGTCTCCTTCTGGTTCGATATACCTTGGTTCATAACTGAGGGAAATACTATCTACTACAGGGAAGTCCAACAACTCTACCGAGAGTAGCACCATGCAACAACAGTAAAAGAGCAATATATGGGTGAGTACATAGTTCAAATCTCGGTTGGCACGAGGAGCTAATGGGATGACCTCGAGCACGGTCGGCAAACAAAACACGAGCGCCGAGAAAGCTGGAAAAAGCCCTACATCAACAAAAAGAGAGCAATGTGTGGGGCGAACACCATACTGATCTACCAAAGTAGCGCCTGATACGTCCATTTTGCATCATGTTTTCCTACTATTATTTATAGTATTTTTAAGCATTATAACAATTGGTGGAGTAATTCTAATGCCTTTTCTCTCATAACTAGTAACCTCGCATGTGCAACGGACGTCTATATTAACATACATTATTTAAAACATTTGTAGTTAGCTGTGCTATTCTCCACAATAAATAAATGAAATTGGAATCAGTGCAATGAATAAGGATTTTCTTGAGGGTACATCATCTTTGCAAAATATTTATGTGATAGCAACTTAATTATATGAAGTACATTGTTTCACTATTACCAAAAAATGAAAAGCTGATTTGTAACTTTGCCTTGTATCTTGAGCCTCTGAACATTAGAGTGCAAACCTTCTATTGACAGGTTCTTGTGGAGGTAGTCCATGAAAATGCCTATGGATGTAACAAGATTATTTGGAATGCTTGCGGCCTGCATTTACAGTTTACAAATATCAGCGAATGATACAATGATGACGAACAATAAAACCAGTTTCTCAACAAATAATCTCATCTAGCATCTGAATCAAATCTCATGCACCATGCATTATTTGTAGATGGGAAGAACAAGTCTACGAAACCAAAAAAAGGTTTTGGTAATAAGTACCAAAAGAACTATTCTGGCAGTAACAAAAGCAAAGATCTGATGATTTAGTATCACTCAAAGGCTATCCAAAGATGGAGAACAAGAATAAAAAAACAATAATCACCTTGAGCTTCTGAAGAGTTATATGTGTGCGACTATACTTGTTCTGGAGGTGCATTTGGCAAGGTGTCTAGGGAGCCTGTTGCTGTCCCTGCAATGTCAAGTCTGTGAAATGGGGCACACTTAATGGAATTGAAACGAATTCGTGCCTGGTTGGTTATCCATCTGCCAGGAAAAGATGAGCCGGACTGTTGTATTTCCTGTTATTTTCCAACTTGAATTATAGTGGAGTAATCTGTAGCACTAAAAAATGATGCAATTAAACGTGAAATATGACGTAGTTCTGGATAAAAAATATGATACAGATAAGGTTAGTAAAATATGAATAATCCAATTACCGAACAAACAAATCAAGGTAAAATATGGTAGGTTATCTAGCGGAGGTGGATACAAATTCAGGTTAAATAGCAATGATAGGCCGTAGAAGGGAAATGAGAAAATGATGAAAGAAACAAATATGCATCTAAGGTAAGTATGAAAGAACAAGCATATTTAAACTGCAGGGAACCCACTATCACCCTTCGGCGAGGGAAGAATCACATGAATCGACACATGGTATTTCTTTCCTTCAGCATGTAAATTTATATAGCAACAATTCATTTCCAATAATAAGTACATCCTCAATCCTCATACCATATTTAAGTAGCGACACAACCAGTTTATAATAAGAAAATCACAGATTGGAACCAAAATTTCACAAAAGCTTAGTATCTGCCCTTACCGTCTATTCTTCCACTGAGAAAAAGGAAATGCATCTAAGCCATGTAAATTAGCACCAAGGATACTTGATGAAAGAAACAAAAAATTGTGCATCCCATTGAACAACACTATGTTATTCTCCTCCATGGCGAGGCGGGCTTCACGACATTTTGATGTAGTGCCAGTTGCGCAACCCCATCAGATTTGCTTCTGACAGACACACTACCCAGTCTACATACACACAAAATAAAAATTTCATTTCTTATAAGAGATTCCTAATCCTTAGTATGAAATAGGTAAATTTATAAAAAATATATGGAAGATGATCAGAACTACAACACATGATTGAAGATAATTTCCGTGCATATAGCCAACAATTCCATGTAGGCCTTACAACTTACAAGAGAAAGATGCAATGAGTGACATATTGAGGTGCGTCGGCAGATCGTGCAGCTTCCTTGGCCTAGTCCATCTTGGCGATTCCACGCAGGCTTCCATTCTATAGAAGAGCCAGATAACGAGGGAAAACATCAAATTAACCAAAGGTCTGAAATCCGCCATTTCTGCAAACTGAAGTTTTTGCATATTATCCAGATGTTGCAAGTTGTTCAGAAATGCACGTGCAACAAAATTCAGAACTATGTGTGAAGCAAAGGTCCGAAATCTATCATCATTCTACAAACTAAACTTTACCATAAGAAAGAGAAACTCAAGGGAACTCAGGTACTCAATCGGAAGGCCTTGCCATCCATTAGAGAGTTGTAGATCATCTCCATATGGAAGAGAGGAAGGAGTTGGTAATTTTGTTAAGATAGTCAATGGAAAGAAAGAAGTTCTTGGCCTTAAGAGTGCAGGTCCGTGCATACAGCAACTACCGCCATTACAAGGGCCACGACACGATGTGACCTACAGCAACAAAGGAATAATGTATCTAATACTGTCCGGCCTCGTCGAGGTCGTTCTCTTGCAATTGCCGAGCCTGGAGAAGATCACCTTATCTCCATTGTTGCTGTCGTCATTTCCTTCCCCTACTCCTTCGTCGTGCTCTTCCCGAGTGCCGCGACCTACCCGTAAGGACAGGCCGGTGGGGTGGGGTGGGCAACTCCATCTCTAGCGGCGACCCGCGATGGCTTACAGGTGCGGGCGGCTCCCTGCGGCGAAGGGAGCGGGGTGGGATGGGCGGCTCCAGCGGCGGCTCCGTCTAACGGCTATGGGAGTTTGCGGGGCGGCAAGGCGAATGACACAGGAGGAGGAGGAGGGGGCGAGAGGTCGCGCGGGCGGTTTGTTCTTTTCTCTAAACGGCGGCGGTTGGGTTAGCGATAGATGGTTTGTTAGTGTCTTGATGCGTGGTTTGTTGCGTTAAACATTGGAGGATTAAGGGCCATCAGATCTTGTTGATGGACGAGTCTGATTGTTTGGTTCTCCTCCCTCTCTTCCTTTTATAGGGGTAGTAGATATGCAAGGTTTACACAAAGAGGGAGAATATCGGCAGCTGAAATTCTGGACCTTAAAAAGCTATGTTAGAGATACCTATTCTGCACATCTCCAAATAAGCAGAAATTTTATGGAGAATTATTTTGGAATAAATACAAATACTAGAGAAAAGAACTACTAGAGGGGGCCACCTTGGTGCTGAAAAGGCACCAGGGTGAGCCACCCCCTCCAAGCACACCCTGGTGGTAGTGGGCTCCTCGGCCCACCTCAAGTGCCCATCTTCTAGTATATAAGGTCTTTTGACCAAGAAAAAATAAGGAGAGGACTTTCGGGACGGAGCTCCGCCGTCTCGAGGTGGAACTTGGGAAGGAGCACTTTTGCCCTCTAGAGGAGCGATTCCGCCAGGGGAACTTCCCTCCCGGAGGGGTACCGAAGCCATCGTCATCACCAACCAACCTCTCATCTTTGGGAGGCCAATCTTCATCAACATCTTCAACAGCACCATGTCATCTCATAACCCTTGTTCATCTCTTGTTTTCTACCTTTGTGCCGGAACCTTAGATTGGTACCCGTGGGTGACTAGTAGTGTTGATTATATATTGGAGTTGATGCTAGATGGTTTATTTGGTGGAAGATTATCTGTTCAGATCCGTTATGCTATTTAATACCCCTCTGATCTTGAGCGTGAATATTATTTTTGAGTAGTTGCCCTTGTTCTTCAGGCCATGGGAGAAGTCATGTTGCATGTAATCATGTGAATTTGATATTTGTTCGATATTTTGATGATATGTATGTTGTGATTCCCTTAGTGGTGTTATGTGGACGTCGACTACATGACACTTCACCATTTTTAGGCCTAAGGGAAAGCATTGTGGAGTAGTTATTAGATGATGGGTTGCTAGAGTGATAGATGCTTAAACCCTAGTTTATGCGCTACTCCCTCTGTTCCTTTATGTTAGGTGCATAATTTCCACCTTGGTGACCAAGCCAGCCATTTTTAGAGCATCCGGGACAATATTATCCCTGATATTAGTTTAGCATTAGATATCCATTACGTGAGCCTCCACTAATTTGACGCTACATGCAAATATGCTGTCGGCCTTGCATGGCACATGCAATCAATGTATCCCAGCAATCAGGGATGGAAATAAGTGTCTTTCCTTGTATACAAAAATAGGTACCCATGTACATGCGTGGCCATAAGGAAAAGGGAGGGAAGTGGCTTGGCGCCAACTTAATGATGATTTTATATTATGTTTTCGTGTACAAAATGAGTCGACTCCCCCTGGTTCTTTTCATTTACCCCTTCTTCCAGTACATGGACAACAAAAAAATGTTTGATTTAGACTTGCATCCAGCACCTAATTGGGATTCAATTGAGGAGAACGATGACAATGCCTTTGATCTTGGATACGACTACGACTGGCTAGCTTCCGGTGACTCTGACGATGGTATGTTCTTGTGCAATCTCACCTTTTTGCAGTATCAGGGAGATATTTTTTCATTGTGGGCTCCGTGTAGAAGTTGAGCATGAGCTCCATGGCGGCAACGGACGCCAGCATGACCGACTTCATGCCAGCAGTGAAGCTGACAATGAGGCGGACCTCCCTGAACACATGAGAGGTGCTTCTGCCGAGGACGGGAGACTTGACGTAGCACACCGGCAAAAGACGCGGGGGTGCGCGGGCACGGGCACGACCAACGCGCCAGCAAGCACGGACGCACACGAGGCCAACGTGTCGACGGACGCGGCCACAATGTGGATGCAACCCCGTCTTCACAGGTACGTACTGTATGTATTCCATATTCGTTGAACCAGATCATGTATTACTTGACCCGTTGTGTCACCATCTACACATAGTTCGAACGCCGAGACACGGCTGGATGAGACCACGCAGAGGACGAAATACAGTGCAAGCCGCCGGTGAATCCAGCGGAAAAGTGGTGGCTGGTGTCCTTTTGCATGACGGTTTCGGTCAAAAGTAGGCAAACCTTCTATCCGGGGCGATCCTGCTGGTTACCACCAGACCCTATCTCTTTGCCGGTGAAAAAATTCTCATAGATTCTCGTGCGCGCCATACCGGTGAAGTATTCATCCAGGGAACTATTGTCATGTTCCCCTGCCATCTCGTGAACATCTCTGTCGGCATTCTGGATATGGGAGTATCCAGACTTGCTTGCCTGCGGGCCACCACGTGGATCCATCAACGGCTTGGTACGGCCTAGCTCGACATCAACAACTCAAGACCCTCGCGAGGGGCCATGCCACGCGAGGTGGATGACGTCAAGACCACCAAGGGGATCGGCCCCTTCAGGCTGGCTCCCGAGGGGCGGAGAGTTCTATGCAAGGTGTACCTCATGAGGCTCAGCTGATGTGAGCCGTGACGACCAAGGCAAGGCGGGCGCCAGCGGGCGTAGAGCGCCAGTTTCCTCTTCGGTGCAAGGGAGGCTAGCCATAGGTGCGGAGTCCCGAGGAATCAGCCAAAGGTTTCATTCTAGTGCAGCAAGACCAAGACCACCAGGGTGGCAGGACGAAGTTCATCACCGAGACCATCGCAGCATCATTACCAGGGGCTTTTCGCAAGCGAAGACCACTTTTGTCAGGATAAGTTGTATTACTTGTCCCCGTTCAAATCCGGCCATTGTGGGATCCCTTCCCGCCAATATTTGGGAAGGGGACCAAGGCCACTATGAATAGGACTTAGCCACCACCATAGAGGGGGATCCATTCTCATTCGACCACCTCACCAGCTCTCTTGAGCTCAAGAACACCTCTCCTCCTGAGGCCAGTTCATCCACTGTACTAGTTCATCCTCAGCCCTTTGAGGCAATCCACCAAAACGCTGGAGTAGGGTATTACACTGCAAGGTGGCCCGAACCAGGATAAACTATCGTGTCACTTTGTCTCTTCGAGCTCGACGCGCCAGGCTTAGGAGGATCGCGAGTAGGCAGTCTTGGTAGGTTGAGATTTCCGCTCGCACCCCAGTGTTTGAACCTCTCAAGGGTTTGTGGAGCCCGTAATCCGACATTTGGCGCGCTAGGTAGGTGGTGCGTCGGATATCCTCTTCCATCGACCGGTCCTCTGCCGCTCCAACGACGCCATGTCCAATGCCCCGAGGTTGCACGTCGAGCACTGGGTTGTCCGGGCCTCCTCAACAGAGCCAGGAGATGAGGAGGACCTCCACTCCGCTCTGCTTGTGGCCCGATGTCGGTGTCAAAACTGGCGGATCTCGGGTAGGGGGTCCCGAACTGTGCGTCTAGGCGGATGGTAACAGGAGACAAGGGACACGATGTTTTTACCCAGGTTCGGGCCCTCTCCATGGAGGTAAAACCCTACTCTTGCTTGATTAATATTGATAATATGGGTAGTACAAGAGTGGATCTACCATGAGATCAGAGAGGCTAAACCCTAGAAGCTAGCCTATGGTATGATTGTTGTTCGTCCTATGGACTAAAACTCTCCGGTTTATATAGACACCGGAGAGGGCTAGGGTTACACGGAGTCGGTTACAATGGGAGGAGATATTCGTATCGTATCGCCAAGCTTGCCTTCCACGCCAAGGAAAGTCCCATCTGGACACAGGACGGAGTCTTCAATCTTGTATCTTCATAGTCCGGGAGTCCGACCAAAGGTCATAGTCCGGCCATCCGGACACCCCCTAATCCAGGACTCCCTCAGTAGCCCCTGAACCAGGCTTCAATGACGACGAGTCCGGCACGCAAGTTGTCTTCGGCATTGCAAGGCGGGTTCCTCCTCCGAACACTTCATAGAAGATATTGAACACAAGGATAGTGTCCAGCTTTGCAAAATAAGTCCCACATGCCACCGTAGAGAAAATAATATTTGCACCAATCTAATCTCCTGACGTATTCTGCAGCATGACATCACGCCACGGCCAGGCTTTTATTCGAATCATTTTACTGTTCCACCTCAGGCGTTTAGCGAGGCGGTTTCCTTGGCACGTCTTGTCAAAGCAGAGATCGTGTTGCCTTATTCCGGGATTCTCATCAATACGGGCATGGGTAACCCAACCGCGCCATTAACCACGGCGCTTGGGAGATAAGCGAGTTTTATTAGGCCGGTGGGGGCTCGTAGTTTTGGCTGCCCATATAAGGGGATAAGAATCTACCCTTTCCAGTTACGCCTTCTTCTTCCTTCGCTTATTCGTCCCTGCGCACTCGAGCTCCAATGCCCAAGCCCGCACTTCCCACCTCAACCTTCTCCAATCATGTCCGGAGCGGGAGGTAGATGGATGGCCTCCTACGTCACAGAGGGGCAAATCAAAAGGCTGAGGAAGGCCGAATACTTGTCTAACGACATCGCGCACCGGCTTCCAGATGAGGGGCAACTCATCCCCACCCCCAGGCCCCATGAGAGGGTTGTTTTTCTTCCCCATTTCCTCCGCGGACTGGGTTTTCCTCTTCACCCGTTCGTCCGGGGGCTCATGTTCTACTACGTCCTGGACTTCCACGATCTGGCCCCGAACTTCATCCTCAACATCTCAGCATTCATCGTCGTATGCGAGGCCTTCCTCTGCATCCAGCCCCACGTCGGCTTATGGCTGAAGACTTTTAATGTCAAGCCGAAGGTAGTGGGAGGCCGCCAAGCGGAGTGCGGAGGCGCCATGGTGGGCCGGATGGCCAACGTCCTATGGCTCGAGGGCTCCTTTGTGGAAACAATAAAGGGATGGCAATCGGTGTGGTTCTACATCACCGAGCCACGCGATCCCAAATGGGCGGCGGCCCCCAAATTTTGATCTGGCTTCCCCACACGGCTCACTTCCTGGAAAGAGATGGGCCTAACATATGGGGATTCGGAGGAGCTGACCGGACTTCAAACCCGCGTCTGTAAGCTGGTGAACAAGAATCTCAAGCTTGTCAACGTAGTCCAGGTCATGCTCATCCACCGGATCCTCCCATGCCAACAACGGGCCTTCAAATTGTGGGAGTTTGATCCGACACAACACCAAACCTTGAGCAAGCTTTTCGACACTACGTACGAAGATGCCTGGAAGGTGCTGTTTAAGGGCGCTGAGGCACCCGCATCCGCTACCGAAGATCGCGGATTCAGCTCGCGGTGTCAGGCCAGTGAGGTAAGCTACTCTACCCTTTACGGGACTCTTGTCTTTCATAGGCTGACTCTATGCGGGGTCTAACCTCCCTTTCCTTTAACAAGACTGGCTGAAGACATCCGGGAAGATGAACTGTCCGCCTCCCTTACCAGAAGACCCAGCGGACGCCCAATTGACAGGGTTGCTGGTTCCGGCACCTCGCATGTTACCGGAGAAGAAGGCCAAGAAGAAGGCCACGGAGACTCACAAGAACTCCCGGCGCCTGGTGGTGTCGGGTTCATCGCCCGACAACCCCGAAGCACCCTCCGCCTCTGAAGACGAGGAGGAGGAAGAAGAAGAAGCCTCTCCCCCTCCGACGGGGGGAGGAAAGAAAAGAAAGGCCGCCGCAACTGGGGAGGCCGGAGGGTCTAAGAAGGGGAAAACCCTTCTGCCGGACTACGCCTCCAGTGCCGAATACGGCCGGGAGGAATGGCCGCCCACGGTCAAGCCCCTGGCTAGATCGTAAGTGTCCGGATATCCGAATAACTTATGACGCCCCTCCATTATTTGGCATTTCCTGACGCCGAATTTGATCATGTAGTCCGCCCAAGGCTCAGCTCGATGATTCGACGAGCGGCTCCTTTGATTCGTCAGATGTGAATAGTGCTTCATTTCCGACGGCCTCATCCCCTCTCCCTATGGACGATGCCGAGGTGGAGTCCCGAAAAGGACTAAACCAGGAGGAGGTGGTCCTGGAGGCGCCGCAAGGCGACCTCCCGGACTCCAGGACCAAAGGGGGTAAAGCCCCAGAGGGATCCAAGCCCGGCCCCGGGCCGGACACTGCTCCGGAACCATCAATGGTTCCAGAGTCCGACAGGCGGCGCCTTCATAAGAAGGGCAAGCCTACGACGCCAGCGACCTCCGTCCATCCGGAGGCGCCGGACAATTTGCTGGAGGTCCTTAACGGTGCCTCCATCGACGAGGACCACCGCACTGTTATGAGTGCGGTGATTCAGAAGGTCCAGTCCGCCAAGAGCGGGCTGACAGAAGCCTGTACAAGTCTGTTAACAGGCTTTGAGGTATGTGTGTAAAAACATATAAAAATGTCACCACATAGACAGTAGCCCCTGATGCTCAGTTCGGCGTTCGGAAAGAAAACCCGAGCTGAGGATCTAAAAAGATATACGCAGGAGTCTAACAAAAATATGTCAATATGGGAATACAGGCTATGCTGCTGACCTCTGCCGCACTGACTGTGGAGGTCAAAGTATTGAAGGAGAACCTCTAGCGGTCCGAGAATGAGCTCGGCCGTGCCAAAAAGCAGCTCGAGGACAAGGAGGGTATGTAATACCACATGTAAACGTATATAGAAATACTTGGTTGCAAATAATGACAGGACCAACGTAAATGTTGTAGGGGCCACAGCCGAGGTGGAGATCCTGAAGGAGGCGATCTCCAAGGCCGAAAACAGTGCGGCCCTGGAGCGCACCGAGCGAGAGAAGCAGGAGGCGCGGGTGGCAGAGGTGCTGCAAGACCTCCAGGCTCTCATGGAAAAACACGAGAGTTTGGAGCGTGACTCGAAGACTGGAGAGTCCGAGCTTGCCTTGGCTCTTGAGAGTGCCAAGACCGCTAAGGCCGAAGCCCAGAAGGCCCTTCAGGAGATCGAGGCGATGAAGAGGATAGCGGCGGGTAAGGCATTCTTTATGCAAAGCAAGAATGTAAAAGTAAATTATTTGTTACTTACCTGAATCCGGAGCTCTCCAGGAGCGTTCGCCGGTCTGCCCCGTAGTGTGTCTGATGCTGCCGCATTCTACCGAGCCGAAGAGGGGAGCTCGACGGAAAAGGTGTTCTGGTCTCAATATGCTAAGGCCGGACATCCGGTGCCCCTGAGCAACCAGCTGAAGCAGCTGGTCGAACTCCACAAGGTGGCCGAACAGGCCATGAAGGGCCTCATAGTTTGGCTTTGGCCTAGAGAAGCCATGCCTGGGAGCTACTTCGGTCTGGTGCGGTGGCTGGTGGACGCGTGTCCATGGATTGAGGTCGTCAAGCGCTCCGTCTGTATCGAAGGTGCCCGTCGGGCCCTTGCCCGTGCTAAAGTGCACTGGGGCAAGCTGGACGGTGAAAAGCTTTTGACGGACGCGCCACCGCCGGGCAAGGAGTATCATACGCCCGAGATGTATTATAAGGGCATCCTGAAGAGTGCCCGCCTTATAGCGGACGAATGCTCCAGAGATGTAATTTTTGAGTAGACTCGCCTCTGTTATCCTGTACGCTAAAAACTTTGTTCATATGCGTTAAGCAACACTTTGTTAATTTAAAATATTACCTTCTGTGCGGCCGTTTATCAAATCTGAGAGATGCAAGTCGTCGGCTTCTACCCCCATGCCACGAGTGCTGGGGTGTTCGTGATAAACCTGAGCGCTCTTGTTCCCATTCTTGGGTCCATCTAGGGAGGCGCTCAGCACAACGAACCAGGCCATCGGACTTATAATGCTTTATCACTCTCACTTAGCCATAGAATTCTGTAATTTTAAATTTCAGTGAAGCCCCTAGTATTCGGAAGACCGAGTTCGGGGCGCTATCCATGCCTAGGCCGGATAAGTCCGGCTCCTCGCTCTAAGCGGCCTAAGTCTTTAAGGACTCGAAAAACCTCGCGAACAGTGACCGGTCTCTCGCACTATCATGACGGTCAGTTTTAGCTTTCTCTACTGAGGTGTTAACCCAGCTCAACTGGGGCACAATCGCAGTAGTTCTCCCAGCGCTACCTTAGCCAACATTGCGGAACGTAAGGTACCAAAACATGGGAGCCGGGCAAACCCAACTATTGACCAAAGACATGATTCGGAGCCGATGCATATAGTGCTATAAGTTTGGGGTGCCACACTCAAGAGATTGTTCGGTCTTCTCACACCATGTTATGGGGTGCTTAAGCCCCTGGTGTATTGGCCGTACCAAAGTGTACGGTTACAGAATGTCATGACTGAGCATATTTGTATATAAAAAATAGATGAGTACAATAATAGATAAGAGCTATGTATTGTTTATTAAAAAAGGGCTGCTACGAAAGCAGAACGATACAAGTAGTGCGATAAGCAAGAGATGGGATTATTTGACATGTCCCCCTCCAGGGGCAAGCTGCGGGATTTTAAGTAAAACAGGTATTAAGCTCGTTATAGAGACCACGTGGACATTTGACGAGGCTTGTTCTCTCCCTGGCAGTTGCATCGTGTGTTCGGCGAGTGTATTGCCGGACAGGCCTTCCGAATAGTTGAGTCCTGAAAGTGTATAAAAAGGAAACGGCGGAATAGGGAGCCCCTTAGTGCGGTTGAGCCGCATTCTGGGCGTGCCGTAGTTGTGCCCCTCCCCTTATGCCCATGGTATCTCTAAGGCGTAATTATGTACGCGTGGTACCAATATCACCATCTGGCGAGGGCTGGGATTGGGGCCGCACTGCTATGCTTGCTCGGAACGTGCCAGCCAGATTCGTTGTAGGTTACTTCGGGCTCGCTTGACGTTGTCCGGACGTTTGACACCTGGATTGGAGAATTGCCTTGAGAGGCTACTCTGTACTTCCTCCGCCAGGGCCGCCGTGTGCTCCTCCGTTCGGAGAGAGTGAGGGATTCCTGGATTAGGGGGTGTCCGGATGGCCAGACTAAGACATTTGGTCGGACTCCCGGACTATGAAGATACAAGATTGAAGACTCCGTCCCGTGTCCGGATGGGACTTTCCTTGGCGTCGAAGGCAAGCTTGGCGATACGATATGAAGATCTCCTCCCATTGTAACCGACTCTGTGTAACCCTAGCCCTCTCCGGTGTCTATATAAACCGGAGGGGTTTAGTCCATAGGACGAACAAAAATCATACCATAGGCTAGCTTCTAGGGTTTAGCCTCTCCGATCTCGTGGTAGATCTACTCTTGTACTACCCATATAATCAATATTAATCAAGCAGGAGTAGGGTTTTACCTCCATCGAGAGGGCCCAAACCTGGGTAAAAACATCGTGTCCCTTGTCACCTGTTACCATCCGCCTAGACGCACAGTTCGGAACCCCCTACCCGAGATCCGCCGGTTTTGACACCGACATTGGTGCTTTCATTGAGAGTTCCTCTGTGTCATCGCCTTTAGGCCCGATGGCTTCTTGGCTCGTCAATCACGACGCGGTCCAGGATGAGACTTTTCTCCCCGGACAGATCTTCGTATTCGGCGGCTTCGCACTGCGGACCAACTCGTTTGGCCATCTGGAGCAGATCGAAAGCTACGCCCCTGGCCATCAGGTCAGGTTTGGAAGCTTAAACTACACGACCGACATCCGCCGGGACTTGATCTTCGACGGATTCGAGCCACAATCGGGCGCGCCGCACTGTCACATTGGGCATGATTTAGCTCTGCCGCCGAAAAACGTCCAGAATGTTGCTCAGGTGTCCGCTCCGACCATTAGCTCAGACCCCACTACGCTAGTCGGGGATGGACGGTTGGACACCGCCCCGGAAGCTGCAACCTCTATGGCGATAGAGCCGGATACCAGCCTAGTCCTTCGCATGGCCCGTGACTCCAAGGTGCCGGACTCCGCTCTGGACTCCGTAAATCCCGCACCTCTTCCGATCAAGCCCAATTGGGCTCCAGTCATGGAGTTCACCACCGCGGATGTCTTTCAGCACTCGCCATTTGGCGATATCCTGAATTCATTAAAGTCTCTCTCTTTGTCAGGAGAGCCCTAGCCGAACTACGGCCAACACGGTTGGGATGCAGACGACGAAGAAATTCGAAGCCCACCCACCACCCACTTCGTAGCCACTGTCGACAATTTAACCGACATGCTCGACTTTGACTCCGAAGGCATCGACGGCCTGGACGCCGATGAAGGAGACGATCAAGAACCAGCACCCATAGGGAACTGGAAAGACACCTCGTCATATGACATATACATGGTGGACACACCTAAAGCAGGGGATGGCGAGGAAAAAACGGAGGATGATCCCTCCAAGAAGCAACCCAAGCGCCAACGTCAGTGGCGCCGCTCTAAGTCCCGCCAAAGCAAAAACGGCGATTCCGGCACTGGAGATAACAACATGCCGGATAGTGCCGAAGACAACCCCCTCCAACAGGATTCAGTGCAGGAGGACGAAGGATCCAACCCTCATGAGAGAGCGGCCGACAGAGAGGTTGAGGACAACAATTATATGCCTCCCTCCGAAGACGAGGCAAGCCTCGATGACAACGAATTCGTCGTGCCAGAGGATCCCGTCGAACAAGAGCGTTTCAAACGCTGGCTTGTTGCCATGACAAGCAGCCTCAAGAAGAAACAGCAGCAACTTAGAGCTGACCAAGACTTGCTAGCCGACAGATGGACCGAAGTCCTGGCGGCCGAAGAGTATAAACTAGGACGCCCCTCCAAGAGCTACCCAAAGCGCAGCCTGCTACCCCAACTTGAGGAGGAAGCAACTAAACCTACATCACCAGCATACGATGCGCCCGATCGGCCACCCCGTGGCCGCGATAGAGAGGCCTTCAGGCCCTCGACCCAAGCCGCACCCCGGCACCGCTCAAAACATACCAGAGTATGGGGAGACGCAACAGAACTGCGAGACATCTTGGAGAATAAGGCAAGGCAAACAAGATTGATCTACGGATTACATGGGTGCCCCGCTTCACGTGACGCTAACCGTCACGCCGGACACATTAAGTACGGCCCGGCCGAATACAACAGACCAAGCTCATCCAAGATGCATCGTGTTATAGCCCAGCACAGGGGCGCCGCACACCCACTATGCTTCACAGACGAAGTAATGGATCATCAAATCCCCGAGGGCTTCAAACCCGTAAACATATCCTGCGGTATGGATCGAGGATTATCTCCTGCATATCCACATGGCCCGTGGTGATGATCTACACGCCATCAAATTCCTCCCGCTCAAGCTTAAAGGACCAGCTCGACATTGGCTTAACAGCCTGCCAGCAGAATCAATTAGTTGTTGGGAAGACCTAGAATCCGCATTCCTTGACAACTTCCAGGGCACTTATGTGCGACCACCAGACGCCGATGACCTAAGCCACATAATCCAGCAGCCAGAGGAATCAGCCAGACAATTCTTCACACGGTTCCTAACCAAGAAAAATCAAATAGTCGACTGTCCGGACGCCGAGGCCTTGCAGCCTTCAGGCACAACATCCGAGACGAATGGCTTGCCCGGCACCTAGGATAGGAAAATCCCAAATCTATGGCAGCCCTCACGACACTCATGACCCGCTTTTGTGTGGAGAAGACAGCTGGCTAGCTCGTAGCAATAATATAACAAAGAGCCCCGGCAACTCGGATACCAAGGACAACAAGGGCAGGTCACGTCGCAACAAGCATAAGCGCCGCATTAACGGCGACAATATTGAAGATACGGCAGTCAATGCCGGATTCAGAGGCTCTAAACCCGATCAGCGGAAGAAGCCATTCAAAAGAAGCCCTCCGGCCCATCCAGCTTAGATGTTCAAGCAGGCAGGCAAGTTAAGCTCCGAAACCAGAGACAAGGGGCTACATAGTGATGACTAGGAGGAGCCCCGGTTGCCGAACAACAAAGGACAGAAGGGATTTCCCCCGCAAGTTCAGACGGTGAACATGATATACGCAACCCACATCCCATAAAGGGAGCGGAAGCGTGCTCTCAAGGACATCTATGGGTTGGAGCCAGTCGCCCCAAAGTTCAACCTATGGTCCTCCTGCCCGATCACCTTCGATCGAAGGGACCATCCCACCAGCATCCGTCACGGCGGATTCGCCGCATTGGTCCTAGACCCAATTATCGACGGATTTCACCTTACCAGAGTCCTAAAGGACAGCGGCAGCAGCCTGAACCTGCTTTACCAGGACACAGTGCGAAAAATGGGCATCGATCCTTCAAGGGTTAAACCCACAAAGACAACCTTCAAAGGCATCAGACCAGGTGTAGAGGCCAGCTGTACAGGCTCGGTTACACTCGAAGTGGTCTTCGGATCCCCGGATAACTTCCGGAGCGAAGAGTTAATCTTCGACATAGTCCCATTCCGCAGCGGCTATCACGCCCTGCTTGGATGAACCGCATTTGCAAAATTCAATACGGTGCCGCACTACGCATATCTCAAGCTCAAGATGCCAGGACCTCGCGGAGTCATCACGGTAAACGGAAACACCGAACGCTCTCTCCGAATGGAGGAGCACACGGCCGCCCTGGCGGCGGAAGTACAGAGTAGCCTCTCAAGGCAGTTCTCCAATCCAGGCGTCAAACGTCCGGACAACGTCAAGCGAGCCAGAAGTAACCTACAACAAATCCGGCTGGCACATTCCGAGCAAGCATAGCAATGCGGCCCCAACCCCATCCCCCGCCAAATGGCGATACTTGTACCATGCGTACATAATTATGCCTTAGAGATACCATGGGCATAAGGGGAGGGGCACAACTACGGCACGCCCAGAATGCGGCTCAACCGCACTAAGGGGCTCCCTATTTTCGCTGTTTTCCTTCTTTCAGGACCCAACTATCCGGAAGGCCTGTCCGACAATACACTCTCCGAACACACGATGCAACAGCCAGGGAAAGAGCAAGCCACGTAAAACGTCCAGGTGGTCTCTATAACGAGTTTAATTTTGTTTTACTTACAATCCCGCAGCTTTCCCCTGGAGGGGAGCATGTCAAACACTCCCATCTCTTGCTTACCGCACTTCTTGTATCGTTCTGCTTTCGCAGCAGCCCTTTTTTAATAAACAATATATAGCTCTTCTCTATTATTGCACATATCTATTTTTTATATACAAATATGTTCAGTCATGACATCCTGCAACCGTACACTTTGGTACAGACGATACACCAGGGGCTTAAAACACCCTATAACATGGTGTGAGAAGACCGAACACTCTCATGAGTGTGGCACCCCGAACTTATAGCACTATATGCATCGGCTCCGAATCATGTCTTTGGTCAATAGTTGGGTTTGCCCGGCTGCCATGTTTTGGTACCTTACATTCCGCAATGTTGGCTAAGGTAGCGCTGGGAGAACAACTGCGATTGTGCCCCAGTTGAGCTGGGTTAACACCTCAGTAGAGAAAGCTAAAACTGACTGTCATGATAGTGCGAGAGACCGGTTGCTGTTCGCGAGGTTTTACAAGTCCTTAAAGACTTATGCCGCTTAGAGCAAGGAACCAGACTTATCCGGCCTAGGCGTGGATAGCTCCCCGAACTCGGTCTTCCGAATACTAGGGGCTTCGCCAAAATTTAAAATTATAGAATTCTATGGCTAAGTGAGAGTCATAAAGCATTATAAGTCCGACAGCCTGGTTCGTTGTGTTGAGCACCTCCCTAGATGGACCCAAGAATGGGAAAAAGAGCGCTCAGGTTTATCTCAAACAGCCTAGCACTTCTGGCATGGGGGTCGAAGCCGACGACTTGCATCTCTCAGATTTGATAAACGGCTGCACAGAAGGTAATATTTTAAATTAACAAGCGTTGCTTAACACATATGAACAAAGTTTCAGCGTACAGGATAACAAATGTGAGTCTACTAAAAAATTACATCTTTGGAGCATTCGTCAGCTATACGGCGAGCACCCTTCAGGACACCCTTATAATACATCTCAGGCGTGCGATACTCCTTGCCCGGCGGTGGCGCGTCCGTCAAAAGCTTCTCAGCGTCCAGCTTGCCCCAGTGCACCTTAGCATGGGAAAGGGCCCGACGGGCATCTTCGATACAAACAGAGCGCTTGACGACCTCAATCCACGGACACGCGTCCACCAGCCGCCACACCAGACCGAAGTAGCTCCCAGGCATGGCTTCTCCAGGCCACAGCCAAGCTATGAGGCCCTTCATGGCCTGTTCGGCCACCTTGTGGAGCTCGACCAGCTGGTCGCTCAGGGGCACCGGATGTTCGGCCTCAGCACATTGAGACCAGAACACTTCTTCCAACGAAATCCCCTCTTCGGCTAGGTAGTATGCGGCGGCATCAGACACACTACGGGGCAGATCAGCGAACGCTCCTGGAGAGCTCCGGATCCGGGTAAGTAGCAGATAATTAACTTTTATATTCTTGCTTTGCATAAAGAATGCCTTACCGGCCGCTATCTTCATCATCGCCTCGATCTCCTGGAGGGCCTTCTGGGCTTCGGCCTTAGCGGTCTTGGCACTCTCAAGAGCCAAGGCAAGCTCAGACTCTCGAGTCTTCGAGTCACGATCCAAACTCTTGTGTTTTTCCACGAGAGCCTGGAGCTCTTGCCGCACCTCCGCCACCCACGCCTCCTGCTTCTCTCGCTCGGTGCGCTCCAAGGCTGCACTCTTTTCGGCCTTGGAGACCGCCTCCTTCAGGGTTGCCACCTCGGTCGTGGCTCGTGCAACATTTACGTTGGTCCTGTCATTATTTGCAACCAAGTAACTATATATACATTTAAAGGCGGTACTATGTACCCTCTTTATCCTCAAGCTGCTTCTTGGCACGGTCGAGCTCGCTCTCGGACCGCTCGACGCTTTCCTTCAATGCATTGACCTCTGCAGTCAGTGCGGTAGAGGTCAGCAGCACAGCCTGCATTCCCATATTGATACATTTCTATTAGACTCCTGCGTATATCTTTTTAGATCCTCAGCTCGGCTTTTCTTTTCGAACGCCGAACTAAGCATCAGGGGCTACTGTCTATGCGGTAACATTTTTATATGTGTTTAACACATACCTCAAAGCCTGTTAACAGGCTTGTACAAGCTTCCGTCAGCCCGCTCTTGGCGGACTGAACCTTCTGAATCACCGCACTCATGACAGTTCGGTGTTCCTCGTTGATGGAAGCGCCGTTAAGCGCCTCCAGCAAATTGGCCGGTGCCTCCGGATGGACGGAGGTCACCGGCGTCGTAGGCTTACTTTTCTTATGAAGGCGTCACCTGTCGGGCCCCGGAACCATCGACGGTTCCGGAGCAGTGTCCGGCCCGGGGCCGGACTTAGATCCCTCCGGAGCTTTACCCCCTTTGGGCCTGGAGTCCGGGAGGTTGCCTTGTGGCGCCTCCAGGACCACCTCCTCCTAGTTTTGCCCCTTTCGGGACTCCACCTCAGTGTCGTCTGTAGGGAGAGGGGAGGAGGTCGTCATAAGGGAAACACTATTCACATCCGACGAGTCCAGGGATCCACTCGACGAATTGCCGAGCTGAGCCCGGGGTGGACTGCATCATTAAATTCAGCATCAGAGGGAACCACGCATTATAGGAGTGCCATAAGTTATTCGGATATCCGGATACTTACGATTTTCCACGGGCTTGACCCTGGGTGGCCATTCCTCCCCGCCGTCCTCGGCATCCGAGGTATAGTCCGGCAGAGGGGTCTTCCCCTTCTTGGACCCTCCGGCCTCCCCAGTTGGGGCGGCCTCCCTTTTCTTTCCTCCCCTCGCGGGAGGGAAAGAGGCTTCTTCTTCTTCTTCCTCTTCCTCCTCCTCGTCCTCCGAGGTGGAGGGTGCTTTGGGGGTCGTCGGGCGATGAATCCGACACCACCGGGCGCCGGGAACTCTTTGGGGTCCCCGTGGCCTTCTCCTTGGCCTTCTTCTCCGGCACCACGTGAGGTGCCGGAACCAGTAGCTTCGCCCAGTGTGTGTCTGCTAGGCCTTCGGGCAAAGGGGCCGGACAGTCGAACTGTCCGGATGTCCTCTTCCAGTCCTGTCAAAGGAACGGGAGTTTAGATCCCGCGTAAAGTCACACTATGAAATTTGGGTGTCCCGTAAGGGACTAAATGAAAGCTTACTTCGGAGGCTTGACGTTTGATGCAGAATCTGCGGTCCTCAGTGACGGGAGGGGAGACCTCTGAACTCTTGAAAAGCACCTTCCAGGCATCCTCGTGCTTCGTTTCGAAGAGCCGGGACAGAGTCTGGTGCTGGGTCGGGTCGAACTCCCACAAATTGACACGGGAGGATCCGGCGGAAGAGCATAACCTGGACTACGTTGACAAGCTTGACCTTCTTGGTCACCATGTCTCAGACGCAAGTTTGGAGTCCAGTCACCTCTTCCAGATTACCCCATGACAGGCCCGCCTCTTTCCAAGATATGAGCCGGGTGGGGATGCCGGATCGAAATTCGGGGGCCGCTGCCACTTAGGGTCACGCGGCTCGGTGATGTAGAACCACCCTGATTGCCACCCTTTGATGGTTTCCATGAAGGCACCCTCGAGCCAAGTGACATTGGCCATCTTGCCCACCATAGCACCTCTGCACTCTGCTTGTCGGCCTTTCACAACCTTCGGCTTGACGCTGAATATCTTCAACCATAGGCCAAAGTGAGGTTGGATGTGGAAGAAGGCCTTGCACACGACGATAAACACCGAGATATTTAGGATGAAGTTTGGGGCCAGATCATGGAAGTCCAGGCCGTAGTAGAACATGAGCCCCCGGACGAATGGGTGAAGAGGAAAACCAGTCCGCGGAGGAAATGGGGAAGAAAAACGACCCTCTCATGGGGCCTGGGGGTGGGGATGAGTTGCCCCACATCTGGAAGCCGGTGCGTGTCGGTGTACTAGATTAGGGGTACCCTAGTACCCCGAACTTGTGCACGGGCAGTTGCAGCACCCCGCGGCAAAGGCTTGCCGGGAAAACGCCAAGATCCACCAAGGTTCCCTTGGAGCCATCCAAGAACAAAGTATTTAAGCTAAGGATACAAGACCCCGGCAAGAGGAGCTTGCCGGGAAGGCGAACCAAGGCGCTCCAAGGAACTTGCCGCGACGCGCCACGCGCTCCGGCAAGGCAACAAGGCCCCGGCAAGAGGAGCTTGCCGGGAAGACCAACCAAGGTACCTCGAGGCCCGGTGAGCGACAAGCTTCCGGACCCGACAAGATAACAACAGCGGCAAGGCGCTTGCCGCGGCAGGCGGCCACTCTGCGTTCACGCTCCAGCGCATCCACCAACGTGTCGCTCTGGGGGCCTCTCCGGACGTGCGTGGCGGGAGGCTGTGCAGCCAGCGGTGCGCAGAGGCATGCGAAGCTGACAAGATCGCCATCGTGGCGAGCGGTGGCGCCCCTAACGGTCCTTTTCTGCACTGTTCGGGCGACTCAGACGGGCATTTAATGCCCTTGTCCCCTGCCATCAGAGTTAGGTAGGGTGCACTGTACAAGCAACTGTATCAACTACCTCGCTTTTTACGTTTTTACCCTCCTCTGCGTTGCCACCTGTCGGTGACCCCTTTAGCGTATAAAAGGAGGCCCATGCGCAACGTAGAGGGGGTTCGGCTCATAGGTTCGGGGCCTCAGACAGTTTGCTTCGATCCATCCGTAGCCCAGAGAACATCACACTCTCGCTTTGGAGTGCAAGAACACCAGATAATGCAACCAAACAAGCAGCAGTAGGAGTGTTATCTCTCCGGAGAGCTCCGAAGCTGGGTAAACTGCTCGTGTGCTTCGCCTCGATCCGCTCTTCGTGCGATCTCCGCCCCGCGCTGAACCGAAAGGGGCCCGGTCCGCTGGCCCCATAGGTGTTCGTGGATCAGTTTCCCCGACATCTTTGGCGCGCCAGGTAGGGGAGGAAAATCAATCAAGAATCCAAGAAAGGAAAAACGAAAGAAGCAGAACCCAAGGGAAAGTTTCTGGGCAAATGGATTACCTGCGCCAAGTTCCCTTCATCAACATGCCACCGAAGAAGAAGACTTCGGCGGTAGCCACTCCGTCCACGTCATTTCCGCCACCGTTGGAGCAAATGGGTGGTGGAGTGGACGCCGGCGGAAGAACAGCCGTCGATGAGGGTGCTCACAGTGCTACCAAGTCCAAGGACAAGGCTGCACAAACCTCGGCGACTGTACATGTTCCGCGCCACTCTCAGGAGGCGCAAATTCAACAGCACCATGGCGCTTGCAGCACCATGCGCATGTTAGACCAAGGCCAAGCTGGTGGATCTCGGGGCGCTCAAGACCAGCATGCACGCCAGCATGCTGGCACGAGCGGGGAACGGTCGCCTGGACGGGATACTGCTCCTTCTAACATAGTTAGAAGTTCGAGCACGTCCCGCTCCTCGCGCCGTCCGCCACTGCCACCCACCACTCCAGCAGAAGCTTTGGCGCGAGCTCAACTTCTCTTAGATTACCCTCCAACGTCGGACAAGATCGACGAATGGAGGGCCACCATTCAGAGTCTCATCGGCTACGCCAACGGCGACACTCCACGGCGGCCGAGCGCGTCGCCGCCACCGCAGGACCGCCGGACGCGAGCCGGTGGCGACGAAACGGGCGGAGGTGCAACTACCATGCAATCACCGCCCCGAAGGCCAAGATCGCCGACTCGCCGGATCCACCTCGACAGTGACTCCACTACATTGTCGGATCCACGAGCTCGTCGCAATCAGCGCCAAGTTCTTCATGATCGACAACAAGAAGACGCTCGAACCCGCATCGAGCGCCGAAGAGAAGCGCGACGTCAATCCGACAAGCGTGCTGGGCCCTCTGTTGACATGCATGCGCCGGGGGAACCAGGTGATCTACCGTACGCGGTAGGTTGTCCTGCGTTCACTCGTGAGCTGCGGCAAGTCCAGTGGCCCAGTACAAAGAACTTCAAGCCATACGTACCGGAGAAGTACGATGGCAAGACGCATCCGTCAGAGTTCCTCAGGATTTACACTATAGCAGTGCAAGCTGCCGAGGGACGAGATGACAAGATCCTTGCCAACTACTTCCCGCTGGTGCTCAAGCCCAATGTCAGATCCTGGCTCATGCACTTGCAGGACAACTCCATATCCTCTTGGGCTGATCTATGCCATCAGTTTGTCGGCGCCTTTACCGGCGGAAACAAGCCTCATGGCCAGGAGAGTGATCTTCATTTGCTCGCCCAGAAGGAAGGAGAGCCCCTGCGCAAGTACATTCAGAGATTCAGTAGCGTGCAACACAACATCCCAGACGTCCACCCTGCCGCGGTGATCAGCGCGTTCCATCAGAACATGCGGAACCACAGGATGCGGGAGGAAATGGCGATGTGCAAGATCAGGGACGTCAGTGAGTTATATGCACTGGCTGACAAGTGCGCGTGTGCTGAGGAAGGGAGGAGACTCCCCGGAGAAAATATAGGAGCAAGGGGATCTGACAGTGAAGATGCTGCACCGACAAGAAGAAACCGGCGGCGGAAAAACAGAAGGAGGAAAGGCAAAGAAGTGCTAGTTGTTGAACAGTCCGGCAACGGTGGCGGTGCCAAGGAAGCCAAAGCTGGTGACTCCGGCAAGGAGGTTGCTGCGGAGGTAGCGGTCGCCGACAAGCAGGATGGCACCAACAAGCAGTATTGCAAGATTCACCGCACCAAGGGCCATGATCTTCAAAACTGTAAGAGAGTCGAGCAGCTTGTTGAGCAACAGAAAGCTGAATACGAGCAGCGCGACAAAGAGAAGGCCCAGGAAGGAGCTGGTGGATTCGGCAAGAAACGTCCCGGCCGAGGAGGACGCCGCGGCAAGGCCAAGCAGCGGCAAGGAGACAGACCTCCTCGCGGCCGCGACAAGGATGAAGATGATGGCGACGATGAAGATATGGATGACGAGGAGACCGATGAGCAGGAGTTCCAGAAAGCTACAGAGGTCCTGTGCGTTGACGGTGGTGCTTCTCTGCATGCCTCGCACCGCCAGCTCAAGCAGTGGATGCGGGAGGTTAATGCAGCAGAACCACCCGTCGAGTCACGCATGCCTTTGAAATGGTCCAGCACGCCTATCATCTTTGATATTGAGGACCACCCGGATCACATAACTGCAGTCGGGTGCTTGCCGATGTTGGTTTCACCAACAATCCGCAACCTCAAGGTCACTAAGATGCTAGTTGACGGCGGGGCCGGTTTGAACTTGATCTCCTCCGTGGTGCACCAGAAGCTCCAGATCCCTGACAGCGAGCTCGAAGAGACCGGCACATTTCAAGGAATCAACCCGGGAAGGAGCAAGCCAAAGGGAAAGATCACATTGCCGGTAACATTTGGTAGTGAGCTGAACTTCAGGACTGAGAGGGTCACGTTTGACGTTGCCGACTTTCCATTACCTTACAATGGAATCCTTGGCCGTCCGGCACTCGCCAAGTTCATGGCAGCCTCTCACTATGCGTACAACATATTGAAAATGCCAGGCCCAATAAGTGTCATCTCTGTCCCTGGCGACAAGAAGGATGCTCTTATTTGTGCCGACAAGATCAACCGGGAAGCAGCAGCCGCAGCAGAACGAAGGACACTTGTCGCTGAAGCTCCCGGGAGGAAGAAGAAGACCAAGTCCGGCAAGAGCTCTGATGCCCACTCCAGCAAGCGCACCTCTTCGGAGTGCTGCGCTACCGTCGAGGACGCACCATCGAGCTCCACCGGCAAGTGCAAGAAGACAATGGCAGCTCCGCCTGAGACTAAGAAGGTGTCCGCCAAAGAGGATGGCACTGGTGGTACCTTCACCATCAGCGCCACTCTTGACCCCAAATAGGAAAGCGTGCTCGTTGCTTTCCTGCGGGCGAATGTCGACGTGTTTGCGTGGCAACCGTCTGATATCCCCGGTGTTCCCAGCAAAGTGATTGAGCACCACCTTGACGTCTGTCCTCATGCGCGGCCCGTCAAGCAGAGAGTCAGGAAGCAGGCAGTAGAGCGCCAAGAATTTATCGCAGAAGAGATCAAGAAGTTGGAAGCAGCAGGCCTTGTCAGAGGAGTACTCCATCCCACGTGGTTGGCCAATCCTGTTGTTGTGCGCAAGGCTAATGGGAAATGGAGGCTTTGTATTGACTTCACTGATGTTAATAAAGCTTGTCCCAAAGACCCATTTCCCTTGTCGCGTATTGACCAGATTGTTGACTCCACAGCCGGATGTGATTTGCTTTCGTTTCTTGATGCATACTCAGGATATCATCAGATCTTCATGGCCGAAGAGGATGAAGAGAAAACCGCATTTATCACCCCGTGTGGCACGTACTGCTTCGTACGGATGCCTTTCGGTTTGAAGAATGTTGGATCAACATTCGCAAGGGTAGTCCACCATGCTTTTGAGCCACAAATACACAGAAATGTGGAAGCTTACATGGATGACATAGTGGTCAAGAGCAAGGACAAAGCGACCTTGATTGAAGATTTAGATGAGACATTTGCAAACCTGCGCAAGATCAACCTCAAGCTTAACACCGAGAAGTGCGTGTTTGGAGTCCCTTCCGGCAAGCTTCTCGGGTTCTTCGTGTCTCAGCGGGGAATTGAAGCCAATCCTGACAAGATCAAAGCCATCGAGCAGATCGAAGCACCAAAGCGCGTCAAGGATGTACGAAGGCTTGCCGGTTGCGTGGCTGCTCTCAGCAGGTTTATCTCTAGATCTGCTGAGCGCGCCCTGCCATTTTTCAAAATTTTGAAAAAGGCAGGTCCAATGAAATGGACTCTGGAAGGGGAGGCTGCGCTGCAGGACTTGAAGAGATACCTGTCCTCCACTCCAACGCTTGTCGCACCTAAGCCGCAAGAGAAGTTGCTGCTGTATATAGCAGCAACCAATCAAGTGGTTAGTGATGCGTTAGTGGCGGAGAGGGAGGCAGATGATGAGCCAGCAACCACGGCAGATCCATCCAGCGACAAGCAGGGGGCTTCGTCGACAAGCTCTGGTCCCGACAAACATGAGTTTGCGCAGGAGCATGATAAGATGCCAAGGAGAATGGTGCAGCGCCCAGTTTACTTTGTCAGTTCCCTTCTGCAGGGGGCTAGATCAAGGTACTCTGGTGTGCAGAAGTTGCTTTTCGGCCTCCTCATGGCCTCGAGAAAGCTGCGCCATTACTTCCAAGCACATGAGATGACAGTCGTCACTCACTTTCCGCTGAAGAGGATACTACAAAATCCAGAAGCAGCAGGCAGGATTGTCGAGTGGGCGCTGGAACTGTCAAGCTTTGGCCTCAAGTTTGAGAGCACCTCAACTATCCAAAGCAGAGCATTGGCAGTGTTCATAGCAGAGTGGACGCCAACCCCAGATTAAGAAATTCCAGAAACAAGCATCCCCGTCAAAGAGGCAAGCAAAGAGTGGCTGATGTACTTCGATGGAGCCTTCTCGCTGCAAGGCGCCGGTGCAGGTGTGCTGCTTATTGCACCCACCGGAGAGCACCTCAAGTACGTAGTCCAGATGCACTTTCCCAAAGAGCAAGCAACCAACAATACTGCAGAGTATGAAGGATTGCTTGCCGGTCTCAGAATCGCAGCAGGCCTTGGGATTAAGAAGCTCATTGTCAGGGGTGACTCACAGCTTGTCGTCCAACAAGTGAACAAGAACTACCAGAGTCCGTTGATGGAAGCGTATGTCGATGAAGTGAGGAAGCTAGAGGAGCACTTTGAAGGCCTACAAATGGAGCATATCCCAAGAGCTCAGAATGATATTGCTAATGGCCTGTCAAAGTGCGCCGCACTAAAGTTACCTGTGGAACCAGGGATCTTTGTGCTTAAGTTGACTCAACCATCCGTAACACCATCAACTAGACAAAGCAAGAAGAGGAAGTTGATTTCTGGTGACTACTTTCCGGCAGAGCTCCCTGAAGTCGCCGCCAAGAAAGTCCCCAAGATCGACACCAAAGATGCTGAGGGGCAGTCTGCTCCGGCAAGCCTTATGGTTTGTTCCATTGAAGCAGACGCTCCCGACAAGTTTTGCTCCGGCAAGCTTGCCGGGGAACATCAAGCTCCGGCAGGGCCGCAAATCCTTGCCATAGAAGCAGATGTTCCTGCAGCAGCAGATGTGCCTTTAGTCCTTGTTGTCGAGCCACAAACTCCAGCATGGGCACAGCAGATTGTCCATTTCCTTCAGACAGGAGAACTTCCCGAGGAACAAGAAGAAGCCAAAAGAGTAGCCCGGCAGTCAAGTATGTACCAGTTTGTCGATAGCATACTATACAGAAGAAGACTCAATGGTGTGAAATTGAAGTGTATTCGCCGGGAAGATGGACAAAAGCTGTTGGCAGAGATACATGGAGGCATATGTGGCCACCACATAGGCGCAAGAGCACTTGCCGGCAAAGCTTTCCGGCAAGGTTTCTTTTGGCCGACAGCCCTCCAGGATGCAACTGCACAAGTAACCAAGTGTGAAGCGTGCCAGTTCCACTCCAAACAGATACACTAGCCAGCTCAAGCTCTCCAGACAATCCCTTTATCCTGGCCATTTTCGGATTGGGGGCTCGATATCCTCGGCCCCTTCCCCCGAGCTGTCGGGGGCTTTGAGTACTTGTATGTCGCAATCGACAAGTTCACAGAGTGGCCGGAAGTGCAGCCAGTGAGGAAGGTGACAGCACAGTCAGCAGTCAAGTTCTTCAGGTCAATTGTTTGTCGTTTCGGGATCCCTAACAGGATCAACACCGATAACGGCACGCAATTCACGGGCCGCACCTTCATGCAGTACGTCCAAGACCTTGGCGCTAAGGTCTGCTTCGCTTCTGTTGCTCATCCGAGAAGCAACGGTCAAGCAGAGAGGGCAAATGCTGAAGTGTTGCGCGGGCTCAAGACCAGAACTTCCGACAGGCTACACAAGTGCGGAAGGAACTGGATCGAGGAGCTGCCAGTGGTTCTTTGGTCGATCAGAACGACGCCAAATCGAGCCACTGGCCAGACACCTTTCGCTCTAGTCTATGGAGTAGAGGCAGTTCTCCCCACGGAGCTCGTATACGGATCACCTCGAGTGCTCGCTTATGATGAGCTCGAGCAAGAACAGCTGCGGCAAGACAACGCGCTGCTCCTTGAGGAAGATCATCTTCAGGCTGCTGTACGAGCTGCTCGATACAGCAAACTTTGCGACGCTATCATAGCCGCAAAGTTAAAGCCAGAAGCTTCGAGGAAGGCGACCTTGTTCTTTGGCGCGTTCAGTCCGCCAAGAATTCCAACAAGTTGACGCCGAAGTGGGAAGGCCCTTATCGGGTAAGACGAGTCACAAGGCCTGGCGCTGTCCGCCTTGAGACCGAAGATGGCATTCCAGTCAGCAGCTCCTGGAACATAGATCATCTTCGTAAGTTTTTCCCATAAGGCGCGGTTGCCGGAACCCGTTCCGGCAACCACCTTTTGTACAAGTCTTGCCGCTGTTGCATGTAATCCTTTGTACAAAGCCGGGCGCAGATCCCGTGCATAAGTAAAACCCTATGTGCTCCGCACAGCCTGTCCATTTCATGCGTTAGTTCCTTTCTTGCATGCAATTATCTGACACTTTGTGCAGCACCTACATCAGGTAAGCAGTAACGAGCCGAAGAGCTCCATATTATTATTTTCTCTTCTTTCTTTTTCTTTTAAAGGAAAAGAAGGTTCTCCCGCACACAAGTTTGTCGGGGGGAAAGGAGGAGATTGTGGTATGAGCCAGGCTTCGTTCAAGCGAAGACTTGCCTTACCGGGAAGCAAATGACAGAAAAGCTAAGTCGCCAAAGTTTGAGCAATCACTTTTTTAAATTTTTGAGTTATCTTCCTCGAACGACCCTGCTTTGTATGGAAAACCTGTGCGCGGAGGAACCAACTCGTGGCTAGTTGCGCCCTTACTTTGTTTCGAGTCCGCTCAACAGCTTAAGCGTGCTGCATCTAGTCACGACAAGGTTTCTTGTCGGAAGCAGCGCCGCCAGCAGGCTGCTGAAGTTCCGCACTCAGTGCTCGCGGCTCGGGCGCCTGCGCCGACAAGTTCCCTAGAAGCGTAGGGTGAAAACACACAAAGGGAGGAATCTAGTAGAGGAAATAACATTGCAATTGATAGACAGAAATAAAGTTATATTACAAAGATAACTTGTCGCAGCTCTAACAGACTGTTCTCATAACATGACTAGCAGCGACAAGGGAAAAGAAGAAATGGGCGGCCTAATCTACGCGTCCGCCCTCGACTCGCTTGATCTCGCTCACCTTGTCCGCAATGGGTGCGACAAGGGCCTTGAGTGCATCCAGATCGGCGTCAGGCGGCAAGGATCGGAGGACGTTGGTGAAGCTAAGGCCTGGATTGCGGAAGGCTACCTTCATCAGCACCTTCTGGAGAACCCCGGGGCAGATTTTGCGCGACTCATCAGCCAGCTGCTTCGGGATCCTCTCCTGGAGCCGCTGGAGTGCCGTCGCCACGCCCTTGAAGAATAGGCTGAGCTTGGCGCTGGGTTGAAGGCTCTCGTCGGAAGGATACCCAAAGTCATCCATCCCCAGGTGCGCCAGCTCCTCGTTGATGATGGTGGCAGTGTTCACCAGGCCCTCGGTCCAGTGCTCCACCGTGTCTCTGAACGAGTTCTGGGTAACTACAATGCTCTCCAGCAGCGCAGCGTCAGCCTTGACCTTCTCCGCCAAGGTCTTCTCCCTCTCCTTGGCGGCCTCCAGCGTCTGCGTCAGCGTGGCCAGCTTCAGCTCCAGGTCTGCTTTGGAATCCTTGGCGGCGCTGAGCTCCTTGCCTCTCTCAGCGAGAAGGCCTTGCATCTCACCATGGGCGGCAGCATCCTTCTCGCGCTCACGCTTGAGAGCGGCAATCTCCTCGCCGCTCTTCCCAATATCGGCCTCCAGCTGCGCCACCTTCTCCTGTAGCTCCTTATTGGCGGCCTCTGCAGTTGCCGCGGCATCCTTCGCCTCCTTGAGCGCCCCGCCAAGTGCTCGCTCGCGCTCGGCGAGCTCTTCCTTGTAGCTGTCAAGGTGGGCCTTCCACTGCACTAGCTCACCTTCCCGCGCGGACTGCTTCTCGGCAGCAAGCCTTTGTTCCTCCTCAGCCTCGGCCTTCTCAAGGAGAAAGGCCGTGCACTCCTCGTCTACTCGCTCCCGCTCCTGCGCCAGGGACCGAAGAGCTTCTTGATTTTGTCCCCGGAGCTCCTCCGCGCGCTTCTCCATGTCAACTCCCGCCTTCGCGACAAGCACTTCCCGGGAAGCCAACTTGGCTTGTCGGGTGCGGTAGAGTGACAGCAGCTTCCGCAGCAGCTGCTCCTCCTCAGGCTCGCCACTGCTGCTGCCAGGCGCGTCAACCAATGACAGTCCGGCAGAGGCGAGCACCTCCCCGTCAAAAGTCTCCCCCTCGACCAGCGCCCTGGAGCTCGACGCCCAGGGTAGCTTGATGAAGATGTTGTCACCGGCCTGCAAGTAGGCGTCGGGCTGGTGCTCCTCGGAGCCCGTCTCCGCAGAAGCGGCAGAGGGTTCGGCGGTCAGTGCAGCGCCCAGCGCTCCTGCGGCCTCAGGGTCATCAGTGCGATCGCCCGACCCCTCGCCGGCTTCCGTAGCAGCAGCCCCGGCGGCCTCCTCGCCGGCGGTCGCATCAGCACCGGCACTTTCCTCGCCAGGGCCCTCAGTCTCCATTGGCTCAGCCGAAGATAGGTCTGAAGAACGAAGAGGGGAGGAAAATCAATCAAGAATCCAAGAAAGGAAAAATGAAAGAAGCAGAACACAAGGGAAAGTTTCTGGGCAAATGGATTACCTGCGCCAAGGTCTTCAGTTGCGGCCGCGGTTGCCGCGGGATCAGCAGTGTCATCCCTTGCCGGAGAGAGCTCCCTTGCCGGGGAGTCCTCCCTTGGCGGAGCAGTCGAAGCAGGTGGCACTTCAGGATCGGCCTCCGGGCGCTCCTGATGAGGCTGCTCTGCTCCTCCACAAGTCAACAAGCAAGATATCAACAAAGGAAAAGCACTCAAACACGCCCGACAGCAGAAGGCTAAACTATGAACTTACGCTGGGGGCTGCGCTGGGGGCTGCTCCGAGGGGTGATTGCCGGGTCCGTCAAGGTGGTCTCGGACCCACCTCCTACCGACGCGATGGGGTCATCCTCGATGACGATCACCGCGGCCTTGGCCCTCTTTGCCGCTCTCTGGGCCAGTGTTCTGAAAAGAAAGAAGTCCAGATTGGAGCAAGTCAGATACAAGATATAAACAGCAAGATTGAAGGATTATAAGGGCACCAAAGAAACTCACTCTTCTTCCTCCTCGTCGGAGTTGAGCGCGGAAAGATCGAAGTCCGGCCCTCCTCCAGTGCGGCGAGGTGGAGGAGTAGGATCCCTTGCCCGCTTGGCGGGAGCAGTGGTGGCGGCCCGGGAATATCCCGCTCCAGTTGCCGCTGTTGTGTGAGGCGCTCCCGCGGCAACATTGCTTGCCGCGGTAGAGCGCGTCGTTCGGCTCGGTGGCTGTGGAGCCGGCTGCCGCCCCGCTGCGTCCCCGGCCCTGCGAAGGCGCCTTCTTGGCGGGGCCGGGGGCTCTGCCTGCGGCAAGTTCTCTGAAGGCTCAGCCTCCTCCTCGCCGGCCTCGCTCGACCCGGCTTTGGAACCGGCAGGCTCCTCCTCGCCCATGAACTCCGTGCGTTCGGCAAGGTTTGCCGCCTCTGCAGCCTCCGCCTCCTCCATAGTGAACCCAAACACACCCGCAGCAGCTGCGGCCGCAGCCTCTTCCGCCCTAGTAGCGATGAGTTGCAGCTCCTCGTCGATGGTGTCACGGGTGAGGCTCTTCTGCTCGTCGGCGCGGACCGGCACTTCCTCCAATGTGTCGAAGAACGTTTGCACAACGTCATCCGCAGGCTCTTGCCAAGTTGGGACGATGCCGTGTGAATCGCACAACGGCATCATGGCGCGGATCCGGTCAAGCGAAGAGTTATTGCACAAAGGAACTACGCCCCTCGGCAGTGTGAATGGGTGCTGGGGGTCGCGTTTGAATAATTCCAAGAGCATTGCGTCCAACTCCAAGACAGTGAAGTTGTAGTTCAGGCCCGGCCGCAGCCTCATGATGTCCGCCGAATTCTTGAATTCCCAGGCGGGCCTCCTCCTCTCCTGCAGGGGGGCAATGCGGCGGCGGAGGAAATCTGCCCCGACAGCACATACAGTGAGCCCGGCAAGCCTGAGACAAAGAATCCTAGTGATGGCGATCTTCAGCCTCTCGTCTTCCGGGGCCATGTTGCTCCAATCATTGCCGCGCACTATTGGAGTTTGGCGCACGGCAGTGAAGGGCTGCGGATCCTCCTCGACGATCCAACACCACTCCGCTCTCCACTCCTCCCACTTGCAGCGAAGCTCACCCTCCAAGTACGCCTCTTTCTTGCCGACTCTCGAGACCCAGGCAATCCCTCCGGCAAGCGGCTCTCCTCTCTCTACCCGAGGTATGAAGAAGTGGCGGAAAAGGGCTACACTAGGGTGGACTCCGACAAAGTTTTCGCACAAGTGTGCGAAAACCGCCATGGTCAGGACAACATTGGGGGTGAAGTCAAGGAGGCGGAAGCCATATGTGTTCATAATGTCACAAAAGAACTCCGAGAAGGGCGGGCAGAGCCCGCAATAGAAGAATAGCGGGAAGAACGGGTACCCATTTGGAGCCGACTCCGAGGCAGCGGCTGGGAGTACCCTCTTGCGCGGATGCGCACGCGTCTCCGTCGCCCAAAAGAGGTAGAAGTACTCCCTCAGCTCCTGCACGCCGAGCTGGGGGGTGAAGATCGCCCGCTCCTTCCGCAGCGCCGCGAGCCGCTGCGCCTCGGCCGACTTCACGCCCTTTCCCTTGTCGGCTTTCGGGGCCATGGCGGAGGTGGTGGAGAAGGTCGACGGCGTGGTGATGCGGGTGGCAATGGAGGGGGGTGGAGCGCTGCTCTCTCGGCTTCGAGAAGAAGGGGGGAGCGGCAGAGTTTGTGAAGAAGAAGTAGCAGCAACTAGCGAGGGGGAACGGACTGCCCCTGTTTCCTCTGCTTATAAAGAGGGACGGGGCGGACGTTTCGGCCTTCCAAATAAACAACCACCCACGAACTCTCCCACGATGCCGCATTCAACGCGTGCCGTTATGGGAGAACGCGATGGATACGGAACAAGATTTGGCATGGCCCAGCCCGCGTGTGCCCGTGCCCTGTATTGGGCCTGGCCCAACAGTGCCCGGCACAATGTCTGGCCCAGGCCCGGGGGCTCCTGTCGGTGTACTAGATTAGGGGTACTCTAGTACCCCGAACTTGTGCATGGGCAGCTGCAGCAAGATCCACCAAGGTTCCCTTGGAGCCATCCAAGAACAAAGTATTTAAGCTAAGGATACAAGACCCCGGCAAGAGGAGCTTGCCGGGAAGGCCAACCAAGGTGCTCCAAGGAACTTGCCGCGACGCGCCACGCACTCCGGCAAGGCAACAAGGCCCCGGCAAGAGGAGCTTTCCGGGAAGACCAACCAAGGTACCTCGAGGCCCGGTGAGCGACAAGCTTCGGACCCGACAAGATAACAACAGCGGCAAGGCGCTTGCCGCGGCAGGGGGCCACTCTGCGTTCACGCTCCAGCGCATCCACCAACGTGTCGCTCTGGGGGCCTCTCCGGACGTGTGTGGCGGGAGGCTGTGCAGCCAGCGGTGCGCAGTGGCATGCGAAGCTGACAAGATCGCCATCGTGGCGAGCGGTGGCGCACCTAACGGTCCTTTTCTGCACTGTTCGGGTGACTCAGACAGGCATTTAATGCCCTTGTCCCCTGCTGTCAGAGTTAGGTAGGGTGCACTGTACAAGCAACTGAATCAACAACCTCGCTTTTTATGTTTTTACCCTCCTCTGCGTTGCCACCTGTCGGTGACCCCTTTAGCGTATAAAAGGAGGCCCATGCGCAATGTAGAGGGGGTTCGGCTCATAGGTTCGGGGCCTCAGACAGTTTGCTTCAATCCATCCGTAGCCCAGAGAACATCACACTCTCGCTTTGGAGTGCAAGAACACCAGATAATACAACCAGACAAGCAGCAGTAGGAGTGTTATCTCTCCGGAGAGCTCCGAAGCTGGGTAAACTGCTCGTGTGCTTCGCCTCGATCCGCTCTTCGTGCGATCTCTGCCCCCCGCCGAACCGAAAGGGGCCCGGTCCGCCGGCCCCATAGGTGTTCGTGGATCAGTTTCCCCGACAGTGCGCGATGTCGTCAGACAAGTATCTGTCCTTCCTCAGCTTTTTGATTTGCCCCTCCGTGACGGAGGAGGCCATCCATCTACCTCCCACTCCGGACATGGTTGGAGAAGGTTGAGGTGGGAAGTGCGGGCTTGGGTGCTGGAGCTTGAGCGCGCAAGGACGGATAAGCAGAAAAGGAAGAAGGCGTGAATGGAAAGGGCGGATTCTTATCCCCTTATATGGGTGGCCAAAACTACGAGCCCCCACCGGCCTAATAAAACTCGCTTATCTCCCAAGCGTCGCGGTTAGTGGCGCAGTTGGGTTACCCACGCCCGTATTGATGAGAATCCCGAAATAAGGGGACACGATCTCTGCTTTGACAAGACGTGCCAAGGAAACCGCCTCGCTAAACGCGCTGAGGTGGAACAGTAAAGTGAATAAAAGCCTGGCTATGGCGTGATGCCACGCTGCGGAATACGTTAGCAGATTAGATTGGTGCAGATGTTATTCTCTCTATGGTGGCATGTGGAACTTATTTTGCAGAGCCGGACACTATCCTGGTGTTCAACATATTCTATGAAATATTTGGAGGAGGAACCCGCCTTGCAATGTCGAAGAAAACTTGAACGCCGGACTCGTCGTCATTGAAGCCTGGTTCAGGGGCTACTGAGGGAGTCCTGGATTAGGGGGTGTCCAGATGGCCGGACTAAGACCTTTGGCCGGACTCCTGGACTATGAAGATACAAGATTGAAGACTCCATCCTGTGTCTGGATGGGACTTTCCTTGGCGTGGAAGGCAAGCTTGGCGATACGATATGAAGATCTCCTCCCGTTGTAACCGACTCTGTGTAACCCTAGCCCTCTCCAGTGTCTATATAAACCGGAGGGGTTTAGTCCATAGGACGAACAACAATCATACCATAGGCTAGCTTCTAGGGTTTAGCCTCTCTAATCTTGTGGTAGATCTACTCTTGTACTATCCATATCATCAATATTAATCAAGCAGGAGTAGGGTTTTACCTCCATCGAGAGGGCCAGAACCTGGGTAAAAACATCGTGTCCCTTGTCTCCTGTTACCATCCACCTAGACGCACAGTTCGGGATCCCCTACCCGAGATCCGCCGGTTTTGACACCGACAGAGAGCGTTCGGTGCTTCCATTTACCGTGATGACTCCGCGAGGTCCTGGCATCTTGAGCTTGAGATATGCATAGTGCGGCACCGTATTGAATTTTGCAAATGCGGTTCGTCCGAGCAGGGCATGATAGCCACTGCGGAATGGGACTATGTCGAAGATTAACTCTTCGCTTCGGAAATTATCCAGGGATCCGAAGACCACTTCGAGTGTAACCGAGCCTGTACAGCTGGCTTCTACACCCGGTATGACGCCTTTAAAGGTTGTCTTTGTGGGCTTAATCCTTGAGGGATCGATACCCATTTTTCGCACTGTATCCTGATAAAGCAGGTTCAGGCTGCTGCCGCCGTCCATTAGGACTCTGGTGAGGTGAAATCTGTCGATAATTGGGTCTAGGACCAATGCGGCGAATCCGCCGTGACGGATGCTAGTGGGGTGGTCCCTTCGATCAAAAGTGATCGGGCAGGAGGACCATGGGTTGAACTTTGGGGCGACTGGCTCCAACGCATATATCATGTTCACCGTCCGCACTTGCGGGGGGAATCCCTTCTGTCCTCTGTTGTTCGGCTGCCGGGGCTCCTCCTCTTCATCGCTATGCAACACCTTGTCTCTGGTTTCAGCACTTAACTTGCCTGCCTGCTTGAACACCCAACAATCCCTGTTGGTGTGGTTGGCTGGCTGTTCGGGGGTGCCATGTATCTGGCACGAGCGATCGAGTATCCGGTCTAAACTGGATGGGGCCGGAGGGTTTCTTTTGAATGGCTTCTTCCGCTGACCGGGTTTAGAGCCTCAAAATCCAGCATTGCCTGCCGTATCTTTAGTATTGTCGCCATTAATGCGGCGCTTGTGCTTGTTGCGATGTGACCTGCCATTGTTGTCCTTGGTATTCGAATTGCCAGGGCTCTTGGTTATGTTATTGCTACGAGCTAGCCAGCTATCTTCTCCTGCACAAAAGCGGGTCATGAGTGTCGTCAGGGCTGCCATAGATTTCGGCTTTTCCTGTCCTAGGTGTCGGGCAAGCCATTCGTCTCGGATGTTGTGCCTGAAGGCTGCAAGGGCCTCGGCGTCGGGACAGTCGACTATTTGATTTTTCTTGGTTAGGAACCGTGTCCAGAATTTTCTGGCCGATTCCTCTGGCTGCTGGATTATGTGGCTTAGGTCATCAGCGTATGGTGGTCGCACATAAGTGCCCTGGAAGTTGTCAAGTAATGCGGATTCCAGGTCCTCCCAGCAACTAATTGACTCTGCTGGCAGGCTGTTAAGTCAATATCGAGCTGGTCTTTTAAGCTTGAGCGGGAGGTATTTTATGGCGCGTAGATCATAACCACGGGCCATGTGGATATGAAGGAGATAATCCTCGATCCATACCGCAGGATCTGTTGTGCCATCATATGATTCGATGTTTACGGGTTTAAAGCCCTCGGGGATTTGATGATCCATTACTTCGTCTATGAAGCATAGTGGGTGTGCGGCGCCCCTGTACTGGGCTATATCACGACGCAGCTCGGATGAGCTTGGTCTGTTGTATTCGGCCTGGCTGTATTTATCATGTCCGGCGTGACGGCTAGCGTCACGTGAAGCGGTGCGCCCATGAGATCCGTAGATCGATCTTGTTTGCCTTGCCTTATTCTCCAATATGTCTCGCAGGTCTGTTGCGTCTCCCCATACTCTGGTATGTTTTGAGCGGTGCCGGGGTGCGGCTTGGGTCGAGGGCCTGAAGGCCTCTCTGTCGCGGCCACGGGATGGCCGATATGGTGCATCGTACGCTGGTGATGTAGGTTTAGTTGCTTCCTCCTCAAGTTGGGGTAGCAGGCTGTGCTTTGGGTAGCTGTTGGAGGGGCGCTCAAGTTTATACTCTTTGGCCGCCAAGTCTTCGGTCCATCTGCTGCTGTTTTTCTTGAGGCTACTTGCAGTGGCCATAAGCCTGGGTTTGAAACGCTCTTGTTTGACGGGATCCTCTGGCACGACGAATTCGTCGTCGTCGAGGCTTGCCTCGTCTTCAGAGGGAGGCATATAATTGTCGTCCTCGACCTCTCTTTCGGTCGCTCTCTCATGAGGGCTGGCTCCTTCCTCCTCCTGCACTGAATCCTGCTGGAGGGGGTTGTCTTTGGCACTGTCCGGCGTGTTCTTATCTCTAGTGCCGGAATCGCCGTTTTTGCTTTGGCGGGATTTAGAGCGGCGCCGCTGACGTCGGCGCTTGGGTTGCTTCTTGGAGGGGTCGTCCTCTGTTTTTTCATCGCCATCCCCTGCTTTGGGGGTGTCCACCATGTATATGTCATATGACGAGGTGGCTTTCCAGTTCCCTATAGGTGTTGGTTCTTGGCTGTCTCCTTCATCGGCGTCCATACCGCCGATGTCTTCGGAGTCGAAGTCGAGCATGTCGGTTAGATCGTCGATAGTGGCTACAAAATGGGTGGTGGGTGGGTTTCGAATTTCTTCATTGTCCGCATCCCAACCCTGCTGACCATAGTCCGACAATGGCTCTCCTGACAAAGAGAGAGACTTTAGTAAATCTAGGATATCGCCAAAGGGCGAGTGCTGAAAGACGTCCGCGGTGGTGAACTCCATGATCGGAGCCCAATCGGGTTCGATCGGAAGGGGTGCGAAATATAAGGAGTCCGGAGCGGAGTCCGGCACCTTGGAGTCACGGGCCCTGCAAAGGACTAGGCTGGTATTCGGCTCTATTGCCGTCGAGATTGTGGCTCCCGGGGTGGCATTCAACCGTCCATCCTCGACTAGCGCAGTCGGCTCCAAGCTAATGATCGAAGCGGACACCTGAGCGGCACTCTGGGCGCTGTCCGGTGGCAGAGTTAGATCATGCCCATCGAGACAGAGCGGCACGCTCGGCCGTGGCTCAAATCCATCGAAGATCAAGTCCCCGCGGATGTTGGCCATGTAATTTAAGCTTCCAAACCTGACCTGATGGCCAGGGGTGTAGCTTTCGATCTGCTCCAGATGGCCAAGCGAGTTGGCCCGCAGTGCGAAGCCGCTGAATACGAAGATCTGTCCGGGGAGAAAGGTCTCACCCTAGACCGCGTCGTGATTGATGATCGAAGAAGCCATCGGGCCTAAAGGTGAAGACACAGAGGAACTCTAAATGAAAGCACCAATGTCGGTGTCAAAACTGGCGGATCCCGGGTAGGGGGTCCTGAACTGTGCGTCTAGGCGGATGGTAACAGGAGACAAGGGACACGATGTTTTTACCCAGGTTCGGGCCCTCTCGATGGAGATAAAACTCTACTCCTGCTTCATTAATATTGATGATATGGGTAGTACAAGAGTGGATCTACCACGAGATCAGAGAGGCTAAACCCTAGAAGCTAGCCTATGGTATGATTGTTGTTCGTCCTACGGACTAAAACTCTCCGGTTTATATAGACACCGGAGAGGGCTAGGGTTACACAGAGTCGGTTACAATGGGAGGAGATCTTCATATCATATTGCCAAGCTTGCCTTCCACGCCAAGGAAAGTCCCATCCGGACACGGGACGGAGTCTTCAATCTTGTATCTTCATAGTCCGGGAGTCCGGCCAAAGGTCATAGTCCGGCCATCCGGACACCCCCAAATCCAGGACTCCCTCACCCGCACTCCGCCTGGGGTGGCCGGCCATGGGGGGCGCATGACGCAACCTTCTCCTTTGGCACTGCGGCGAAACCATGCTGGCACGCAATCTGCAAACTACGCCGCGGCAACCGCACCGCACATGCGCAAGGAATAGGCAGACTTCTGGGCTGCGGCCATCGTGGCTCAAGAGATCTTGAGGTGTAGGCTGCTGGAAAGCGGCCGAGATGCCCTGCTGGAACGGGTCGCCGACCTACTGGCTGCGGCGTGCAGGGGAGCAGCACCATTCTACACCATGCCCATGTCGCAGGCGGTGGTAGGGGCGCGCGCCCGCCCCCGACACAACCGCGTGCCCACTCCCAGGGCCCTGAAGAGCCTCTCGGCATCGACCAGCCTCACAGAGAAGCCCGCACCCCTCCGAATGTGCCACCTTATCATGGGGCTGCTTCCAGTGACATCACCAGGGGCCGCACTGGAGCGCCGGCCCCTGGTCGACAGGACCAGAGGGCGACTGAAGAAGGTGGGAATGTGGGGCAGCCAGGCAGCGGTTTTGGAACGCCATCCCGGAAGCCTACGTCCACGTCGTGATGGACCTGAGGCGCGCGCAGGGAGAGGGCCCCAGCCGATACGCCATGCCAGGCTGGGCGCTGGATATACACGAAGCCAAGATATCTTTCGTGCCTCCGCCGAGCCCCACCAACATCTCCAACAGTGACAACCTCTGGGTACAGCTAACGCAACAGGGGCACGCTTATGTTGATCATCGATCATAGGTGAAGCAAGGCGCAACTACCATCAGGACTCTCAGGACGGCGGATCCCCTGCAGGAGCGTGAAGGGCGTTGAGAGCAGCGCGGGGAAGCCCAGCGGCAGGGCCTTCCTCGCGCTGCGTGGAGCAGGGCCCTGCCTGGAGGTAGGTTCGCCGCCGGGGTAGGCGCCGGTGAGCCCTTCCCAGCGGCGGGGGGCCTACGGTCGCCGAGGACGTCGCCAGCATCCCCCTTGCCCATTGTTCTTGTCCTGGTTTCCGGTCTCCCCAATGTTGGTCTGGGGCAGTGTAGGCCGGGGTCCTCGTCGGGCGACATGAAGCAAGGCTCCAGCCTGTGAAGGTCTCCACTCGTGACACTCTCATGTAATAATGAGTGGGGATGTACATGCCCCGGAGTCTCCTGAGCGCTACCCTGGGGACTCACGGGGGCTCCCACCCATGTCATAGTGGAAGCACCATGCTACATGCTGGCCTTCGACACTGTCCCCAATGACTATGCCCAGCCAGTGGAAGCACTCAGCTCCGCTCTAGTGAGAAGACTTGAAGACTAGCTAGGCATCGGACGTGGCCATTTGCTTTTGCCTCCTTTTTATACTTATTCATCAGATTTTTGGAGCAGTTTGGTTCTCATGCGTTTATAAAAATGGGGGTAATTTTCTCATCTTGTGTTGCTCTCTTGCCTTATCTTCTTGCGTTTTTATGGAGCTCGTGACTATCGCCTCGCCCTCAAGAAGCTCGCGAGCGAGGGCTGGATACGGTGCGCCCACAGGGATTGACCGCTTCCCCCCCGGGGGGCGCAAGGGTGCGGCCACCACGCACACCCACCTCACCATGATCTGGCAGTTGGTTCCTTGCGAAGCACTCCAGGGCAGGTCAACGGGCCCCTCGCGAGAGCCAGGCCCTCACAAGCCCGCAGCAGGCATGCCTCGGGAGGACACATGTTTCTACAGCGCCAAGGCCCGCTCGAGACTCATAGAGCCAAAATATAAGTCACAACCACCATCCCGCCTAAGACTGCGAACCTGAGGGGTCGCCCCATGACATCATTTCAAGGCATCTCATGATTATGTACATCACAATCACAAGGGGCCCCCCTTTTCAAAATGCTCTCACGAGGGAACTTCCTAGTTTTTTCATACAGGATAAAGCAAGCACAAGTGTAGGTCTAGCCGAGCGCGCCCTCTTCGTCACCTCCGTCCGTGCTGCTCGTGCTGCCGGAGCCCCGGCAACCATCCTCCTTGTTGCCATTGCCCATACCATCCGCTCCTGGCATGAGCACGGCCGTGTCGTCCTCGGGAGCCAGCTCCTTCACCAAGGCATCCACATGGTCATCCACCCACTTGGCGAGCTTGTCTTGGGTGGCCGCAGACACGGGGGCTAGCACGGTGTCGAAATCAAAGTGGGAATCGCGATTCAGGAGATTGCTGAAGATGCGCGAGAGCGCACGCCCGAGGAGGCCCCGGCTCCTCTCCTCAACAAGATGGCGAGCCCTTGTAGCCTGATCCTCTAGGCGGGTCACAACATCAGTGAAGAAGTTAAGATGGTTGGCGTAGTCACTCTCGTGCGGGTGAGGAGCGCTCTCGTCACAGATAGCACCGAAGGCATGGTTAGCTCTGACACGCAAACCTTGGAGGATGGAGCCGTGCTGGCGTTCCAATGTCAGGCGGCGGCTCTTTTCACTTGAAGCCTTCTTCAGGAGGGAGCCAGGGTCCTTGACTTGGTTCTGGAGAGAGGATATCTCGGCACCGGCAGAATTCAAGGCAGATTCGGAAGAAGTCAAGGCTTCTTGGGAAGTGCTCTCATGCTCTTTCTGCGGATTGCAGCTTCACCTTTAGGGCGGAGGTCCTACCTTCAAGTTCGGCCTTGAGCTGCTCCAGATCCAGCCGGTGCCCCTCAGCTAAGTCAGCACGCGCCTTCGCCACCCTCTCCTCGACCTCCAGTTGGACCTGGGCTTCTCGGGCAGCGATGGCATCCTTAGCTGCGGCAGCCTAGCGATCCCTCACCTCCAGCCTCTCCAACGCCATACTGTGCTCCACGGTCTCCAATGTGAAGTCATCATGGCGCCTCAGGAGATCTGCCTCTGCAAGGGACGCCTCGTCTGGTGAGGAGGCTAGGAGGGGCGACGCTCCTAAAGTTCTCGCTCAAGGGCAGCATTTGAAGACAGAAGCAACTGCTCCGGCTCCTCGGCCGCCTCGTGACAGTGGTTGGCCGCCTTGGCCTCCTCCATGGCGCGGGCGCAAGCCTCGCGAGAATCCGCAAGCGAGGCTGCCGCAAGCGCATCGGCCTCGTCACACTGAAGTCTCCTGAGGTTGATGGCAACCTTCAGCTGTTGCCACTCATGCGCCAGCTGGCGGCCTTCCGCCTCAAGCCTGGTGTCGACATTAGCAAGCTCCCCGCCAAGGTGGATCATCACAAACATCACCTCACCGAAGAGCTCGAAGCAAATGACATTGCGCCTGCGTGGAAGCGCCAGCGCATCACCAAGGCCTTCTTCGGCCCCGAAGGCTGCCGAGGAGGCACTGGGCGTCTCACCTGCCGCCGGCCGGGGGCTGGCCAGTGTAGCCCCACAACCTGAAGAGGAAGGCCGCCGAAGGGGTGCCCGCCTACGGCAATGACCAGAGGAACAATTGCCAGTGCATCCCCCTTCTCACATGTTGAGCCGTTGAGAGAGGGAGAAGGAAACTCGGGCCCGGGGCCCCCTTGCGGCATCATGGCAGCCGAACTCGTCCCCACGCCCTGCGCAGGACCAGGCCGCCAGGGGCTGTGTGCTAGTGTCAAGCTAGGATCCTTGGAGGCGCTCACCTCCAGAGGTTTCATCTTCACGAGAGCCCTGCAAGGCCCTGATCAGGAGAGAACGTGGTGCGCAAGGGATCAAGAGCAAAGGTACTTTCTCATCGGTAGCCACAGATCTCCTTAGCTTCAGGGGTCGACGGGTGCCATCTTTGCGGCAAGGAGATCCCTTCCTGTTCAGGAGCGACTCAAGACACAGGCGGGGCCGATCGGACCCTGCAGGCGACCCTCGGGTGGAGGATCATTGGGCGGGGCGCTCGGGGTGGGCGCCCCGGGAGCAAGGGCGACTCGCGGGGTCTTCTGGCCAACGGCTCCGGAGCCTTCAATGAGCGCCCCGCCATCGGCGGCTACCTCGAAGCCGTCACCCCGAGCTTCAGGAGCCTCTACCTCATGAGCATGGGGTTGCGCTGACCCCGCGGCAGCCTCCTTCTAGGCCTCGGTAGCCTTGATCTCTCAGGCCCCCATCGGTGCTGGTCCTCTTAAGGAACCTTCAACAGCTGCTGGCGACGAGCGCCCCCTGCTTCCACACTTGGGGTGCATGCGGCAGGGTCGAGTAGCAGGGGAGCCACGAAGACGGGGTTCTCACGGGGCCCCTCAAGGCCCTCCGGGAGCAACCCCCACTCGTCGAATAGGGGCATCTGCCCCACGAAGGCCATCTTGTTCGATCATTGATAGAGGAGGCAGCCACATCCAGAAAGGTCGGCGGGCTCGTATTCACCCGTCAGGAGTTTAAGCACCATGCTCAAGGTCCCAGCAGTCAGTAATGGCCTCTGCAACCTCATGGGATCCTCGACGCCGGCAAGGTCCCACATTAGGCGAGAATGACGCTGAAGGGGAGTGATGCGCTGGCTGACGATTTCCTTCACCACCATCGGCGCCGTCACCTCCAGCTCTTGCAACCTTGCCAACCTCTTCCAGACGAAAGTAAGGCGCCGGTCGGAGAGCTTCGTGTGGCCCCAACTGGAGCTAGGCGAGGTTGGCACCCGAGGAGTCAGGAGCAGGGGGCTGTATGTGCCGGCATCCATGAGCAGCCACTGCTTCCGGAACCCCTTCGTAGCAGGCGAAAGCTCGAAGTCGTTCCCCGAGCCGGCGGTTCGCGCATACTGAGCATTGGTGAGCATCGACCAACCGGAGCAAGAAGAAATGGAGAAACAGGGCCACAGAAGGGGTAATGCCAACCATGGCCTCGCAAAGGAAGGCGAAGACAGCGAGAAGGATAACAGAATGGGGGTCCAGATGCAGCAGGTGGATCGGGTAATGCGAGATTCCAGCGTTGAAGAAAGGAGAGAAGGGGGGAAATAGACCCGCAAGGAGAGCATGGAGGTAGATGGGGATCTTAGTGGCACTCATCTCACTCACACGCCAAGACGCAGGACAGACGGCTGTTGCCTTCCACTCATTGGAATCAGCTGCAAGGGAATGGTGCACCTTGTCCAACCCCTCTTGGTTGATCACCGTCAACTTCTCAAGAGCTGGCTCCAAGGCTGGCGGAGGCTCGGCCAGGGTGCATAGCTTCCCCTTCTTCCTCCTCGGCCGAGGGGCCATGACAGAAGCCAAAGAAGGGGCAAAGCACCGACGCCGGATCTACGCATGGAGCAACAAGATTGGGAAAGGAAGAAACGAAGGCCGAGCGCGACAATCTGCAAAAAGCGAGATGTTCTGGCAACGGGCGACCACTAGGGCTGGCGAATATCAAGGCAGAGTGGGGAAGTGGAGACGCCGATGTCCCATCAATCGCCATGCGTCATCAAGGCCGCAGGCGGTTAGGTCCTACGGCGCTCCGCACTTGCCTGCCCGCGGCCCATCACGTGGCTCCATCGACGGTTTGGTATGGCCCAGCTTCGACATCAACCACTCAAGACCCTCGCAAGGGGCCAAGCCTCACAAGGCGGACGACGCCAAGACCCCCAAGGGGATCGCCCTCTTTAGGCTAGCTACCGAGCGGCGGAGAGTTCTATGCAAGGTGTACCTCATGAGGCTCAGCTAATGTGAGCCGTGATGACCAAGGCCTGGCGGGCGCCAGGCGGGCACCAGCGGGTGCAGAGTGCCAGTTTTCCCTTCGGTGCAAGGGAGGCAAGCCACAGGTGCGGAGTCTCGAGGAACCAGCCAAAGGTTTCCATTTTGGTGCAACAAGACCAAGACCGCGAGGGCAGCCGGACGGAGGTCATCACCGAGCCCACCGCAGCGTCACAACCTGGGGCTTTTCGCAGGCGAAGACCACTTTTTGTCACGATAAGTTGTACTACTTGTCCCATTTCAAATCCGGCCATTGTGCGATCCCTTCCCGCCAACATTTGGGAAGAGGACCAAGGCCACTATAAATAGGACTTAGCCAACACCATAGAGGGGAGAATCCATTCTCATCTGACCACCTCACTAGCTCTCTTGAGCTCAAGAATACCCGTCCTCCTGAGGCCAGTTCGTCCTCTGTACTAGTTCATCCTCCCCTTCGATTCAATCTACCAAAATGCTGGAGTAGGGTATTACACCGCAAGGTGGACCAAACCAAGATAAACTGCCGTGTCTCTTTGTCTCTTCGAGCTCGACGCGCTAGGCTTAGGAGGATCGCGAGTAGGCGGGCTGGGTAGGGTGAGATTTCCGCATGCACCCCATAGTTCGAACCTCTCAAGTGTTTGCGGAACCCGTAATCCGACAATCGCCCCCGGTGATCAAGGAGTTGATGTGGCATGTTCTATGTCCGCACACAACTCTGGCCACATAGTAGATGTTGGTGGTGGATGCGATGGGGCTCTGAAGGAGAAGAAACTCCCAGTATGTATGCGGGCCGTGGACAAGCTCATGGTGCACATCATGTCGTGCTTAAATGCGTGCGTGCAATGGTACTTGCCGGTCCTGTCATCGTGCGTGGCCGGGGAGGTGACGACAATGCCGTCGGGGACGCCAGTGACGCTCGCCGTGGTCTTAGACTCTTGGGCTTGGCTGGACACGGCAGAGTGCGCCCGGCTCTTACAAAGTGGCAAGGCGGCCGTACCGAAGTTGTTCCATCTTCTCTAAATGGAAGCAACAGTGATGCAACTATCCCCGCCGGCAACGTTAACCAAGGTGTCTGTCCTGAAGGTGTTCCATCTTCACTAAATGGATGTGTGATGACCCACAGGTGCAGGAGATGTATCGTAGTCCTTTTGATAAGTAAGAGTGTTGAACCCAACGAGGAGCAGAAGGAAATGACAAGCGGTTTTCAGTAAGGTATTCTCTACAAGCACTGAAATTATTGCTAACATATAGTTTTGTGATAAGGTAATTCGTAATGGGTAACAAGCAACAAAAGTAAATAAGGTGCAGAAAGGTGTCCCAATCCTCTTTGTAGCAAAGGACAAGCCTGGACAAACTCTTATATGATGGAAAGCGCTCCCGAGGAAACATGGGAATTGTCGTCAAGCTAGTTTTCATCATGCTCATTTGATACATGTTCGTTACTTTGATAATTTGATATGTGGGTGGACCAGTTCTTGGGTACTACCCTTTCTTGGACAAGCATCCCACTTATGATTAACCCCTATTGCAAGCATCCGCAACTACAAAAGAAGTACTAAGGTAAACCTAACCATAGCATGTAACATGTGGATCCAAATCAGCCCCTTACAAAGCAACGCATAAACTAGGGTTTAAGCTTCTGTCACTCTAGCAGCCCATCATATACTTACTACTTCCCAATGCCTTCTATAGGCCCAAATAATGGTGAAGTGTCATGTAGTAGACGTTCACATAACACCACTAGAGGAGAGATAACATACATCTCATCAAAATATCGAACGAATATCGAATTCACATGACTACTTATAGCAAGACTTCTCCCATGTCCTCAGGAACAAACGTAACTACTCACAAATAATATTCATGTTCATAATCGTAGGGGTATTAATATGCATTAAGGATCTGAACATATGATCTTCCACCGAATAAACCAACTAGGATCAACTACAAGGAGTAATCAACACTACTAGTGACCCACATGTACCAATCTAAGGTTTTGGGACAAAGGTTGGATACAAGAGATGAACTAGGGTTTGAGAGGAGATGGTGCTGGTGAAGATGTATGAGATTGACCCCCTCCCGATGAGAGGATCGATGGTGGTGAAGATGGTGATGATTTCGCCCTCCCGGAGGGATGTTTCCCTGGCATAACAGCTCCGCCGGAGACCTAGATTGCTTCCGCCAAGGTTCCGCCTTGTGGCGGCGATGTTACATCCTGAAAGCTTGCTTATGATTTTTTTTCCAGGGTAAAGGACTTCATATAGCAGAAGATGGCCACGGGAGGGCTGCCAGGGGGCCCATGAGGCAGGGGGCGTGCCCAGTGGTGTAGGGCGCGCCCCCACCCTCATGGCCAGGGTGTGGGCCCCCTCTGGTATTTCTTCTGCTCAGAATTTTTTATTAAATCAAAAAATGACTTTCGTGGAGTTTTAGGACTTTTGGAGCTGTGCAGATTAGGTCTCTAATATTTGCTCCTTTTCCAACCCGGAATCCCAGCTGCCGGCATTCTCCCTCTTCATGTAAACCTTGTAAAATAAGAGAGAATAGGCATAAGTATTGTGACATAATGTGTATTAACAGTCCATAATGCAATAAATATCGATATAAAAGCATGATGCAAAATGGACGTATCAACTCCCCCAAGCTTAGACCTCGCTTGTCCTCAAGCGGAAGCCGATATCGAAAAATATGTCCACATGTTTAGAGATAGAGGTGTCAATAAAATAAAATACGGACATGAGGGCATCATGATCATTCTTATAACAGCAACATAAATATATTTTGTCATATGATTTCTTATGATCTAGTAACAATCTATTCACCATGTCAAGTATGAATCAGAAATTTCATTGAGAAATAACAAACTATGATCTCGTTCATTGAAGCAATTGCAATTTATCATAACATAGGAAAGAGTCCATATAGGAGCTTTTCAGCAAGTCCACATACTCAAATATCATTTAGTCTTCCACAATTGCTAACACTCACGCAATACCTATGGTTATGGAGTTTTAATCGGACACAGAGAAAGATAGGGGCTTATAGTGTTGCCTCCCAACCTTTTACCTCAAGTGTACGTAATGTCAACAATAATAGTTCATGCTAACTTACATACAATTGGATATATATCTATATATATATATATATATATATATATATATATATATATCAGGATCTTTCCAACACGAGGTGCTTGCCAAAGGATAAAATGTAAAAAGGAAAGGTGAAGATCACCATGACTCTTAATGTATAAGACAAAAGTAAAAGATAGGCCCTTCACAAAGGGAAGCAGAGGTTTTCATGTGCTTTATGGTTGGATGCATGAAATCTTAATGCAAAAGAACGTCACTTTATATTGCCACTTGTGATACCGACCTTTATTATGCAGTGCATCGCTTTTATTGCTTCCATATCACAAGACTTATTACATTTTATCCACACTAATAAGTCATACATATTTAGAAAGCAATTTTTATTGCATGCAGCATGACAACTTACTCGAAGGATCTTACTCAATCCATAGGTAGATATGGTGGACTCTCATGGCAAAACTGGGTTTAAGGATGTCTAGAAGCACAAGTAGTATCTCTACTTGGTGCAAGGAATTTGGCTAGCATGAGGGGGAAAGGCAAGCTCAACATGTTGGATGATCCATGACAATATACTTTAATTCGGATATGAGAGAACATAACCCATTACGTTGTCTTCTTTGTCCAACATCAATTCTTTAGCACGTCATATTTTAATGGGCGCTCACAATCATAAAAAATGTCAAAGATAGTATATTTATATTGGAAAACCTCTCTTTATTTATTACTTCCTATTAATTGCAACGATGACCAAAACTTTGTTTGCCAACTCTCAACAACTTTTAATCATCATACTCTTTATATGTGAAGTCATTACTCTCCATAAGATCAATATGATCTCTTTTATTTCTTTTTACTCTTTTTATTCCCTTATGATCATAGCAAGATAGCAAAGCCCTTGACTCAACACTAATCTTTATTATATATAGCTCACGGACTCGATTACATAGAGGGATCATAAGGCAAAACTCAAAACTAAATCATACCAAAACTTTATTCTACTAGACCAAGATATTACTAAAAGGATCGAACTAAGTAAAATGGTAAAGATAGGAGTGTGATGGTGATACGATATCGGGGCACCTCCCCCAAGCTTGGTAGTTGCCAAGGGGAGTGTCCATACCCATGTGATTATGTCTCCTTTGCTGGTGAAGAAGGTGGTGATGATTATGGATAGTCACACATCAAGCATAGGAGGTCTTCCAATTTGCGGATAATACCCTTGAGTGCGACGATATGGTCCTTCAACAAAATATTTTCATGTGTGAGATACTTGTTTTGGATGCAAGCTAACTAAGTCATCTTGAAAGTTTCAATCTCAGTTGGGGTAAAGAGGTTGGAAAAAGGGTTGGATGTCTTTTTCTTCTGCCGCTGGAGCTTGATCCTCCATGACCTTCTTGATCCTATCCTCCTTGTTGATCTCCCTAGTTCGTCTCTCTTCAGCTCCATCTTCACTAGCCAAGCATCGTTGCCTCCATTGTTGGAGGAGGGTTATGACAAGATGCCTGGCCTTGACAAATCTGACTGAAAACATCTCGAAACAAAGATAGAGGATATTTGCGTGATATGATGGTCAAAAGCTTCGGGAGATTATATAATGAATTTTTACCGACCGAAAGAAGTATCGTGCAAGAAAACGGAGTCCAGAGAGCACACGAGGTGCCCACGAGGTAGGGGGCGCGCCCAGGGGGTAGGGTGTAACGCCCACGATGCGGCTATATCTCCCACATGTCGAGGCACGACTTACAGGCATAACCGCATTGTGGTTTTGTCGCAAGAAGGGTCATTTTCACACAATCCCATGTAATGAACAAGAAAGGGGTAAAGAGTTGGCTTACAATCGCCACTTCACACAAGTACTTAAATAAATCATACATCATGCAAAGTACACACATAGGTCCATCTACGGACAAATCCAAAAGAAAGAAGACAACCCCAAATGCTAGATCCCCGATCGTCCCAACTGGGCTCCACTACTGATCATCCGGAAAAGAAACATAGCAACGACCAAGATCCTCATCGAACTCCCAACTGAGCTCGGTTGCATCACCGGCATTGGTATCATCGGCACCTGCAACTCTTTGGTACTATCTTGTGAGACACGAGGACTTAGCAATCTCAAAACCCACGAGATCAAGACTATTTAAGCTTAAGGGTAGGACAAGGTAATGAGGTGGAGTTGCAGCAATTAATAAGAAAAATATGGTGGCTAACAGGCGAGTACAAAAGTAGGAAGAGAAACTACGCAACGGTCGTCATCTAGAAGTGATCAAGAAGTGATCCTGAAGACTACTTACGTTCAATCATAACCTAAACCTTGTTCACTTCTCGGACTCCACTGAAAAGAGACCATCACGGCTACACACATGGTTGATGCATATTAGTTAAGTCAAGTGTCAAGTACTCTACAATCGGATATTAACAAATTCCCATCTGCCACATAACCGCAGGCACGACTCTCGAAAGTTTATACCTTGCAGGGGTGTCCCAACTTAGCCCATTATAAGCTCTCATGACAAACGAAGGATATTCCTTCTCCCGAGAAGATCTGATTAGTCTCGGAATCCCAGTTACAAGACATTTTGGCAATAGTAAAACAAGACCAGCAAGATCGCCCGAATGTACCAACAAATCCTGATAGGAGCTGCACATATCTTGTTCTCAGGGCACAATGAATGAGACAAGCTACGAGTAAAACCAGCCCTCAAGTTTCCCTGAGGTGGCCCCGCAGGCTGCTCGGTTCGGACCAACACTTAGAGAAGCACTGGCCCGGATGGGTTAAAATAAAGATGACCCTTGGGTTAGCCTACCCAAGGGAAAGTTAGTAGGTTGTTAGGAAAATGTAAAACCAAGGTTGGGCCTTGCTGGAGGAGTTTTATTCAAAGCAAACTGTCAAGGGGTTCCCATAAACCCAGCCGCTTAAGGAACACAAAATCAGGGAACATAACACCGGTATAACGGAAACAAGGGTGGCAAGAGTGGAACAAAACACCAGGCAAAAGGCCGAACCTTCCACCCTTTACCAAGTATATAGATGCCTTAATTAAATAAGAGATATTGTGATATCCCAACATAATCCTGTTCCAACATGGAGCAATCAACTTCACCTACAACTAACAACACTATAAGAGGGGCTAAGCAAAAGAGGTAACATAGCCAAACAACAGTTTGCTAGGAAGGGTGAAAAGGTTAGAGGCTGACATGGCAATTTGGGAGGCTTGAAAAACAAGTGATAGGTAGTGCAGCATAGCGATAGAACGAAGCAACTAGCAAGCAAATATAGAAGTGATATCGAGGATAATGGTCACCTTGCCTAAGATCCCGCAAGGAAGAAGAACGAGTCCAAGAAGAAGACAAACGGAAGTAGTCGAACGAATCCGCACAACTCCGGAACAGAATCAAACCGGAAAGAAGAAAACAACATGGTAAAAAACCATCACATAAACATGGCACTATGCACAACCAAGTATGATGCATGTCCGATGTAATAAGGCATGGCATGGCAAAGTGCAACAAACAAAACTACAAGTTAAGTGGAGTTCAATATGCAACGAGTTGCATATCGACGAAACACCACATTCATTTATTTAGTTCGCTCTCGTTTATGTTCCCAACAACATTAAATGTTACTAAACTTGTCAAGGGGTGAAGCATAAGTAAACTAACTATTTAGGCAAGTTTAAATGAGGCCGGAAACAACAAACAACAATTCCGGAAAAATTCTCATGTCCATATTTTGAGTTTGGTACTATTCTGCCTATGACATAATTTTATAGTTGTTAAACATGCAAAGTAATTGCACCAAGTTAATTTAGGCATTTTTCCACCCCATTTACATATAAAGTTTATTAAAATTGGAGCTACGGTTATTTATTAGTTATGAAATAAATCATTTTAGCATGGCATTTAAGCAAATTTAAAGAAAAACATTTTAAACATTTCAAACATGAATGAAAACAGCATATTATGAAACTAGGTGCAATTCTAAGAATTTTTCATGTTTAAATTATTTTAATCTGTTGCACAGTTTGTGAGAAATTATATGCATGAACTCTAGGAGCCAAACTATAAAATTGTTAACCTCTGGATAATGCTAAAATCGTAGATCTGGAAAAAAAAACTCCAATGGCCAAATCTGGACGAAACTGGGCTTGTTGGGATGCTCACCTAGCTGGGCTCGGCCCAGGTCGGTGCAGTTGTGGATGAGGCCCGAGCTGGCCAGAACGATCCGGATCGGGTCGATCCAGGCGAGCAGGAAGTTGCGGGTGCTCGCTGTCTTCGACAGAACAGAGCAGCGCGATAGCAGGAGGGGTGGAGGCGCATGGCGCTGACAGCAGGATGAGTGGCGGAGGTGCGGGAACAGTGGACGGCTGCGGATGCGGGTCACGGGACGGCCGGTCCTGCTTGTCCGGCGGCTCTGCTCGGAGAGGTGGCCGGCGGCGAACTAGAGCAGGTCAACAAAGGCGTGCTGGAGGTGGAAACGAGGAGCCGCTCGATGCAGGTCAGGAGAGATGCCTCGCTTCCTCTGCAAACGAGCGGAACGAGTCAAGGGAGAAGATGGCTGGCGCTGCAAGGGCTCGCCGGTGGTGGAGCTGCGGGACTTGCCGGCAGCTGAGGGGAGGCGAGGTCAGGGCCATCTATGGCGTCGTTGAAGAGCTCCTACAGAGGTGAGGGAGATCTGAGAGATGGGAGGGAGCTCCTGGAAAGGAGAAGGAAGTTAGAGGGACGACGGAGTACTGGCCTGACCGGCTTGGTCCAACCACGACGCTCACCAGGGACGAGGTAAGCAGGAGGACGGGGATGCTGGAGATCGAACCCCTCTCGATCTGGATCGAGGAGGGAGCGAGAGGCGGGGCTGCTGCCTGTGGTGGAGATCGAGCAGAGGAGGCATGGCCTCTGGCTCAAGGAGAGAGGAGGATGTAGGTGCCATCGTTGGTGGATCGGGAGGGATGCACTAGTTGGGTGCCGGCGGAAATCATGGGAGATGGTCGGGGGCTTCTGGTTGGATCGGGGCCAGAAAGGAAAACAGGGAGGTGGCGGCGGATGGGACGGATGGAATGGATGGGACTGATCCTAGAACTAGGGTTGCCCCATTTATATATGCCGGTGGATTAGGTTAGGGGGTATTCGGTCCGTCCGATCGTAATCGGCGGTCAAGAATGAATTGGCTAGGGAGTCCAAATAAGAAAAACGGAGATGTTTTACAGATGTTTGGGGATGATCCGAGCCCAACGGTAACGATAGAGTGGGTCGGGTTCGGGACAACTTTCGGACGCTCGCGAGAGGTCTGAGTAAAGTGTAGAGAGGGTCAAATGGTCAAGACAAGAGGGAATCGAAAACCCGTTTGGACTCGGATCAGTCAATGAAGGCAAGGGGGAACACAACAACTACGCAAGAATGCAAGCTTTATGAAAACATGCAGATGCAATGCGCATGATTATATGAGAGGAGATGCATGACATGAACAAAATGCAAAACGAAAGAGAAAAACCCAACCACGGAGGAAATAACATGTCACATAGCCGGAAATGGCAAGAGTTTGAGTTACAATTATGGAAAGTTACATCCCGGGTGTTACATAGGGCGCGCCCTCCACCCTCGTGGACGCCTCGTGTCCTTCCCGGACTACTTGCTATTTTCCTATTTTCTTAAATATTCCAATACGGAGAAAAAAATGCTATTAGAACTGTTTTGGAGTCTGTTTACTTCCGTGCCACATACCTATTCCTTTTCAGAGTCTGGACCGTTTTGGAAAGTGTCCCTTGTGTATTCCTCCGGTGTTACGGTTTCAATAACATTAGTTTCAACATTTATAGGATTACCTGAGATATAATGTTTGATTCTTTGACCATTCACCACCTTCCGATTTGTGCCTTCGAAGTTGTTGATTTTTATGGCATCAAAATGGTAGACCTCCTCGATAACGTAAGGGCCTTCCCATTTAGAGAGAAGTTTTCCTGCAAAAAATCTTAAACGAGAGTTGAATAGAAACACATAATCAGCTACATTAAACTCATGCTTTTGTATCCTTTTGTCGTGCCATCTTTTAACTTTTTCTTTAAATAGTTTGGCATTCTCGTAGGCATGGGTTCTCCATTCATCAAGTGAGCTAATGTCAAATAACCTCTTCTCACCAGCAAATTTGAAATCATAACTAAGCTCTTTAATGGACCAATATGCCTTATGTTCTAGTTTGAGAGGTAAGTGACATGCTTTTCCATAAACCATTTTATATGGAGACATACCCATAGGATTCTGATATGCAGTTCTATAAGCCCATAATGCATCATCAAGTTTCATGGAACAATTCTTCCTAGATCTATTGACAGTCTTTTGCATAATTAATTTGAGCTCTCTATTACTGAATTCTACTTGACCGCTACACTGCGGGTGGTAAGGAGATGCAATTCTATGATTAACATCATACTTAGCAAGCATTTTACGAAAAGCACCGTGAATAAAATGTGAACCAGCATCAGTCATTAAGTATCTAGGGACTCCAAACCTCGGAAAAAAAACTTCTTTAAGCATCTTAATAGAGGTGTTATGATCAGCACTACTAGTTGGAATAACTTCTACCCACTTAGTAACGTAATCAACAGCAACTAAAATATGTGTATACCCATTAGAGGAAGGAAACGGTCCCATATAATCAAAGCCCCAAACATCAAATGGTTCAATAACAAGAGAATAATCATAGGCATTTCTTTACGTCTACTAATATTACCAATTCTTTGACATTCATCACAAGACAAGACAAACTTACAGGCATCCTTGAAGTGAGTAGGCCAATAAAAACCGGATTGCAGTACCTTATGTGCAGTTCTATCTCCAGCGTGGTGTCCTCCATATGCCTTGGAGTGACACTTGTGTAGGATCTGTTCCTGTTCATGCTCAGGTACACAACGTCTAATAACACCATCTACTCCTTCTTTATAATGGTGTGGGTCATCCCAGAAGTAATGTCTTAAATCATAGAAAAACTTTTTGTTTTGCTAGTATGTGAAACTAGGTGGTATGAATTTAGCAACAATGTAGTTAGCATAATCAGCATACCATGGAGCAGTACGAGAAGCATTTATGACAGCTAATTTTTCATCGGGAAAGCTATCATCAATAGGTAGTGGGTCATCAAGAACATTCCCTAACCTAGACAAGTTGTCTGCAACGGGGTTCTCAGCTCCCTTTCTATCAATAATATGCAAATCAAATTCTTGTAATAGGAGAACCCATCTAATATGTCTAGGTTTAGCATCTTTCTTTTCCATAAGATATTTAATAGCAGCATGATCAATGTGAATAGTTACTTTAGAATCAACAATATAAGGTCTAAACTTATCACAAACAAATACAATTGCTAAAAATTCTTTTTCAGTAGTAGCATAATTTCTCTGGGCACTGTCTAGATTTTTACTAGCATATTGAATAACACTGAGTTTATTATCAACTCTTTGTCCTAGAATAGCACCTACAACATAATCACTAGCATCACACAAAATTTCGAAGGGTAAATTCCAATCAGGTAGCTGAACAATAGGTGCAGAAATCAAAGCTTTCTTAAGTATTTCAAATGCTTCTACACAATCATCATCGAAGACAAAAGGAATATCTTTTTCTAAGAGATTAGTCAGAGGCCTAGAAATTTTAGAGAAGTCCTTAATGAACCTCCTATAAAAAACGGCATGACCAAGGAAACTTCTTATACCTTTAATGTCCTTGGGACATGGCATCTTTTCAATAGCATCAACCTTAGCTTTATCAACTTCAATACCTCTTTCGGAAATTTTATGCCCCAAGACAATGCCTTCATTAACCATAAAGTGGCACTTCTCCCAATTCAAGACAAGACCAGTATCTTCACATCTCTGCAAAAATCGATCAAGGTTGCTCAAGCAATCATCAAAAGAGGATCCATAAACGGAGAAATCATCCATGAAAACCTCAACAATCTTTTCACAAAAGTCAGAGAATATAGCCATCATGCATCTTTGAAAGGTAGCAGGCGCATTACGTAAACAAAAGGGCATACGTCTCTAAGAAAAGTACCGAAAGGGCAAGTAAAAGTGGTCTTTTCTTGATCCTCTACTGACACAGGTATTTGAGAGAAACCAGAGTAACCATCTAGAAAGAAAAAATGTGTATGTTTGGATAATCTTTCTAGTATTTGATCAATAAAAGGTAAAGAGTAATGATCCTTTTTAGTAGCTTTATTTAATTTGCAAAAATCAATTACCATCCAATAACCTATAACAATTCTTTGTGGGATCAATTCATCTTTATCATTAGGAACGACTGTAATACCTCCCTTCTTAGGGACACAATGGACAGGACTTACCCACTGACTATCAACAACAGGGTAAATTATACCTGCCTCCAGGAGCTTTAGTATTTCTTTTCTTACAACTTCTTTCATCTTAGGATTTAACCGTCGTTGGTGATCAATAACTAGTTTGGCATCTTTCTCCAATTTTATTTTGTGTTGACATAGAGTGGGACTAATGCCCTTAAGGTCATCAAGAGTATATCGAATAGCAGCACAGTGCTTCTTTAGAGTTTTCAATAATTTCTCCTCTTCCTGCTCTGAAAGGTCAGCACTAATAATAACACGATATATCTCCTTTTCACCAAGATAAGCATATTTAATAGTATCAGGGAATGGTTTAAGCTCAAACATGGGATCACCCTTGGGTGGTGGAGGATCCCCTAGGATTTCAACAAGCAAGTTGTGTTTCAAAATAGGTCCCTGTTTAAAGAGTACTTCATCTATCTCCATTCGTTCATTCATAAACATATCATTTTCATGGTCTAGCAGATATTGTTCCAAAGGATCATTAGGAGGCACATCAATAGAATCAAGACCAATAATTTCATCTTTACTAGGCAATTCTTTATCATGGGTTTGTCTAAGAAATTTAGCAAAATTAAACTCATGAGACATATCCCCCAAACCAATAGTAACAAGGTCCTTTTTGCAGTCTATCTTAGCATTAACAGTATTCAAGAAGGGTCTACTAAATACAATGGGACAAAAGTCATCTTGTGGGGAACTAAGAACAAGAAAATTAGCAGGATATTTAACTTTCCCACACAAGACTTGAACATCTATAACAATCCCAACTGGTCAAATACTATCTCTATTAGCAAGCTTAATGGTAACATCAATTTCTTCTATCTCAGCAGGTGCAATATCATGCATAATTTCTTCGCATAAGGAATGAGGTATTGCACTAGCACTAGCACCCATATCACATAAGCCATGATAACAATGATCTCCTATTTTAACAGAAATAACAGGCATGCCTACAACATGCCTATGTTTATTCTTAGTATAAGGCCCATCAATATCATCAGCCAAGAGATCTTTAACCATAGCAATACTAGGTTCAAATTTAATTTTCTCAGGTGGTGTAGGTGTTCTAGTATTACTCTTAGGAACCATAGTTGAAGCTTTAGCATGATCCTTTATCCTAACAGGGAAGGTGGTTTCTCAATATAAGTAGTAGGAACAATAGGATCATTATAAGTGATAGTCATTTCTTCAACTGTAATAGGTGCAACTACTTTTACTTCAATGGGAGGTTATATTTAGACCACTTCTCCTTAGGGAGGTCAACATGAGTAGCAAATGATTCGCAGAAAGAAGCTACTATCTCAGAGTCAAGTCCATATGTAGTGCTAAATTCACGGAAAACATCGGTATCCATAAAAGATTTAACACAATAAAACTTAGGTGTCATACCTGACTCCTTACCTTCCTTGAGATCCCAATCTTCAGAGTTGCGTTTAATTCTTTCCAATAAATCCCATTTGAATTCAATAGTATTCATCATAAAGGAACCAGTACAAGAAGTATCGAGCATGGAGTGATTATTGAGAGAAAGCCGAGCATAAAAATTTTCAATAATCATTTCTCTTGAGAGCTCATGATTGCGGCATGAATATAACATTGACTTAAGCCTCCTGAAAGCTTGAGACATGCTTTCTCCTTCGCGAGGAAAAAAATTATATATATAATTGCGATCACGATGAACAAGATGCATAGGATAGAACTTCTGGTGAAATTCCAATTTCAATCGGTTGTAGTTCCATGATCCCATATCATCACATAGCCTATACCATGTCAATGCCTCTCACTTCAAAGATAAAGGGAAGACCTTCTTCTTGATAACATCATCGGGCATACCTGCAAGCTTAAATAGTCCACAAACTTCATCCACATAGATTAGGTGTAAATCGGTATGCAATGTTCCATCTCCTGCAAAGGGATTAGCTAGCAGTTTCTCTATCATACCTGAAGGAATTTCAATGTAAATGTTTTCAGTAGGTTCAGTAGGTTGAGGAGCAACTCTTTCCTCTTCTGGTCGGGGTGAATATACCCCGAACAAGCCCCTCAAAGGATTATGTTCCATAGTAACAACTGACAGTAAATTTCGGCACACTATATAATTTTTGCCTTACCAAGTTCCACTTACCAAAGGCGCTTCACACCCCGGCAACGGCTCCAGAAAAGAGTCTTGATGACTCACAAGTGTAGGGGATCTATCGTAGTCCTTTCGATAAGTAAGAGTGTCAAACCCAACAAGGAGTAGAAGGAAATGACAAGTGGTTTTCAGTAAGGTATTCTCTGCAAGCACAGAAATTACCAGTAACAGATAGTTTTGTGATAAGGTAATTCATAACGGGTAACAAGCAACAAAAGTAAATAAGGTGTAGCAAGCTGGCCCAATTCTTTTTGTATCAAAGGACAAGCCTGGACAAATTCTTATATGAAGGAAAGAGCTCCCGAGGACACATGGGGATTATCGTCAAGCTAGTTTTCATCACGCTCATATGATTCGCGTTCGTTACTTTCATAATTTGATATGTGGGTGGACTGGTGCTTGGGTACTGCCCTTTCTTGGAAAAGCATCCCACTTATGATTAACCCCTATTGCAAGCATCCGCAACTAGAGAAGAAGTATTAAGGTAAACCTAACCATAGCATGAAACATGTGGATCCAAATCAGCCCCTTACGAAGCAACACATAAACTAGGGTTTAAGCTTCTATCACTCTAGCAACCCATCATCTACTAATTACTTCCCAATGTCTTCCTCTAGGCCCAAATAATGGTAAGTGTCAGGTAGTCGACGTTCACATAACACCACTAGAGGAGAGACAACATACATCTCATCAAAATATCGAACGAATACCAAATTCACATGACTACTTATAGCAAGACTTCTCCCATGTCCTCAGAAACAAACATTACTACTCACAAATCATATTCATGTTCATAATCAGAGGGGTATTAATATGCATTAAGGATCTGAACATATGATCTTCCATCGAATAAACCAACTAGCATCAACTACAAGGAGTAATCAACACTACTAGTGACCCACATGTACCAATCTAAGGTTTTGGGACAAATGTTGGATACAAGAGATGAACTAGGGTTTGAGAGGAGATGTTGCTGGTGAAGATGTTGATGGAGATTGACCCCCTCCAGATGAGAGGATCGATGGTGATGATCCTCCCCCCCCCCTGGAGGGACGTTTCCCCAGCAGAACAGCTCTGCCGGAGCCATATATTGGTTCTGCCAAGGTTCCACCTCGTGGCGGCGGTGTTTCGTCCCGAAAGCTTGCTTATGGTTTTTTAGGGTAAAAGACTTCATATAGCAGAAGATGGCCACCGGAGGGCTGCCAAGGGGCCCATGAGGTAGGGGGCGCGCCCAATGGGAAGGGCGCGACCCCACCCTCGTGGCGCTGGTGTGGGCCACCTCTGGTATTTCTTCTGCTCAGTATTTTTTATTAAATCCAAAATTGAATTTTGAGTTTTAGGACATTTGGAGCTGTGCAGAATAGGTCTCTAATATTTTCTCCTTTTCCAGCCCAGAATCCCAGCTGCCGGCATTCTCCCTCTTCATGTAAACCTTGTAAAATAAGAGAGAATATGCATAAGTATTGTGACATAATGTATAATAATAGTCCATAATGTAATAAATATCGATATAAAAGCATTATGCAAAATGGACTTATCAGAGTGGCAATGATGCAACCAGCCCCACTGGCAATGTTAACCCATGCATCCGTGTGGAGTTGAGCAAAGATTGTTCGGGAGACTGATTCTGGAGTACAAGCAGAAGTAGCTGACATCGGCAACAACAATATTTAGTCTACTCCATGAGTCATTTAAATTAGTCCTTGTTTGAAGTCATTGTCAGTAATCTATGGCACTTAATTTGTGTTAATTTTTTGAAGAATGTTAGTTCACTTTAACTGAAAGTAATTCATTTCTTCATCTAAATATTCTGAAGTAGGCTCAATTGCTAAACAAAAAAAGAAGCGAAGATTGTACCCAGATAATCAAAAGCAAGAAATTTATTCCATGCTATTAGACCGGACAAATCAAGGCGTACTAAACCAAGGGGTGCTTGAGGAGTTGGCAGAACTTTGTGAAGTTAATTATTGGACTGTTCAAAACATATGGTTGAGAGGCAATCGAGCCGGTGGTATTCATGGAGTAGCAAACAAAAGGGTGAAAACTTGTGGCTGCAAGAAGATACCATTTGATTTGGATGCTATAAAACAGATTGATTTGAGCAAAATAACTATGCTTAAAGATCTTTCTAATGAGCTTCAAGTGGCGAAGACAACATTATGGAGATGGTTGAAGGAGGGAAGACTGAAGCGCCATACAAATTCAATTAAATCCACTCTAACTGATGACAACAAGCTAGGTCGAATTTGGTTTTGTTTATCCATGTTGGATGAACTAAGCGTGCTGGAAGAACCCACATTTAAAGGCATGTACAATATCATCCATACTGATCAAAAGTGGTTCTACCGCACTAAAGGTACTCAGAACTACTACTTGGCACCTGATCAAGAAGAACCCTATCGCAGCACCCAGATCAAGGGATTTATTGAGATTGTGATGTTCTTGGCAGCGGTAGCAAGGCCTCGTTATGATGAGCATGGTGTAATGAGGTTTTATGGAAAGCTTTGCAAAGAGGTGTAGTCCTTCTAGAGAGAGGGGGGGAAGAGGTAAGCAAGGTTTTTTTGTTAGTGACAGAGGATGTCAATAGAGATTATATGGTGATCAAGTTTCTACCTGCCATCAAGGCTTTGTGGCCGGCTTTGGAATGCGGACACATAATATACATTCAGCAAGATAATGCAAAGACCCATATTTCCGTGAATGACAGTGTGTTTTGTGCAGCAGCACACGCGGATGGATGGGATATTAGGCTTACATGTCAGCCGCCTAACTCACATGATTCGAACATTCTTGACTTAGGGTTCTTTGCGGCACTTCATGATCTTTTTGAGAAGATGTACCCCGATAAAATTGCTTATATTGTTGCGAAGGTGCAAAAAGGAAATGACACGTACCCGGCCCAGAGAAGCAACGAAATTTTTCTAACCATTCAGTCATGCATGCATGAGGTACTGAAGTAGAAAGGAGGTAAATGGTACAATGTCCCGCACATGAGGAAGTCATTTCGGGCGGCACTCCAAATGCTTTTGGATGTAGTACCTTGCGATGCTGATGTTGTAATTACTGCTATTGAGGCCCTTCCAGATGCTTGATGTACTTCTCGTCGCTTGTTATCATTAATAATGTTAGCAAATTGATTAGTTATATAGTACTGAATTTAAACTTACTCATACTGTACTTCTGGCATTTAAATCTTTGTTTTCTAATGCTTATTACTCCATGCCATCTACTAATCTTAAAAGAACTCGTTTTTTCTGCTATTTATTACTCCATGACATCGACTTATCTTTTGTTTTGAGAGTAAAACCTTGCAAGTAACAGTAACCAACAAAACGAACTTCAGTCATGCCTTTATTAATGTATGATGTCATGGTCATTTCTTCATCATCTTTGGATCATACGATGTCATCAAGGACTTTAGTGCAAAATACCTATATGATTCCATTCCTAGGGGTACCGAGTATGGCATTGAATTTGGGCCATAAAATCGTTCCAGACACACTTCACTTGCTCTGGCAGCTTGCAATGCTTCAAAATCTAAATCGATGGTTTCATCATTGCTATCCACCTCATCATTCTTCATGGCCTTGTCATTCACCATGTTGCTCTTATCATTCTCCTCGCCATATTCGTGTTCCCCTTTGTCGGCGTCAAAATCGGTAGACCTCGGGTAGGGGGGCCCAAGCTGTATGTCTGAGGACCAATGGTAACTATGGACAATGGACACAGTGTTTAGCCAGGTTCGGGCCATCTTAATGGAGGTAAAAACCCTATTCCTTCTTGATTTATAATCAAGGATATAGGGGTTGCCAGAGTTGATCTACCTTGAGATCGATTCGGCTAACCTTAGATTAGCTAGCCTAGCAATGTTGTGGTCCTGCCTCCGATCTACCCTCCGGTTTATATAGACACCTTAGGAGCTTAGGGTTGTACAAAGTCAGTTTTACAGAAATGAATAACATATCCGGACACCTATATTTGCCATCCACGCATGCAGGAGTCCCCACCGGACACGAGAGGTGATCTTATGCCTTGTATCTTGACGGCCCATCAGTCCGGCCCATGTCGATAGAACAGTCGCCCGAGGACCCCCTAGTCCAGGATTCCCACAGTAGCCCCTTAACCTGACTTCAATGGTGATATATTCGGCGTTCAGATTGTGCTCGGCATTACAAGGCGGGTTCCATGAAGAATACATGTCGGATTTCCTATGTAAAAGAATTGCATCGGGCTTGTCATTATAAACACAACCCTTACCCGAGGAGGCAAGATATATAAAAATTAACAATAGTGTCTTTATTGACAACTTTAATTTTTGATGAAGCGTCAGACTTGACCCTTCAATATTTTGAACCGTTTTTACACTCCACGTTTCGTGTTTCAATGGTGAGCCCCTCTGCGTGTTTCGTTGAAACAAAGGCCATGCCCACATATTATGCGATTGGGTCATCAATAAGATTTGGGTAATCCAAAACCGACTGCGGCGCATACCCACATTGGGAACAAGCCAAGTTTAAGGCTAGTGGGGAGGGCGCTTGGTATTCACGGCCTATATAAGCAAATAAAATCCATCTTTTCTACCCCACACCTTCTACCTTCCTCAGCTTTCCAACCTTCAAGCTCCAGCACCCAACCTTCGATCTTCTCCACCGCCACCAACCTCTCCAGCTGTGTCTGGATCCAGCTCTCAAGGCAAGTGGGTGGCCTCCTCCGTGGCGGAGAAGGACATCAAGGAGCTCCGGGAGGCGGAGTACCAGAGTGCAGACGTTGCACAAAAGATCCCTACCAAGAAGCAGGTCATCCCCACTCCGGAGCCTGGCGAAAGGGTGGTATTTATCCCCCACTTCCTCCGCGGACTAGGGTTTCCACTTCACTCTTTTGTCCACGGAATTATGTTCTATTACGAGCTATATTTCCATGATGTAGCCCCAAACTCCTTCCTCCACATCTCAGCGTTTATCGTCGTGTGCTAGGCACTCCTCCGCATTCCCCCCACTTTGGCTTATGGCTCAAAGTATTCAGCGTGAAGCCGAAAGGTGGTTGATGGGCAGCCCGCAGACACGGAGGTGCTATGGTGAGCAATCTCACCAATGTCACCTGGCCCAAAGGGGCCTTCGTGGAAACTATCAAGATATGGCGGCAAGAGTGGTTCTACATCACCGAACCCCGAGGCACCAACTGGGCGGCCACTCCTGTGTTTAAATCTGACCCCCCCTGATGCGGCTCGTGCCAGATCAACAAGGGTCTGTACTGGGGGTCGATCGACGAGGTGTTGATGCTGCAAAAGCACCTCAAAAACATTATAGAAAGGAACACCGGCCTTACTTACGTGATCCAGGTGATGCTATTCCACCAGACCCTTGCCTGCCAGCGACGACCTATCCATATGTGGGATTTTAATACGGAAGGGCCACGAACCCTGCAGCGATTCTTCGGCACGACGAACAAAGAGATCTGGAAGCTGCTTTTCAAGGCCCGAAAGTCATGGCCAGAGACGACCAACGACATCGGCCTCGACTGCGTTCACCCGACCACCCCAGTAAGTTTTTAGTTTTCGATTATAACTTAGTTCGGAAATCTAATAGGTATGTTGAGACTTCCATCCTTTAATCAGGGCTGGACTAAGAAGACGGAGCGGATCAAGTGTCCGACTCCATTGCCTGAAAACCCAGCTGATCCTTTGCTGACGAGGATGCTTGTCCCGGTGCCATACCAGGCACCAGAGAAGAAGGCCAAGAAGAAGGGCAAGGAGGCCAAAGGTAGCCCCTGCTGTAAAGGTACTCCAGACGCTGTGTTCGGAGATGCCGAAGCTCTCTCCTCCCACAAGGGAGATGAAGACGAAAAGGAGGATGAGGAAGAGAGCGATTGTCCTCTTAAGGGGAGGAAGAAGAAAATGGCGGCCTCCGTAGACCCAGAGGCGGAGGCCTCCAAGAGCGGGAAGATATCCCTCTCGGATGACTCAGATTCGGATGCCATCCCCGAGTGGCACCCCAGGTCGAAGCCCCTGGCCGATTTTTAAGTATCCAAGGATGCCTTACATATATCGGCATTTATGATTGTAGTTTTTAATACATTATATTGTGTGCTCTAGTCCGGCCCGTGATCTCCCCCAACTATCATCATCTCTGGGGAACTAGAGATGCGGATGGTGGAGAGCGAAACGCCTCCAGGGGCCTCTCCGCCAATCGCTATAGATGACATCACAGTTTTGTCTCGAAGAGCCTCTCTAGGCCTTGGAGAGCTGCAGGAGGCCGCCGAGACGGCGCCAGAGGGTAACGCCTCGACTGCAAAGAACATGGGGGAACCAACACCCATGGGGACTGATGACGGGGGCCATGACCAATCCGGCCCCAAGACAAACACTATTCCGGAGACCCACACGGCTCCCGAATTGTGTGAGCAACCCCCTTTGAAGGAGGAAGGAGCGTCGACTCCACAGGCGACCTATATCAATTTGTAGGCGCCGGACACTTTGGTGGAAGCACTTCGTCCTGCTTATGTCATGGAGGAGCACCATACCATGATGAGTATGGTGGTTGAGAAGGTTCAGCCCACCATACGCGGGCTGAACGAAGCCTTTAGCAGCTTATTAACAGGCTTTGACGTATGCGATGTAATTTTCTAATCAATTTTAATAAAGGAATATACCTGTATATAGATAGTAGCCCCTAAGACTCTGTCCGACTTTGGAGAAGCCGGACAAAAGATCACATAGTGTTCAGAGGAGTTGACATATTACTCTATTGTACAACAGGATTCCTTGCTGGGGTTGAGCACCCAGGCCGCCAAAGTTTCCGAACTCAATCGGAAGCTGCGGTTGGCCGATGAACAAATTGACCACATCAACAGGCGGTTTAATAAAACCCAAGGTATGTGAAAGTTCTTCATACCCGAAAGTGATGTTTGTATGTAGTCACGTAAACTAACTAAGAATATTATAAAATACTCACATTTGGCGCAGCTGAGGTCGAGTCCCTCAAGAGCGCCATCGCTGAAGCCAAGAAGGAGTCGAAGGTAAGCAAGGCGGCTGCGGACAAAGCGGCCAAGGATTTAGAGGAGGAGCAAACCACCCACCGACGACATGAGGCGCGGGTGGGGGAGGCCGAACAGGAGGTCAAAGGACGCCATCGCTAGGTGCAAGTCCTTGGAGCGGAAGAGTTTGGAGCAGGCCTTCGAGATCACCAAAGATCTGGAGGGCATGAAGGAAGCCCGAGTTCATGCACAGGGTGCTCGCCAGGAGATCCAAGAGGCGAGGCAGATTGCGAATGGTAAGGCCTTTATCATGCAGAGTAGATTTACTAGCAAGAGATATATTTTACTGACCCGAGTTTGGAGTTCTCCAGGCACCTTTGTGGATCTGCCGAGGAGTATTGCGGATGTTGTTGCATTCTTCCGAGCCGAAGAGTGGAGCTCGATGGAGAAGTTGTTCTGGTCGCAGTACCTTGTGCCAGAACTTCCAGTGCCCCTGAGTGATCAGCTGAAACAGCTGTCCGAACTGCACAGGGTGGCCGGACTGGCCATGAAGGATGTTATATTCCGTCTATGGCCAGTCGAGGCCATACCTAGCAGCCACTTCCGACTCGTGAAGAGGCTCGTGGAGGCGCTTCCTCGGATTTATGCTCTCAAGCGGTCGTCTTGTATTGAAGCTGCCCGGATGGCCTTCGCCCGTGTCAAGGTGCAGTGGGCAAAGATGAAGGCCACCGAAATTGCCACCACAGGGCCTCCTGAAGGAAAAGAGCACCGGCGGCCGGATAAGTACTTCGACAAGGTCCTCGAGGGAGCCCGTATTGTAGATGGCCAGTGCTCCAAGGACATCATATTTGAGTAGTTGTGTCCAGTTTCTAAGAGTCATGTAATGAACTCATGATCTAAAAATTGTTATGCTTTTTATAATTATTTTATCCTCCTATTTGGCCATTTATATGTCTGAAAGTTTACCAGTCGTCGGCTTCAGTCCCCACATAAATATTACAGGTGTGTTCGGGAACACATGACAACACTTAATCCAACATCTTGGTCCGATGTAGGAGGCGTCTTGCGGAGTGACTAGGCAATCCGACTTTGCGGCTTTAGCCATAAGAGTCCATTGGTGGCGCTAAGTACTAGCCCCTCATTGCATGAACGGCAATCTGGAGTGCGGCGCCTTTGCAACGCGGCTGGTTGAAAACACAGCCCCTCGTATGACACAACATAAATCGCTAACAATTCGTATTGTAACACTAAGTCACCGGATCGCTGACCCGCTCTCGCCCATCATGACAGTCAATTTTCGGCTTTCTCTACTGAGGTACTTAACTGAATGAACCAGAAATACAATCGTTGTAGTTCTCCCTTTACTACCTTAGCCGAACTTGCGGAACGTAAGGTGGAAAACACAGGACCCGGGCAACCCAACTATAGACCAAAGACATGATTCAGAGCCGATGCATATAATGCAATATCCAGGACTCTGAAGAGTTCCCTATGGGTGTTCGTACTTCAAGAATTTTTCGGGGCCGAATACAGCCCCCGGTATCAAGACCATGTCGAACCATGTATGTCAGTCGAACGTAAGGGAGAGCACAGATGACAAGGAAAAAACAAAGACCCAACCAAGAAGGTGATAATCACCAGCGTCCTTTATATCTTTATTGATACGTTGATGACAGGCAATGTCGTTCAATTTAAGGTCATATTACATGCCCAAATAAAAAAGAAGAAATTGTACAAAAGGGAAAGTCTAACACAGGGCCTAAAAAATCATAGTTCGGAAAAGAAACTCCAACGATGCCCTGCCGCGCGTCTGTGCCTTTTCTCCTTAGCAGTAAGTCCTTTGAGAGGAGTATTTGATGGTTGGGACGTGCCAGCCTTAAAAGAATCTCCTGCCACAACCATCTAACAAGTAGGGCTCTTGATGAATTTGCATTAAAAGAAAAATATATATGCCGTCCAACTATGGTCAAGCCAGGCAATGGACCTCTTCTGCAGTGTGCCTCCAGCACCACCCAAGGTATTTTTAGTGCATAATTATGTACCCGTGGTATATAAGCCGCAATCTCGTGGGGCAATCGACGGAGGCCGAACTGCTAATCAATGTCCGGATTCATTGATTTATCGCTATTATGCATGGATCAGATTTATTTGGATATGTCGCTGGCTTTATTGGCCGCTGAATTGTTCGGCTTGATAAGGCCAACATATACTTCTCCTACAAGGGCCGCGGTGTTCTCTTCAATATGGAGTGAGCGCTCCATATTATCGTTGACTGTAATAACGCCACGAGGTCCTGGCATTTTAAGCTTCAAGTAAGCATAGTGCAGGATTGCATTGAAGCAGGCGAAAGCGGTTCGTTTGAGGAGTGCATGTTAGCCACTCCGGAGAGGGATGATGTTGAAGATTAACTCTTCGCTGCAAAAATTCTCTGGGGAGCCGAATACTACCTCCAGTGTAATTGAGCCTGTACAATGGGCCTCCACTCCTGGTATTACACCTTTGAAGGTAGTGTTACTAGGCTTGATTCGTGATGGGTCGATCCCCATCTTACGGACAATATCTTGATAGATCAAATTGAGACTGCTTCCTCCGTCCATAAGGACTCTAGTGAGGAGGTATCCGTCAATGATTGGATCAAGAACCGGGGCGGCCGAACTATCGTGGTAGATACTAGTTGGGTGGTCCCTGCGATCAAAGGTGCTCAGACAGGCTGGCTAGGGGTTAAACTAGTTGGCGACAGGCTCTATGGCATAGACATCCCATAATGCGCGCTTGCACTCCCTTTTGGGGATATGAGTGAAATATATTTTTTTCTCTGTCTTCACCTCAGGGGAAAACTTCTTCTAACCCCTGGTGTTCGGATGATGGGGCTCGTCATCATCTTCGCTTGGAGGCCCTTTTCCCTTGTGTTCAGTATTTATCTTACCAGCCTGTTTGAAAACCCAACAATTCCTGTTGGTGTGGTTTGCAGGCTTATCGGGTGTGCCATGACAGGGCCTTTCGAGGATTTTATCTAAGCTGGATGGCCCATCTTTGTTGCCTTTGAAAGGTTTCTTCCGCTTACCATAATTAGGACTGCTGAATCCGGCATTTTCTGTCGTATCATCTGCTTCGTCGTTGTTGTTGTTCCAACGTTTGTTTTTATAGTGGAGAGGTTTACCATTACTATTCCACACCTCAGAAGTACCATGGTTACCTGAGTTGTTGCTTCTACGAGCCAACCAGCTGTTTTTGCCTGCACAAAAACGGGTCATGAGTGCCGTCAAGGCTGCCATGGACTTCGGTTTTTCCTGCCCAAGGTGTCGGGTAAGCCATTCGTCTCGGAAGCTATGCTTAAATGCCGCAAATGCTTCGGCATTCGGATAGTCTACGATCTGGTTCTTTTTAGTTAAGAGCCGATTCCAAAGCTTGCGAGCTGATTCGCCTGGCTGCTGAATTATGGGACTCAGGTCGTCACCATCCGGTGGCCGGACATAAGTGCCCTGAAAGTTAGCTCTAAAAGCATCTTCCATGTCTTCCCAGGTTCAAATGGACTTTCCTGGGAGGTTGTTTAGCCAGTGCCGTGCTGGTCCTTTCAGCTTTAGAGGAAGATATTTAATGGCGTGGAGATCATCTCCTCGCGCCATGTGAATGTTGAGAAGAAAATCTTCAATCTGGACGACTGGATCCGTCGGACCATCGTACTGTTCGATGTTTACGGGTTTAAACCCTTTTGGAAATTGGTGTTCCATGACCTCATCAGTGAAGCATAGCGGGTGTGTGGCCCCTCTATATCGCGCAATGTCATCTGAGTTTGGTTTTGATCCCGAACATAGTAACGGTCGTCACGCCGGGCTTCATAGCCATTTTCTCCCACTGGGGCACGGCCCCTTGATCCATAGATTGATCTAGTCTGACTAGCTTTATTGGCTAGGTCAAGTTGTAAGTCGTACGTGTATCTCACAGTTGATGTCTCCCTGCCTCTTCGGCGAGGAGGTGCGGGCTGCTGTTTGGCTTGATATGCCGCTTTGTCCCGTCCACAAGGTGGTCGGTCTGGTTGATCTGCCTGATTGTATTTTGACGGTATTGGCTCAACGGCTTTGTCGTTGAATTGAGGCAGCAACTTGCGCTTAGGTATTCCTTAGTGGCCAGGACCTTGGTCCACCTTTCATTCAGCGTATCTTGCTTGGCTTTGAGCTGCTGCTGCTTCTTCTTCAGGCTTCGGGTTGTAGCAATGAGCTGTCGCTTGAAGAGTTCTTGGTCGAGGGGTTCCTCTGGGACAATGAAGTCTTCGTCATTGAGGCTAACCTCCTCTTCGGATTCCGGCATATAGTTGTTGTCCTCCGCATCTTCCTTGTCCGCGTGTCCAGGGCTATATTCACGCTCTTCCCATTCGTCCTATTCGGACGTGATCTTGACGGGGTATTCATGATCTTTGACATCATCCAGAGTCTCATTATCTCCGGTGTCGGTATTTCTATCCTTCGCCCGAGACGATCGTCAGCGGTGCCGCTCACGTCGGCACTTTGGTGGTTTATCAACGGGTTTGTCCTCATCCAGGATCGTGTTATCCTCGTCGTTCTTTTTATCTGGAGTGTCCACCATGTATACATCATAGGTTAAGGTGGCCGTCCAACGCCCCGTGGTGGGTGGGACCTGGCTTGGCCCAGCATTGGCATCATCGTCCATGTCGTCGATGTCTTTGGATGCATAGTCCAACATGTCGGTTAAGTCCTCGGTAGTGGCTATCAAGTGGGTGATGGGTGGGGCATGAAACTCCCCGCTTAGCCTCCAGTCCAAGATGGGTACAGTTCAGAGGTAAGGCCTCCATGATGGCGAGAGACTACATCAATCCCAATGCTTCATAAAAGAGCGGAAGTGGGATCGGAAACTATCGATCTGCTGGGCTAAGTTCAGCATGGGGCAACTGATCGGACCCGCTGAGTGCAGACATCGGCAGTTCGGGATGGTTGCTCAAAGCTAAGTCTAAGATTGCATCTGGGTCTTCGGTCGGGAGTTCCACAAGGGGTAGAAGTCAGAAGGGGCTTAAGCTCCCGTCTTCGGACGATGAGACCTGCCCCAGATCTAAGGCTGAGGTGGGTGTTGGTGTTGACCCCTGGGAGGGATTTGACAGGGGATCTCAAGAGTCTTCTTGGAGGGGACATAGAGTGGCATCCGAGGCCAAGAATTCATTGTAGACTAGGTCTCCCTGGACATCAGTAACATAATTCAGGTTTCCAAATCTGATCTGGTGGCCGGGGGCAACTATCGACCTACTCGAGGAGGCCGGTCGAGTTGGCACGAAGCACAAAGCCACCGAACACAAAAACCTGTCCAGGGAGAAAGGTCTTCCTGGACGCAGCATCATCATTGACGAACAGATGATCCATCGATCCTTTTGTCGACGATACAACAGAGCTCTCAATGAAAGCACCAACGTCGGTGTCAAAACCGGCAGATCTCGGGTAGGGGGCCCAAGCTGTATGTCTGAGGACCAATTGTAATTATGGACAATGGACACAGTGTTTAATAAGGTTCGGGCCCTCTTAATGGAGGTAAAAACCCTACTCCTGCTTGATTATATTCGAGGGTATAGGGGTTATAAGAGTTGATCTAACTCGAGATCGATTCGGCTAACCCTATATTAGCTAGCCTAGCTAGCAATGTTGTGATCCTTCCTCCGATCTACCCTCCGGTTTATATAGATACCAGCGGGGCTAAGAGTTGTACAAAGTCAGTTTTACAGAAAGGAATAACATATCTGGACACGTATACTTCCCATCCTCGCATGTGGGAGTCCCCACCGGACACGAGAGGAGATCTTCTGCCTTGTATCTTGGCGTCCCTTCATTCGGGCCCAAGTCGATAGACCGGTCGAAGGAGGACCCTCTAGTCCAGGACTCCCACACCCTTGATTGATGCCTCCAGTTGCGGTGCTAAGAGTTAGAACAAGGCATGTCATACATTTAAAGATATGACGGATAAGAGCAAATGTATAAGTGCAACTAACCAAAAATCGGTGATGTTGTTTGACATGATGGGTCTTCCATAGGTACGACAAAGGTCAGTGCGACAAGCATTGCTTGACTTGGCATGCTTGAAAAGGCTGATGTTGCGTACGGTTCCGACACCGTGCAGTTCACGGCCTCATTGACGGTGGCGATTCCCGCGTTGGAAGAATTTGTAGACCGGATGCCGAGCACCATGTGTGTGCAATAACCCGACACGTCTGACATCGCCGATGTCGGCCATGGCCGCATCTTGGAGTATCTGGTAGGCGAGGTTCACATCCGACAACGCAGGCGAGGAGTCCTCGGTGAACACTGGTCAAGGTCTTGGACCTACTAAGCAAGCCCAATTACTCGTTTCTTCCAACCGACTGAACAGTTCCTTAGTGGGGTTATCCCCATGGCTGAAAACATGTAGCAACGAGTTGAACCTATCTTCCTCTACCTTGAACGGATCCATGGTGGAAGAGAAAGGACGTTGGTTGAGAATTTTTGTTCGGGAGATGTTTTATGTTCTCTAGAGAAGGCTTCAATCAGATAGAGAAAGATGGTCTGTATGCTCTTAAAGTGGAAATGCTAAAAAATGGGATTGCATGGGATACATTTTCCTAACTAACAATGGGCCCTTTTTCCAACAACGCATTGAGTGATTCGCTTCATTTTAGCATCACGAGGATACCTTTTTACCATGTATATGTGGTGGTGGAGCAGTAAAAGATGGATTATATGGGACTACAACAAATACACCTACATTGTGAAATTTTAGTAAAAAAACGCACCTAAGAAAAAGGAACTAAGGGAGTATTTCGTAAGAGGCTGATTTGAAACCCTATATTTAATGCTATGGTTAGATTGTTATCTAAATTCATCTTTCATAGTAGAGGATGCTTGAGACGGGGGTTAATCAGTGGGAGGCTTGTTCAAGTAAGAACAACACGAGGCACCGGTCCACCCACATATCAAATTATCAAAGTAGCGAACGCGAATCAAACTAACATGAAGAAAGTGACTGGATGAAATTCATGAGTGCACACAAGAACACTTTGCTTATTATAAGAGATCATTTTGGCATGTCCTTTGCTAAAAAAAGGATTGGGCTACCTTTCTGCACTTTATTTACCATTACCATTACTTGCTCGTTACAAATTATCTTCCTGTCGAACTACTTGTTACCGACAATTTCAGTGCTTGCAGAAATTACCTTGCTGAAAACCGCTTGTCATTTCCTTCTACTCCTCGATGGGTTCGACACTCTTACTTATCGAAACGAGTATGATTTATCCCCTATACTTGTGGGTCATCAAGACTCTTTGTCGGCGCATTTACCTGGGTGTAAGGAAATATTTAAGCACTCTTGATCAGTGGAAAGCGGTAAGTAAATATTTATATTACGTGCTGAAATTTATTGTCACTTGTTACTATGGAAAACAATCCTTTGAGGGGTTTGTTCGAGGTATCTTCACCTCAACCGGAAGCACAAAGAGTTGCCCCTCAACCTACTACACCACCTGAAAATATTAGTTATGAAATTCCTTCGGGTATGATAGAGCAACTGCTAGCTATTCCTTATGTAGGAGACAAAACAAAGCATCCCGATATGCATTTGATACATGTGGATGCAATTTGTGGATTGTTTAAGCTTGTAGGTTTAGCCAGAGATGAAGTTAAGAACAAGGTTTTCCCTTTATCTTTGGGGGGGAAAGCATAGACATGGTACATGCTATTCGATGATATTTGATCTTGGAATTGGAATCGATTGAAATTGGAATTTCACCAAAAAAATATCCTACTCATCTGGTTCATCGTGATCGGAATTACATATATAATTTTTGTCCTCGTGAAGGAGAAAGTATGAATCTAGGTTGGGGATGCTTAAGTACATGTTATATTCATTCCCCAATCATGAGACCTCAAGAGAAATTATCACTCAGAATTTTTATGCTCGGCTTTCTCGTAATGATCAATCCATGCTCGATACTTCTTGTACTGGTTCTATTATGAAGAAGACAATTGAGTACACGTGGGCTCTTTTATAAAGAATTAAATGCAACTCTAAATATTGGGAACTCGACGAAGGTAAAGAGTCAGGAATTAAGCTTGAGTTTGATTGTGTTAAATCTTTGATGAATACTGATGCTTTTCACAAGTTTAGTACTAAATATGTACTTGACTCTGAGATAGTAGCCTATTTTTGTGAATTATTTGCTACTCATGTTGATCTCCCTAAGGACAAGCGGTTTAAATACCATCCCCTATTAAAAAATAAATTGAAGAACTGGTAATAGTTAAAGATGAAACTATCATTTACAATGTTGATCCAGTTGTGCCTACTACTTATATTGAAAGACCATCTTTCCCTGTTAGGATAGAGGAACATGCTAAGGTATCAATAGTGGTTTGCAAAAGTAATATTCAAACACCTAATCCCATTGAACAAATTAAAGTAGAACCTAGTATTGTTATGGTCAAAGATATCTTGGTCGATAATATTGATGCACATGTTATTTATTTCGGTGATCAAGACAAGAACAAGCCTTTTGTTGGCATCCATGTCGTCTTAGTTAAAATAGGGGATCATTGCTATCATGGTTTATGTGATTTAGGTTCCAGTGTGAGTGTTATCCCTTTTACCTTATACCAAGAAATTATGAATGATATAGCACCCATTTACATAGAAGGCATAGATGTCACTCTTAAACTTGCTAATAGAGATACCATCACACCACTTTGGATTGTTAGAGATGTTGAAGTCTTGTGTGGATAAATAAAATGCCCTACTGATTTTCTAGTTCTTGGTTCCTCACAAGATGACTTTTGCTAATAATTTTTGGTAGACCGTTCTTAAACACTATCAATGCTAAGATAGATTGTGAGAAACAAATCGTTAGTGTTAATTTTGGTGATGTGTCTCATGAGTTTAATATCGCTAAGTCTTGTAGACAACCGCATGATAAAGAATTACCTAGTAAGTATGAAATAATTGCTCTTGCTTCTATTTCCGTACTGCTTACTGATCCACTAGAACAATACTTGCTAGACCATGAGAATGATATGCACTTGCATGGAAGAAATGAAATAGATAAAATATTCTTTGAACAACAACCTATCCTTAAACACAATTTTCCTGTTGAAACTCTAGGAGGTCCTCCTCCACCTAAAGGTGATCTTGTGTTTGAATTAAAGCAATTGCTTAACACTTTGAAGTATGCTTCTCTGGATGAGAAAAAGATATATCCAATTATTATTAGTGCTAACCTCTCAAAACATGAAGAAGAGTGAGATTATTAAAAAAATTAGGAAGCACCGTGCTGCTACTGGATATACTCTTGATGATCTTAAGGGCATTAGCCCCATTCTCTGTCAGCAAATATGGAACCTGATGTTAAACACGTTGCTGATCACTAACGGTGGTTGGATCCTAAGATGAAGGAAGTGGTAAGAACCAAAATACTAAAGCTTCTTGAAGCGGGTATAATTTATCCTATAGCTAATAGTACATGGGAAAGTCATGTTCATTGTGTCCCTAAGAAAGGAGGTGTTACTGTTGTTCCTGATGATAAACATGAACTTATCCCACAAAGAATGGTGACTGGCTATAGAATGGTAATTGATTTTAGAAAATTAAATGAAGCTACTAGAAAAGATCATTACCCTCTGCCTTTGATTGATCAAATGTTAGAAAGATTGTCAAATCACACGCACTTTTGTTTTCTTGATGGATATTATGGTTTCTCTCAAATACGTGTATCACAACCTGATCAAGAGAAAACCAACTTTACTTGCCCCTTTGGAACTTATGCTTATAGACGTATGCCCTTTGATTTATGTAATGCACCTGCTACCTTTCAAAGATGTATGACTGCTATATTCTCTGACTTTTGTGAAAAGATTGTTGAGGTTTTCAAGGATGATTTTTCCGTTTATGAACCTTCTTTTGATAATTTCTTAACCATCCTTGATCGAGTTTTGTAGAGAAGTGAAAAAACTAATCTTGTGTTGAATTGGATAAGTGCCACTTTATGGTTAATGAAGGTATCATCTTGGGGCATAAAATTTCTAAACAAGGTATTGTGGTGGATCAATTTCTATACAAGTTAATGCAATTGAGAAAATGACATGCCCCAAAAGCATTAAAGGTATTCATAGTTTCCTTGGTCATGTTGGTTTCCATAGGAGGTTCATTAAAGACTTCTCAAAAATTTCTAGGCCTCTTGCTAATGTTTTACATAAGGATGTTCCATTTGTTTTTGATGATGGTTATGTAGAAGCCTTTGAAACACTTAAGAAAGCCTTAACTTCTGCACCTATTGTTCAACCACCTCATTCGAACTTGCCTTTTTAAATTATGTGTCATGATAGTGATTATGCTATTGGTGATGTTCTAGGACAAAGAGTTGATATGAAATTAAATGTTATCCATTATGCTAGTAAAACTCTAGAAATTTCCCAAAGAAATTATGGTACTAATGAAAAAGAATTTTTAGCAGTTGTGTTAGCTTAAGATAAATTCAGATCTTACATTGTTGATTCCAAAGTAATTGTTCACACCGATCATGCTACTATAAAATATCTTAAGGAAAAGGAAGATGCTAAATCTAGACTCGTTAGGTGGGTTCTCTTGCTGCAAGAATTTGATTTGCATATTACTGATAGGAAAGGAGTTGAGAACCCCATAGCTAATATCTTTTCTAGGTTAGAAAATATTCTTGATGACCCACTATCGATTGATGATAGCTTTCCTGATGGACAATTAATTATCATAAATGATTCTCATAATACTCCTTGGTATGCTGACTATGCTTATTATATCTTTGCTAAATTTACACCACCTAGTTTCACACACCAAAAAAGAAAGAAAGAAAATTCTTGTATGACTTAAGACATTACTTTTGGGATGACCCACATCTTTATGAAGAAGAAGTAGATGGTATTATTAGATGTTATGTACCTGAGCATGAACATGAACAAATCTTACGGAAGTGTCACTCTGAAGCCTATGGAGGACATCATGCAGGAGATAGAACTGCGCATAAGGTATTACAATATGGTTTTTATTGGCCTAGTTTTTTCAAAGATGCCCGTATGTTTGTCTTAGCTTGTGATGAATGCCAAAGAACTGGTAATATTGGTAATCGTCAGTAAATTCCTATGACTTATTCACTTCTTATTGAACCGTTTGATGTTTGGGGCTTTCATTATATGGGACCTTTTCCTACCTCTAATGGGTATACACATATCTTGGTAGTTGTTGATTATGTCATTAATGACTAAAGTGGGTAGAAGCTATTCCAACTGGTAGCTCTGATCATAACACCTCCATTAAAATGCTTAAAGAAGTTATTTTCCCAAGGTTTGGAGTCCCTACATATTTAATGACTGATGGTGGTTCACACTTTATTCATGGTGCTTTCCGTAAAATTCTTGCTAAATATGATGTTAACCATAGAATTGCATCACCCTATCATCCTCAATCTAGTGGTCAAGTTGAACTTAACAATAGAGAAATAAAATTATTATTACAAAAAACTGTCAATAGGTCCTGAAAACATTGGTCTAAGAAAATTGATGATGCACTTTGGGCCTATAGAACAACTTATAAAAAAGCATATGGGTATGTCTCCGTATAAAATGGTTTATAGAAATGCTTGTCATTTGCATCTTGAGTTAGAACATAAAGCATACTGGCAATTAAAGAACTCAATTATGAGTTCAAACTTGCTGGTCAAAATAGGTTATTTGATATTAGCTCACTAGATCAATGGAGAACCCAAGCCTATGAAAATTCCAAACTATTTAAAGAAAAAGTAAAACATGGCATGTCAAAAGAATCCAAAAGCGGGAATTCAAAGTTGGTAAATATGTTCTATTGTGCAATTCTCAATTTATTTTATTTTTTGCAGGAAAACTTCTTTCCAAATGGGAAGGACCATATACCATCGATAAAATTTATTGCTCTAGATCTATCAAGATTAATAATGCTGAAGGTACCAACCCGAAGGTGGTCAATGGACAAATAATTAAACACTATATTTCAGGTATGCCCATTAATGTCGAAACTAACATTATCCAAACCATGACACCGAGGAACACATAAAATAAACCTTCCAGAACACTCCACAACCCTGAAAAGGAAGAGGTACGTTATACGGTAAGTAAACAGTCTCCGAAAAATCCACAAAACTATTTCTTGTCATTTTTGGAATATTAGAAAAATAAGAAACAACCGGGAAGGCAGCCTAGGTGCCCAGAAGGCACCAGGGCGTGCTTACCCAACCAGACGTGCCCTTGTGGGTAGTGGGCCCCTCGGGACACCTGCCCGACTCCATTTTCCTTTTGTATACTTATTTACCAAGATACAAAATCTTTATAGATACCCCCTGGCGATTTGACCCGCATAGTGGAGAAATCCTCTGTTCTTATTCTGTGTTATTTTTCTGCCAGATCTAAAAATATGTCGTCTCAAGATTCAGAGGGAGAGAGCTATGTTGCTGATTATATCGCAAACCCCAAGGTTTATGGGGAGGAGGAGCATTACGGTTAGACCACGGATGAGGAGGAAGATGTTGACTTGGAGAAAACAAGAGATGATAGCTCGGATGAATATGAAGATCCACTACCTCAACCTAGAGATATGCACGTGGAATTCAAGAAGTCAAACCTCCCTCATAAGGCAAACAAATCTAAGATTCAATTTATGCCGTCTCATTTTCTGCAAGAGAGCAAGGCGGCATTATGCAAGAAGGTATTGAAGCTCGAGCAAGAGAATGATGACCTATGGGAGGAAAATATTAGCCTTAAACGCAAGCTGGAGAAGAAGAATGCTACCCCACCGCCATCATATTCATCACCTAAGGAGACTTGAGTACACGGGTATGGGCACTCCCTTTGCTTGTGCCAAGCTTGGGGGAGATGCCCCGGTACCGTATCCCCATCACATTTATTACCTTTACCTATCTTAGTTCAATCTTTAGCTATTTCTTGAATTAGTTGAATAAAAGTTTAGTATGAACTATTTTGAAGTGCTAGTTTCGCGATCTATCTAACTATGTATCGAGTGAGAGTTATACAATAAAGTTTAGTTTGAGTTTTCGCTTCTTTACTTTTATGTTCCAATCAAAATAAAAGAAAATGATGAAAAATATGATATGTTAATCTTATGGTAATGTAGCGCCCAATAAGCGATTCTATCCCAATTGTGTGATGAATTCATGATTCGGGCACAACCGCATTTTGAGCGCATAGCAAGGTGGATATCATTACAACATACCATGTAGTGAATAGATGTGAATACCAGATAAAGCCTTACACTCGCCACAAGCTACATATTGAATACATGAATACATAAATACGTAGCAATCATCATATAGAAGAGCAGGCCCTGACTACGGATGAAATCAAACGAAAAAGAAGAATGACATCCACCCTGCTAATCCCAGGTTCCTGACCCGGAACCTATCCCTTGATCAAAGAAGAAGAAGCAGAAGAACTCCAAAACAAGGAAACATCGCTCTCTCGTCAAAGCTTCGCAATACCTGTACCTACAACTGTTGTTGTAGTCATTTGTGAGTCATGAGGAATCAACAGTCCTATTACCATGGGTATCAAGACTAGCAAACCTTAATGGGTATGATAAGGATAAGTAGTGAGGTTGCAGCAAGCACTAAACATTGTATGGTGGCTAACTTACGAGTACAAGAGTAAGAAGAGTAACTACGCATAACTGTCACAACTAAAATGATCAATAAGTGATCCTGAACTACTTATGAGTCAAACATAACCCCACCGTGTTATCTTCTCGAACCTCACTCGAAAAGAGATGGTCATGGTTACACACGTGGTTGGTGTATTTTAATTCGGATATGGTGTTAAGTTTTCTACAACCAGATATTATAAAGTTCCAATCTGCCACATAACCGCGGGCACGGTTTCCGTAAAGATTTAACCCTGCAGGGGTGACACTGGTATGCATCGGTGCTATACAAAACGGTTTTTAACCCCTTTCCGCAATGGCATTTGGAACCATCGCCAAGTGAGTGTGGGCGATAGGGGGGTCCTTCCCACACGACCCAGAAATAATCGGGGATAGCCCTCCCGGGACATCAAATGAGCTCGTGTGCGATTGGGTGGCCCATGGAAACCCAATCATTTCCGTAGGTATATACATCCCACACGGTGAATCCCAGAAAACATTTCCGTAGGTATGTACATCCCACACGGTGAATCCCAGAAAAACATTTCCGTAGGTATGTATATCACACATAGTCAATCCAAGGAATATGTTTCCGTTCTTATGTACATCCCACACAGTAAATCCAGGGAAAACATTTATGTTCGTATGTACATCCCACACTGGTTTACGCATAGGCTCATGTGTGATACATGTAAGTATCACACACGCTCTGCCTTTGTTAAATGTTTGCTTTTATCAACTACATCACACACGATTTGATGAATAAAACTGTGTGGCATTGGGCTGTCCATCACACGCGCTTTTACTTCTAGAACCATTTGCAATGTTCCATGACCCATTTCGCGGATTTATTAGTTTACAATTAATAATTCCAATATTACAGAAATTCACATTTCAAATCGAACAACTGTTTGCCAATTTCATATCAGGCACATAGTTATATTTTAACATCACAGTACGATAGCTTCCAGAAAATAGAACACTACAACATATAGATAGTTCAACTTCATAAGAACATTATTAGAACAATATATTAATTTCCCTAATCGAGACCATCCAAGCTCGCCTTATCCACCTCTGCTTTCAGTTTTAAGAACATGTTTTGCACTGGCAAACTGGAAAAGTGCCTCCTCCTTCGCCAACACCATCTTAGCAAATTCAGATTTAAAAAATGTGAGCTCATTCTCCACATTCCTCTTTTTATCCCGCATCTTCAAATATTCTTCAGCATTGACAACACTATCTCTAAGCCTACCTCTATTCTCTTCCTGATACATGCTCCAGAGCTTTGCTAGGCACATCGACAAAGACTATGGCCACTCTTGATCAACCCACTCCAAGTAAGAACACTTCCGTTCATCCTATAATATTTAAAACTAGATCAGTAATAATTGTAGGGAAAATGGGTTTATAGCAACATAGAAAATCACCAATACTTATTTTGAAAAACTGAAGAAACGGGTTAATTATGCCATATCTTCTCAAAAAGATCAATGTGCAAATGAACTAATTGCTACTTAAAAAACAACCAAATTCTGAAACATCAGAAGCTATAATTAACTACAACAATGCTAAAAGTTCTTACTCATGTACTATAAATAACAAATTGAACATTTTAAGAGGAACATAAATATAACTGCAATAGCATAGCAAAAGTGTTTGGATGACAGCAAATTGATACTAACAGGTGTGTACATGCACAAATTTAGTAACATAGAACTAATAGCACTAAGGCGTCCACTATGTATGCCAAAACCGGTGTAAAGACAATTGTTGCTACATCTCGCACCAGTGCCCTGCACTGGCGAGCTGATGCAGCGGAAAATAAATTGGTTCACGAATTCCGGAGCACCTAGTTGTTTCGACGCCCAGTTCTCTCGTGCCATAAAGAATTAGTATTTTACTGCTTGTCTGCTCGGATGTGTGGACAAGTTGGCTCCACAAACTGCTGAAGTGGTGCCAAATAATTTTCTAATGGCACCACTGATGAGATGGCAACATTTTTGGATACTAGGTACAAACTGTGACATTGTCTTAGGATGCGTTTGGTTGAAGGTGTGGTATGAATGGGTTGGGACTATGATAGTGTCTGAATCACATCTAACAAATGATTTGTAACAATGAAAGAGGGTCTAAACTCATCTGCATATGCTGGAAACTTCCTCCCACTGTCCACAGATTCAAACGCAACTAGCTTCACGCATGAAGATTGATGGTGACAATGAGCAGACAGATCTTCACCGACCCCGCTCCATTTGTTGCGACGGATGGTCCTAGGGAATTACAAGAGGAAGAAATGACTCAAATCGACCGCTGGGTAAAAATCCTTCATTCAAAGTCATAGCCCAAGAGAGAGAAGAGAGGCATACCCGGGTGGTGAAGGAGTCGTCATCGGAGGAGGAACCGTTGGAGAGGTCTTTTAAGAAGACCATGGCGACCCCGACGGTAGGATGCGAGATGGCGAGAGTGAGGAGGCAAGCGAGGTAGCGGCTATAGCTTAGGAAGGAAGGAAGGGGGAACAGGGGAAATGTGACTTGTGGTCACGGAGAAAAGGGGATGGGGAGGGGGGAGGGTAGATATTTCGGTGATAGGCCAAAAATTTTGAAATGCGGAGGGGAACTTTGCGTGTGGTGCCGCCGGACAGCATTCACTTTGAACGATAGTGTGCATCGCAAATGATTCTTCTGCTTAACACACATGGGATGAGTTTGATAATTGAAATTTTGTGGAAATTTCCCCGCGTACATCATTGCATAATTTAACATCACTTGCTAATTTGGGCGCACAAAAGAGCGTACAGCACACAGACCAGACTTACTGAATCGAGAAATTTTAGTAATTAAACAGAGATAGTTCACCTAAACATTGCTCTAACAAAAGACCAGCATTAAAATAAAGCCTAAGTACGAATAATTTTAAAAATCTGCCGCCACGCCGGCCTATGCATCGCCGGTGTGAGATGAGACGTCAATGACTTGTCCTGGCGACATGCCACCGTTGGTGCCTCAGCGTCCCCCTACTAAAGTCGACTGCGTCCTCGTCCTCGTCCTCGGCGCCGCCCTTAGGGTTGTAGTACTCGTAGTAGTGGCAGCACCAGAGCTCTTGTTGGTACTCTAGCGCCCATTCCTCGACGGACAGACTCTTCTCTACCTCGACCTGGGCCACGTGCAACTCCTCCTCCCGACGCTCCTCGATCTCCGTCGCCTCCTACATCTCCAGCTCCCGCTTGATGACCTCATCAGGAAGCAGGTACTCCATGGCCACCGCCGCCTTTTTGAACGTGGGTTGCATGCTGGATTCTGAGGTGGCCTGGAATATCTTGCCGTGGATGGCCTCAACCCGGGCCAGGACGTCATCGGCGGCACGGAAGGGAGCTCGAGCGCTCTCTGCGTTTGCAGCCACCGTCGCTTTAGCAGCTACAGCCGTCTCGGCTATTGCAGCTGCCCTGTCGGCCGCCGCAGACGCCCTCTCGGCGGAAGCGGTGGCACTCTCGGCATAGGCGGCCACACACTCGGCGCAAGCGGTGGCGCTCAGGGGGGCGAGGAGGTGGGACGCGGCCATTGTACGGGCCTTCTGTCACGACCGGTTTTCCGGGTATTAATTTCCAGAAAAAGGCCGTTGTGCTCACCAGCCCCAGGATTACTGTTAGCTGATGAGATACCGACTTGATACAGAATTTCCAAGCAAAATGCAAAATGTGCAGTGCAAGACCATTCTGGCCTAAAAATATAACAAATGGTTTCTGGTGGTTGATGGTGGAAGCGGTTTGTGAATCATCAGTGTCTATGGAACTCCATTTACCACAGGAACAGCTGACCAGGTTAACTCCTATCTTTGCGAGGCTGCTACCACCACTGCTTAGGTTCCGGGGCTGTCATCGCGTCGCTCCTCTCTGTGCAAGAAATCTGGCCAAGACAATAGCCAGGGACAAGCCAGTGAGTACTTTGAACATACTCGCAAACATTATGAACACTGGGATAATATAATTGATAACCATGCACTGAAATATTCTATGATCATATCATCAGTCATAAATAAAATTTCTTATGCATGCAAACAGGTTATTTATATGCAACAAGAATGAGCAATAATGGAGTGGAAATAAAATGCCGCAGTCGGGTGTCTGTGCGACACCACGTAAAGGGCTTATAAGGTAAATAAATAACAAGCAATGCCGCAGTCGGGCATCTCAGCGACACCACATAAAGGGCTTATAAGGTAATTAAATAACAAGCAATGCCACAGTCGGGCGTCTCAGCGACACCACATAAAGGGCTTATAAAGAAAATAAATAACAAACAATGCCACAGTCGGGCGTCTCAGCGACACCACATAAAGGGCTTATAAGAAAATAAATAACAAGCAATGCCACAGTCAGGCGTCTCAGCGACACCACATAAAGGGCTTATAAAACAAATAATCACAATGAATATTCAGGGGGTAGAACCGTCCCAGGGATACCCAATAATTCAGATAATAAAATGGGTTAGTCCATAATAAACATAAACATATTTATCACAAGTCATCAGTCATGATCCACGTTCTGGTTTAGTAGTTTCTCCTCCGAAGACCGACACTAAGACCGACACTTGACCCATCCCAGACTGTAGTCCTTAACCATGGACACAGCTATTCGAATAGGATTAATCTCTGCAGAGGGTGTGCTCTTTACCCACGAGTAACGGATTCCTTTAGTCCATCGGGACTAATTTTCGTCTATGGTATTTTAAATGAAAACACACCTGACTTCCACACACCAGCTTAACTCACCGGTGTCTGGAATCACCCACGACACTCGTTAAGCAAAACTCTAAGTGGGGAGGCTACAACCTCGATTAGCATGGGATCACAAAATTTATACCGCGCGCAAAACTGGGGAAGCTACCCCCTCGGCTACAACCGAAACACCCATGCCCCCTGACCGGATGACTGGCTTTAATCCATGGCCGTGGTACCCTCATCCCGGCCCCTCTGTACGGTGTGTGCTCGAAAGGGGTTAACAAATTACTGAACCGTACTCTACTTATTGTAGAGACGAGTGGTAGTACGAAACAAGTATGGGGGTTACTGGAACAAGACTCGATCTATGGTCGACTAAGGAGGTTTAAGTATTTCCTGCAAGATTAGCATAACGAGTATATTTCATTCAATAGACAGAATCACCATTCATCATACCCTTCATGCCATGCCGGACACACTCGTCTCAATCAGAAACTAGGGACAAGCTTGGGTCTACCCAAGACAAAGACTTTCCTGTTATCCTTCTGGTAGGCACAAAACGCATATGAAGATGATCACTATCACAAGCCTGTCCATTTCCAACAGGAAGGAAATTTCCAATGAGCATTCATGCAAATGATCACATCACCACATAAAATAACGAGTTCTACGTATTGAGGTGGTGTCATGATCGTGTCAAACAGTGCATGCAAAATATAATGCCAGGGTTCAGGATGCTTGCCTTCAAGGTGTGGAGAGGTGGGGGTGCTCTCCAAAACTTTTGAAAGCTCTCTGCCTCTCTCCAAAATCCTATTTTGAAAATATTGGAATTAACACACAATTTCAAAACAGCAGAAAAAATTTGTTTGAATTTTTTTCAAATAAATCTTAAAATAAACTAGACAGAATTTGAGAGATGTAGGAAAAAGAATCAATTCATTTGGAGTTAGATTTTAAAAGTTATAGCCAGTCAACGTTTAGTCAAATCTGTTTTTAAAATAAAACAGAAAAAAAGAAAAACGTTTCGGGCAGAATACGTCTTCGAAAAGGGGAGACGTACTCGGCGTTTTGCGCTTCCACTTAAACACGTGGAGGCGGGACTGGGTCTCTGACAGTGGGTCCAGGGGGCCCAGTGGTCAGGTTTGACCAGTCCATCTCTCCCTCCTCTTCCTCTACCCGAACGGCAACGAGGCAACGGCGATCAACGCCGGTGAACGGCAGCTCCCCGCGGGCTCCAGAGGGTCGGAATGGATCCGCAAGACCGGGGCGGTCCTCCCAGTGGTCGTTGGGTCGGCAGGGACGGAGTGAGCTGCCGGCGGCGAGCTTCGCGGCGGAGGAGGCATTCGGGAGCAAAGTGGGTTTGGGGCTACGGTGGCTCCCGATCAAAATTGAGCAGGGGGACGGGCTCACGGGAGGAATAGAGAGCTTCTGGTGGAGAGAGTGGAGAGGGGGAGGCCCTGGTGGTGCCGGAGTGGCTGGGGCAGTGGCGGCGGCAGGAGTTGCCGGAGAGGAAGAAGACGATCCCTCTGGTCTTTCAACTACCACGGGAGGGTCAGTGAGGGAGTGAGGGAAGTTTCTTGAGGGCTTGACTAGCTCGGGGCTTCCTTTTATAGCGCGATGCAGTCCGTTCTGCGGCGGTGGGGATAAGATCACCGGCGACCGACGTTCTGTAGCAGCAGGGGGACGTGGCGGGGCTCAGGATGGTGGCAGGAGCTAGCGGACGAGCGGAGCACTGCTCCAGGGCGAGCTGGCGAGCGAGAGTGGCTCGGGCGGCGCCGACACGGCCGGGGCCTGCATGCGGCCATCAGCTAGCCGCCACGGCCGTCCTGACGGTGGTGCTGTGGGGTGCCAGGGGTGGTCGGGGTGGCGGGGCGGTGTAGGAGGATACGTGGCGTGCTAGCTGCTATTGGCCAAGGGCCGAAACGGGTGCGGGGCGAGACGCGGCGGCTCAGGCGCACGTGCGTGCCAAACGCACGCTTTGGGCACGCCCAGAGCACGCCTGGGAGGTCTTCGACGACATGCCAGTGCATGCTAGAGGTCGCGGGTGAGGCTGGCAAGAAACAGGGCTAGGTTAGGGTTAGTCATAAGGTAAATGGACATGGTGGTTAGGTCAGGTGGCCAAGTTCACAATGCAAACAAACACTCATGCCAATTCTGTCCATGCACTCCAGGTGTTTGACAAAATGCCACAGGCACCTAGGCTTTTCTTGGAGTGGCCAATTCTTCCAGAGTGAAGTCTCTTTGGATGCACAAGAGGGTGGTGAGGTTAGTTTGTCAAAAGAAGAAACTTGTTAGTGCAAGTATTGCAAAACCTCAGTTTTTGACAGAAAGAAGAGGGCATGGCTGCAAGCACTTAGAATCATCCAATGGGTCCACTCTCCTGGACTTAAGGGTTTGGCAAGGTACACTACATGCAGGAGTAAGAATCAAGGGCCAAAGAGCAAGCAAGAATATGGTTGCTGTAAAAACCATCATGTTGGACCAGAATGAAGATGAGGTTGATACACTCAAATTTTTTTAGAGAACATCATTGGGTTTTTGCATAAAGTTGAATCATAAGCTACTACCAGCATCCCATAATTTTGGTGGAGGCTAGAAAGAAGTATTTAAATGAGTTGTAGTGCAAAAATGCCCACTGGACCAGAGAAGAAAATTGGGTGTAGAGCTCAAAATATTTCATGAATAAAAGATATTTTTGCATAAAAGTGATTTAAAAATATCACCTGACATCTCCAAATTTTGGTTGGAATTTTAAGTGAATTTATCAAATGGTTTTAGTTCAAATATGGCCATATAACCTTGGAAAACCATTTTTCAAGAAAATAAAGATCAAGAAATTTAATTCTGTAATTAGATATATTAATAAAAGAAAAGTTTTTCTTGAGAGGTTAAACAAGTCCAATAACATATTTGAAAAGTTTTCATTTTGGGGAAAACTCCATAATAGAAAGGGAGAAAAAGGTTCAAAAATCAAAAGGGAGCCCAGAAAATAAAAGTTTTAATTTCATGGCAAAATTTTAATTAATAAAACAAGGTCAAAATTTTGGGGTGTCACAACACTACCCCCCTTAAAAGAAAATCTCGTCCTCGAGATTTGTTAAGAGTTGTTTTGAAAAAAATCTTTCCTGTGAGCTGGAACCAAAAGATTTATTCATAGCACAAACTTGCATCGTCGAGGTTGGCAGCTACGCCCGGAAAAAAAATGCAATCGCAGATCAACATACTCATGCATGGCTACTATTAAAAACAAGAGCGCACAATCAAACAGCATTTAATTACGGCGATACAGGGTCACAAGATTACAAGGCAAGGTCATTCTAAGACTCGGTATCATTCGAGCGAATTTAGTCTACCTCGTTCATATCTAAGCGGGCTTGCTTCGCGGACGTCGAGGTTTCTCCATGGTTTTCACCCTCGTGATCTGCTGGAGGGGTTTGAGGGGCTACGGGGTCGGGGTAGCGGTGATGACCATCTCGGGGATTGTTGGCCACAATCCCGTTGGAGCGTGTTCCCAAAAGGCGACGAAGCACTTCTGGGGTCATCAAGGTCTTTTGGTTGATGGCCGGTGTTGTGCTGTGTTGAGGATAGCGTGCCCTTTATATAGAAAAAGGGAAAGGAGTCTTCCTTCGCATGCTTGCGAATAAGATAGATTATGTGTCGGTCACTGGCGCGTGATTGACAGGCTAGGCTGATAGGTTGGGCACCGACTACCAAAAGGTGTCGGGTCACTGTGTGGCTATCTTGCACGGGAAGCTTGGCTGGGGTTTTGGTGGGTTGGTTTTCCTAGGTTTTTCAACCTGGCTAAGATAGGATTAGCCAATGGTCAGCCTGGCTCTGATACCAAGTTTGTCACGACCGGTTTTCCGGGTATTAATTTCCAGAAAAAGGCCGTTGTGCTCACTAGCCCCAGGATTACTGTTAGCTGATGAGACACCGACTTGATACAGAATTTCCAAGCGAAATGCAAAATGTGTAGTACAAGACCATTCTGGCCTGAGAATATAACAAATGGTTTCTAGTGGTTGATGGCGGAAGCGGTTTGTGAATCATCACTGTCTATGGAACTCCATTTTCCACAAGAACAGCTGACCAGGTTAACTCCTATCTTCGCGAGGCTGCTACCACCACTTCTTAGGTTTTGGGGCTGTCATCACATCGCTCCTCTCCGTGCAAGAAATCTGGCCAAGACAATAGCCAGGGACAAGCCAGTGAGTACTTTGAATGTACTCGCAAACATTATGAACACTGGGATAATATAAATGATAACCATGCACTGAAATATTCTATGATCATATCATCAGTCATAAATAAAATTTCTTATGCATGCAAACAGGTTATTGATATGCAACAAGAATGAGCAATAATGGAGTGGAAATAAAATGCCGCAGTCGGGTGTCTGTGCGACACCACGTAAAGGACTTACAAGGTAAATAAATAGCAAGCAATGCCGCAGTCGGGCGTCTCAGCGACACCACATAAAGGGCTTATAAGGTAATTAAATAACAAGCAATGCCACAGTCGAGCGTCTCAGCGACACCACATAAAGGGCTTATAAAGAAAATAAATAACAAACAATGCCACAGTCGGGCGTCTCAGCGACACCACATAAAGGGCTTATAAGAAAATAAATAACAAGCAATATCACAGTCGGGCGTCTCAGCGACACCACATAAAGGAATTATAAAACAAATAATCACAATGAATATCCAGGGGGTAGAACCATCCCAGGGATACCTAATAATTCAGATAATAAAATGGGTTAGTCCATAATAAACATAAACATATTTATCACAAGTCATCAGTCATGATCCACGTTCTGGTTTAGTAGTTTCTCCTCCGAAGACCGACACTAAGACCGACACTTGACCCATCCCAGACTGTAGTCCTTAACCATGGACACGGCTATTCAAATAGGTTTAATCTCTGCAGAGGGTGTACTCTTTACCCACGAGTAACGGATTCCTTTAGTCCATCGGGACTAATTTCCATCTACGGTCTTTTAAATGAAAACGCACCTGACTTGCACACACCAACTTAACTCACCGGTGTCTGGAATCACCCACGACACTCGTTAAGCAAAACTCTAAGTGGGGAGGCTACAACCTCGATTAGCATGGGATCACAAAGTTTATACCGCGCGCAAAACTGGGGAAGCTACCCCCTTGGCTACAACTGAAACACCCATGCCCCCTGATCGGATGACTGGCTTTAATCCATGGCCGTGGTACCCTCATCCCGGCCCCTCTATACGTTGTGTGCTAGAAAGGGGTTAACAAATTACTGAACCGTACTCTACTTATTGTAGAGACGAGTGGTAGTACGAAACAAGTATGGGGGTTACTGGAACAAGACTCGATCTATGGTCGACTAAGGAGGTTTAAGTATTTCCTGCAAGATTAGCATAACGTGTATATTTCATTCAACAGACAAAATCACCATTCATCATACCCTTCATGCCATGCCGGACACACTCGTCTCAACGAGAAACTAGGGACAAGCTCGGGTCTACCCAAGACAGAGACTTTCCCGTTATCCTTCCGGTAGGCACGAAAGGCATATGAATATGATCACTATCACAAGCCTGTCCATTTCCAACAGCAAGGAAATTTCCAATGAGCATTCATGCAAATGATCACATCACCACATAAAATAACGAGTTCTACGTATTGAGGTGGTGTCATGATCGTGTCAAACAGTGCATGCAAAATATTATGCCAGGGTTCAGGATGCTTGCCTTCAAGGTGTGGAGAGGTGGGGGTGCTCTCCAAACTTTTGAAAGCTCTCTCCCTCTCTCCAAAATCCTATTTTGAAAATATTGGAATTAACACACAATTTCAAAACAGCACAAAAAAATTGTTTGAAAATTTTTCAAATAAATCTTAAAATAAACTAGACATAATTTGAGAGATGTAAAGAATCAATTCATTTGGAGTTATATTTTAAAAGTTATAGCCAGTCAAAGTTTAGTCAAATCTGTTTTTAAAATAAAAAAGAAAAAAAGAAAAACGTTTCGGGCAGAATACGTCTTCGAAAAGGGGAGACGTACTCGGGGTTTTGCGCTTCCACTTAAACAAGTGGAGGTGGGGCTGGGTCTCTGACAGTGGGTCCAGGGGGCCCACTGGTCAGGTTTGACCAGTCCATCTCTCCCTCCTCTTTCTCTGCCCGAACGGCGGTGAGGCAACGGCGATCAACGCTGGTGAACGGCAGCTCCCCGCGGGCTCCAGAGGGTCGGAATGGATCCGCAAGACCGGGGCGGTCCTCCCGGTGGTCGTTGGGTCGGCGGGGACGGAGTGAGCTGCCTGCGGCGAGCTTCGCGGCGGAGGAGGCATTCGGGAGCAAAGTGGGTTTGGGGCTACGGTGGCTCCCGATCAAAATCGAGCAGGGGGACGGGCTCACGGGAGGAATAGAGAGCTTCTGGTGGATAGAGTGGTGAGGGGGAGGCCCTGGTGGTGCCGGAGTGGCTGGGGCAGTGGCGGCGGCAGGAGTTGCCGGAGAGGAAGAAGACGATCCCTCTGGTCTTTCAACTACCATGGGAGGGTCAGTGAGGGAGTGAGGGAAGTTGCTTGAGGACTTGACAAGCTCGGGGCTTCCTTTTATAGCGCGACGCAGTCGGTTCTGCGGCGGTGGGATAAGATCACCGGCGACCGATGTTTTGTAGCAGCAGGGGGACGTGGCGGGGTTGAGGATGGCGGCAGGAGCTAGCGGACGAGCGGAGCACTGGTCCAGGTTGAGCTGGCGAGCGGGAGTGGCTCGGGCGGCGCCGACACGGCCGGGGCCTGCATGCGGCCGTCAGCTAGCCGCCACGGCCGTCCTGACGGTGGCACTGTGGGGTGCAAGGGGTGGTCGGGGTGGCATGGTGGTGTAGGAGGATACGTGGCGTGCTAGCTTCTGTTGGCCAAGGGCCGGAACGGGTGCGGGGCGAGACGCGGCGGCTCGGGCGCACGTGCGTGCCAAACGCACGCTCTGGGCGCGCCTAGAGCACGCCCGGGACATGTTCGACGAAATGCCAGTGCATGCTAGAGGTCGCGGGTGAGGCTGGCAAGAAACAGGGCTAGGTTAGGGTTAGTCGTAAGGTAAATGGATATGGCGGTTAGGTCAGGTGGCCAAGTTCACAATGCAAACAAACACTCATGCCAATTCTGTCCATGCACTCCAGGTGTTTGACAAAATGCCACAGGCACCTAGGCTTTTCTTGGAGTGGCCAATTCTTCTAGAGTGAAGTCTCTTTGGATGCACAAGAGGGTGGTGAAGTTAGTTTGACAAAAGAAGAAACTTGTTAGTGCATGTTTTGCAAAACCTTAGTTTTTGACAGAAAGAAGAGGGCATGGCTCCAAGCACGTAGAATCATCCAATGGGTCCACTCTCCTGGACTTAAGGGTTTGGCAAGGTACACTACATGTAGGAGAAAGAATCAAGGGCCAAAGAGCAAGCAAGAATATGGTTGTTGTACAAACCATCATGTTGGACCAGAATGAAGATGAGGTTGATACACTCAAATTTTTTCAAAGAACATCATTGGGTTTTTGCATAAAGTTGAATCATAAGCTACTACCAGCATCCCATAATTTTGGTGGAGTCTAGAAAGAAGTATTTAAATGAGTTGTAGTGCAAAATTGCCCACTGGAACAGAGAAGAAAATTGGGTGTAGAGCTCAAAATATTTCATGAATAAAAGATATTTTTGCATAAAAGTGATTTAAAAACATCACCTGACATCTCCAAATTTTGGTTGGAATTTTAAGTGAATTTATCAAATGGTTGTAGTTCAAATATGGCCATATAACCTTGGAAAACCATTTTTCAAGAAAATAAAGATCTAGCAATTTAATTATGTAATTAGCTCTATTAATAAAAGAAAAGTTTTTCTTGAGAGGTTAAACAAGTCCAATAACATATTTGAAAAGTTTTCATTTTGGGGAAAACTCCATAATAGCAAGGGAGAAAAAGGTTCAAAAATCAAAAGGGAGCCCAGAAAATAAAAGTTTTAATTTCTTGGCAAATTTTTAATTAATAAAACAAGGTCAAAATTTTGGGGTGTCACACCTTCACAAAGCGTTTCCACGACATCGTCTTTGTAAGAAGGGGTGCGGGAATGGGGATCGGGATTTGTGGTTTCAGGGGTTGCCGGTGATGACCCGCTTGTATACGGGATAGTTGTAGACTCTTTTGATAAGTAAGAGTGTCGAACCCAACGAGGAGATAAAGGTAGAACAAATGATCTCTCAAGTCCTATCGGCCACTGATACGACTCTACGCACGCTTTACGTTCGCTTTACCTAGAACAAGTATGAAACCAGAAGTACTTTGTAGGTGTTGTTGGATAGCTTTGCAAGAAAGTAAAGAATGCGTAAATATAAACTAGGGGCTGTTTAGATAAAGAAGCAATAAAGTAAATAAAGCGAGTGTGGAAATGTGGTGGTAGGAGTTTTGAATTTCTCCCTAAGCAATTGACTACTTTACTAGACTGATAGCAAGTTTTATGTGGGAGAGGCCACTGCTAGCATGTCATCCTTGACTTGGAATTCTATGCACTTATGATTGGAACTATTAGCAAGCATCCGCAACTACTAACGTTCATTAAGGTAAAACCCAACCATAGCATTAAGATACACTGGCCCCCCTTCAATCCCGTATGCATCAATTCTATGCTAGGTTGAAGCTTCTGTCACTCTAGCCCTCCAATACATAGTCCTATCAACATACAACTAACCCTATGGTGTGATCCACGCGCGCACTCATATGATGGGCACCAAAGGACAGCAACATAACCACAAGCAAATTAAATCAATCATAGCAATTCATCAACCGCCAATAGGACAACGAAAATCTACTCAGACATCATGGGATGGCAACACATCATTGGAAAATAATATGAAGCATAAAGCACCATGTTCAAGTAGAGGGTACAGCGGGTTGCGGGAAAGTGGACTGCTGAATGTAGATGGGGGAAGGTGATGGAGATGTTGGTGAAGATGGCGGAGGTTTTGGTGAAGATCGAGGTGATGATGATGGCCCCCGGCGGCGTTCTGGCGCCACCGGAAGCAAGGGGGAGAGAGCCCCCCTTCTTCTTCTTCTTCCTTGACCTCCTCCCTAGATGGGAGAAGGGTTTCCCCTCTGGTCCTTGGCTCCCATGGCTTGGGAGGAGCGAGAGCCCCTCCGAGAATGGATCTATCTCTCTGTTTCTGCGTTCTGGAATTCTACCCTAGCACCGTTTCCTTTATATCTGGAGATCCGTAACTCCGATTGGATTGAAACCTTTGCCCAGATCGTTTTCCAAAAATTAGCTTTCCTGTGGCCAAAGAAGGGCATCAACTGCCTTACGAGTGGCCCAGGAGGGTGGGGGCGCGCCCACCTGGAGTGGGCATGGGCACCTATCTCCTGGCCTCCTCGGGCACCGTCTCGCGTTGATTTTACTTCCCAAAAATCACAAATATTCCAAAATAATTCTTCGTCCGTTTTTATCCCGTTTGGACTCCGTTTGATATGGGGTTTCTGCGAAACATAAAACATGCAACAGACAGGAACTGGCGCTGGGCACTGGATCAATATGTTAGTCCCAAAAATAGTATAAAAGTTTTCCAAAAGTATATGGAAGTTGAATAATATTGGCATGGAACAATCAAAAATTATAGATACAATGGAGACGTATCAGCATCCCCAAGCTTAATTCCTGCTCGTCCTCGAGTAGGTAAATGATAAAAAAGATATTTTTTGATGTGGAATGCTACCTAGCATAATCTTGATCATATGTCTAATCATGGCATGAATATTAATATACGAGTGTTTTAAAGGAATAGTCTATCATTTGACATAAAAACAATAATACTTAGAAAGTTATCCCAACAAAATCATCTAGTCTTGTATGCTCCCTTTTCTTAACACAAGGTACCCCTCATGCCTATCCTGGTGTCATCCAAGCAATTGTTTCATACTTTTGTATTATCAAACTTTTTCAACTTTCATGCAATACATGAGCGTGAGCCATCGAAACAAAGTACTACGCGCATGCTCCTAGGGGGGAGGTTGGTAGGAGTTAACCATCGTGCGCCCCCGACCTTCACGCAAAGATAAACAATCAAAATACAATGCCCGCCAATTTGGTTACATAGTTAGTAGACCATACGTGCATGCTTCAGGAATCACAAACCTTAACACCAACATCCTTACTAAACAAAACCATCTACTAGTACCTCCCACATATTATGATCTCTTTATCGCAAAACTATTGCAAGGAATCAAACATATCATATTCAGCGATCTTACAAGTTTTTATGTAGGATTTTATGACTAACCATGTGACTGACCAATTCCTGACATCTCTCTTAAATAGATATAAGTGAAGCAAGAGAGTTTAGTTCTTTCTACAAAAGATATGCCCACACTCTAACAAATATAAGTGAAGCAAAACAACATTCTACAAATGGCGGTTTTCTATGTGAAGAGAAACAGGCAATCCAAACTTCAAATGATATAAGTGAAGCACATGAAGCAATCTATAAAGCCATACTCAAAAGATTTAAGTGAAGTGAAATGAGCATTCTACAAATCAACCAAGGACTATCTCATACCAGCATGGTGCATAAAAAAATAAAACTAAATGCAAAAGACGCTCCAAGACTTGCACATATCGCATGAACAAAACGAATACGAAAACATACATATACTTGTTGAAGAAAGAGGGGATGCCTTCTGGGGCATCCCAAGCTTAGACGCTTGAGTCTCCTTGAATATTTACTTGGGGTGCCTCAGGCATCCCCAAGCTTGAGCTCTTGCCTCTCTTCCTTTTCCTCATATCGAGACATCCTCGATTAGACACTTCATCCACACAAAACTTCAACAGAAAACTCGGTAAGATCCGTTAGTATAATAAAGCAGATCACTACTCTAAGTACTGTTGCAAACCAATTCATATTTTGTTTTTGCATTGTGTCTACTGTAATATAACTTTTTCATGGCTTAATCCACTAATAGAAATTGACAGTTTCATCAAAACAAGCAAACTATGCATCAAAAACAGAATCTCTCAAAAACAGAACAGTCTGTAGCAATCTGAACATTCACCATACTTCTGGTACCCCAAAAAATCTACAAAAATTAGAAAAAATATACAAGTTGTATAGCAAGACAGTGCAAAAAGAATCAGAACCTTTTCACGTTCCAGTTAAAAATTTAAAATCACGCACTACAGCCAAAGTTTCTGTCCTGCACCGTACAAACCAACAAGCATTGTCAACATCCTAAAGGCAAACCTTGCCACATTATTTTTATAATACAATGGAATTGTACAAGGGGATAATTATTTTTGATTAAAAGTTTCTGTAATCAAGATTCAAAAAGTTTCCGTGAGCATGAACAAAGTTCAAGGAGCTCCCCCAAGTCAACAATGCTTGTCTCTCTCACTTTCACTTTCCTTTTTGAAAGTTTTTGTGTTCCCCTCTTTATTTTTTTATTTTTAAACTATATGAAAGCACTCAACAGAAATAAATTACTCTATAAAACTTCCGGGTTGTCTCCCTGGCAGTGCTTTCTTTAAAGCCATTAAGCTAGGCATTTAGTGCTCAAGTAATGGATCCACCCGGATCACAAGGTATATCAAAGCCAATTTTAATTAACAATGATTTGTAATTTAGTAGTAAGCACAAAGTAACATATATCAAGCAATGACGAAGTCTAACTCTCTTCCTATGCATCGGCATGTCATAAAAGAACAATTCATGCACACCAAGTAAAGGCCAATGCATAGTATAAGCAGTTTCTTGTAATTCTATCATATTAGAAACATAGAGGGGCGGAGATATAGTTCCTCTCTCATAATAATTGCAAGTAGGAGAAGCAAGCACATGCATATTACATTCATCAAAATCATCATGTGTGGTGGTAAAAGGCAACCCATCAATATAATCCTTAATAAGAACAAACTTCTCTGATGTAGTGTAATTTGGAGAATTCAAAAAGATAATAGGACTATCATGCATGTGTGCAATAGCAACAATTTCATGTTTAACATAAGGAACTATAGCAAGTTCATCTCCATAAGGATAATTCATATTGGCATCTTGGCCACAAGCATCATCAAAAAGGGATATTTCAAACAAATTCAGGGGATCATAGCAATCATCATAGCAATCATCCTTCGCTAAGCACGAAGGGGAATTAAACAATGTATGAGTTGAAGAGTTACTCTCATTAGAAGGTGGGCACAGGTTATCAATCCGCTCTTCCTCCTTTTGTTCTTCGCTCTCCTCATCATCTTTTTCATCCAATGAGCTCACAGTTTCATCAATTTCTTCTTCCATAGCTTCCTGCAAAATATTAGTCTCTTCTTGGACAGCGGAGACTTTCTCAATAAATGCATTAATATTGTAATACAATATTCATAATTTTCATAGCAATATCTAAGTATAGCAAGATTTTCAGGCTTATAAACATCATCATCAAAAGCTTCATACTTTCCAAACAAAGATTCAATTTCATAAGCAGCCTTAAAAGCAATAAATTTTCAATTTGTTCAACATCATAGTAATCATATATACCATTAGCATAAGAAGCTAAGGTTTCATTATCATTAAATTTGCATGAAAAGGGAAGGTGTGGAGCCTTCATCCTAGAGCAACAAGTAATATCATATCTCAAGCATAGATCCCGAGCATACCAACGCAACATATTAATTTGATCCCATAATAGTTTCCCTTTTTGTGTAGCGATAATCCCTAAAGTATTCACGTTGATCCAACGTGTCTCCCATTATAAAGTTGAATGGCGTTTTCTTAGGATTATCAAAGTAGTACATAATATCTTTCACATAATGAGAATCGAGGGTTTTAGGAGTTACCCCATCTCCATGAGTAGCAAGTACACCTATTTTTTTGGTATTTCGTGTTCCATATCCATAAGTAAAGATAGAGAACAACTTAGAACAACAAATAAAAATTACTTAGTGATAAAGCAAACAAGCACACACGAGAATATTCACCCGACGAGGTTGCTCTCCGGCAACGGCGCCAGAAAAAGGTCTTGATGACCCGCAAGTATACGGGATAGTTGTAGCCTCTTTCGATAAGTAAGAGTGTCGAACCCAATGAGGAGCTAAAGGTGGAACAAATAATCTCACAAGTCCTATAGGCCACTGATACAACTCTACGCATGCTTGACGTTCGCTTTACCTAGAACAAGTATGAAACTAGAAATACTTTGTAGGTGTTGTTGGATAGCTTTGCAAGAAAGTAAAGAATGTGTAAATATAAACTTGGGGCTGTTTAGATAAAGAAGCAATAAAGTAAATAAATCAAGTGTGGAAAAGTGGTGGTAGGAGTTGTGAAATTGTCCCTAAGCAATTTACTACTTTACTAGACCGATAGCAAGTTTTATGTGGGAGAGGCCACTGCTAGTATGTCATCCCTGACTTGGAATTCTATGCACTTATGATTGAAACTATTAGCAAGCATCCACAACTACTAACGTTCATTAAGGTAAAACCCAAACATAGCATTAAGATATATTGGTCCCCCTCCAATCCCGTATGCATCAATTTCTATGCTAGGTTGAAGCTTCTGTCACTCTAGCCCTCCAATACATAGTCCTATCAACATACAACTAACCCTATGGTGTGATCCACGTGCGCGCTCATATGATGGGCACCAAGGGACAGCAACATAACCACAAGAAAATTAAATCAATCATAGCAATTCATCAACCGCCAATAGGACAATGAAAATCTACTCAGAGATCATAGGATGGCAACACATCATTGGAAAATAATATGAAGCATAAAGAACCATGTTCAAGTAGAGGGTACAACAGGTTGCGGGAGAGTGGACCTCTGAATATAGATGGGGGAAGGTGATGGAGATGTTGGTGAAGATGGCGGAGGTGTTGGTGAAGATCGCGGTGATGATGATGGCCCCGAGCGGCGTTCCGGTGCCACCGGAGGCAAGGGGGAGAGAGCCCCCCTTCTTCTTCTTCTTCCTTGACCTCCTCCCTAGATGGCAGAAGGGTTTCCCCTTTGGTCCTTTGCTCCCATCGCTTGGGAGGGGCGAGAGCCCCTCCGAACTTGGATCTATCTCTCTATTTCTGCGTTCTGGAATTCTGTCCTGGCACCGTTTCTTTATATCTGGAGAACCGTAACTTCAATTGGATTGAAACCTTCGCCAAGATCGTTTTCCAAAAATTAGCTTTCTTGCGGCCAATGAAGGGCATCAACCGCCTTACGAGTGTCCCAGGAGGGTGGGGGCGCGCCCACCTGGAGAGGGCGTGGGCCCCTATCTCCTGGCCACCTCGGGCACCGTCTCACGTTGATTTTACTTCCCAAAAATCACAAATATTCCAAAATAATTCTCCGTCCGTTTTTATCCCGTTTGGACTCCGTTTGATATGGGGTTTCTGCGAAACATAAAACATGCAACAGACAGGAACTGGCACTGGGCACTGGATCAATATGTTAGAGCCAAAAATAGTATAAAAAGTTGCCAAAAGTATATGCAAGTTGAATAATATTGGCATGGAACAATCAAAAATTATAGATACGACGAAGACGTATCCGCCGGCACTAGAGCAGGCGAGCCGGCGAAGCTTAAGGAGGAAGACTTAAATAGACCCAGAATTTTTCATCACAAACGATTCCTACAAACAACTGTGTGATGTTGTACATATTTTTTATTAGTTGTGGAAGATGATTTTGGACTAAAGTGGCAATGGATGGTGTTTTAAATGTACGAGAAAATTTGTAGTACTGATATAACTTTCATGTCAAATTTTGGAAACTCTCATGGGTCATTTGACCTTTTAAGACATTTAAGTGATTTTCTAGCTATTTAATGACCATAATTGAAATTTGAACAACATGTACATGTAGCAGCTCAATAAAACGGTTTGAAAAGTCATATTTTGTTTACTTGTGTGCGATTTAATTCCATGTGTAGTAAATTGGAAGGAATTTTCAAACATATTGGTGACAACCCATAAGTATAGGGGATCGCAATAGTTTTCGAGGGTAGAGTATTCAACCCAAATTTATTGATTCGACACAAGGGGAGCCAAAGAATATTCTCAAGTATTAGCAGTTGAGTTGTCAATTCAACCACACCTGGATAACTTAGTATCTGCAGCAAAGTATTTAGTAGCAAAGTAGTATGGAAGTAATGGTAATGGTAGCAAAAGTAACGGTAGCAGTTTTGTAGTAATTGTAACAGTACCAACGGTAAAGTAAATAAGGAAAGCACATTATGTGAAAAGCTCGTAGGCACTGGATCAGTGATGGATAATTATGTCGGATGCGATTCCTCATGTAATAGTTATAACATAGGGTGACACAGAACTAGCTCCACTTCATCAATGTAATGTAGGCATGTATTCTGAATATAGTCATACGTGCTTATGGAAAAGAACTTGCATGACATCTTTTGTCCTACCCTCCCGTGGCAGCAGGGTCCTAATGGAAACTAAGGAATATTAAGGCTTCCTTTTAATAGAGTACCGGACCAAAGCATTAACACATAGTGAACACATGAACATCTCAAACTACGGTCATCACCGAGAAGTATCCCGATTATTGTCACTTCGGTGTTCTCGGATCATAACACATAATAGGTGACTATAGACTTTCAAGATAGGATCAAGAACTTACACATATTCATGAAAACATAATAGGTTCATGTCAGGACCCTGACTCAATGCCACATCGATCTAGCATGTAACACCTCATATCACTTTGCGGCCTCACGCACGGTATTCCCACGAGTGTCGCCTTACCTTTGCCCGGGACCGTTTGCGCCTTTTGGCACACATATATGATAGTGCCGCTAGCATCCATATGATAAGGAGCCCGGGCTGACATGGCTAGTCATAAACCCAAAGTGGCACAGACTTACAAGGACAGGCATCCATGACCTAGCATCGAACGTGTCGGTCATCAGCGAGTGAATCCGGGCTGTAGCACTAGGCTAGGAGGACTGCAGTAAACCGGGCTATAGCGGGCTAACAGGACTCCGGTACTCATCGCGTGACATTTCCCCGAAGGGACAGACACAGGAACAAAGAAGGACACATGCCGGCCAGCCTAAGTGTTCCGGAGCAGTAGCAAGCTACCATGGCTCAGTGGAAGCACTAGGAGACATTTCTCGCTAAGAGAGGCTACTAAAGATAAACAACTAGATAGTCAGATCCCACACATACTAAGCATTTCAATCATACACACAATATGCTCGATATGTGCAAATACAACAAGGCATCACAACATGACTCTACAACACAAGTACTTTATTTAAAGGCTTAGAGAGCCATACATATCATACACACAAGTACGGGTCACACGACCCACATTCAATTCATACAAGCATACAAGCCAACAACGGAAGTAACTTGTGTGAGTACAAACAAGTAGTAAAATAAAAGAGGCTTGGGTAAGCCTGATTATACTACATGGTCCTTCATGAGCTCAGGATCACCACCTGGGCTTCAGCCTACTCATCGATGTCAGCGTCTACGAAGGACCCGTCAGAAGGGGTTGTAGCGTCTTCTGTAAAACGGAAATTAAAGCAACATGAGTACAAAGGTACTCAGCAAGACTTACATCAGATCCTACATACATGCACATTATAGAAGGGTTGGTGGGGTTATTGCAGCAAGCCAGCTTTGACTCTTGGCTAAGCTACCCTACGAGACTCCAACTTGAAATGGTTTTGCGCACTCGAGTCCACTAATCACCACTTCAATACACTACCGAGGATCCACCTCCGTCTTCCTACGGAAGAGCCATCCTCGGCACTTACGCTTATCTTGAGGCTTTTAGTAGTATCCATTTACTTGTCTATGAACTGTATAGGCAACTAAGTAGTCCTTTACCGCGGAAGCGGCTATTCGAATAGATGATGTTAACCATGCAGGGTTGTACTTCTTCATACACGCTCTCACCACTTACCGCCATTTACACGACATGTACTCGGCAACCTTCAAACGGAAGCCCAACGTGGGTGTCGACCATGACCTACCTAAACACCTAAGTCTCTAGTCCAGGTTTATCGCCTATCCAGGTTCCATCCACAGGGAGTCCGGCCGAGGTTTCCACATACGGCCCCGAACGATGTGTGCAGGGTTCCCGAGATACCTAACGGGCATCTGGTACACCGTGCCACGTACCTACCGCATCACAGCCCACCCCGCGGGTCAGCGCTGTCCATGGCCTCCAGTAAGCTACAAACACCAGAAACTACTTGCAACTCCTGGACAGAGGACTAGGGTGTGTAAGAAGCCGAGAGGGTCCATTGGTTTCAGGCCCAATACATGGTAGTAGCTGATTCTTAAATCACACATATAGATCTCAGTGCTTAAGGACGACTTCAATGAAACAACCCACCATGTACTCCTACATGGCCTCTCATCGATACCTTTACCAAATCGTGTTCAACATATCACTCTCATACTAACATGATCATTTCACTCTAGCCCATCACCTAGATGAACCAGACCTGACACGACTCTAAGCATAGCAAGAATAGCAAGGTAGGAACAACACATACATATGGCTCAATCAACTCCTACACATGCTAGTGGGTTTCATCTAGTTACTGTGGCAATGACAGGTCATGCAGGGGAAATAAGTTCGACTACCGTAGCACACAGCAGTTTGAATCGCGTTGTCTTAATGCAGTAAAAGAGAGCAGAAGCGAGAACATGGGATTGTATCGATATGATCAAATGGTTGCTTGCTTGCCTGATGGGTGGGTGCACTGGTATGGTTCTTCATTGGGGTATTCACGGTACTCCTCGGGGACAGAACCTGCCGCAGAGAGCACCGATACACAATCATCACCAAACAATATGCAACAATATGATGCATGCATGAGACATGGCAAAATGAGTGTATTGGGCTAATGCTACTAAGACCAGATAGGTTTGAACTATTTTGAACCAAAGATTCAAGTTTCAAACTCATAAGTGGCCCTTTTAAGTGCTTTATATTGTTCTGCACTAAACAGTAGGTTAACTTGGCTAAACATGCATGAAACCAGTACAAATGGATGGATTGGATTTTTCTGATCATTTTTCATATATAACACTTTGCATTTGGAGCTACAAATGAATTTCTATGATTTTTTGAAATTTGTGGTATTTTCTGGAATTTCCTGTGTAAAATTAATTCCAGTAAATAATTTACTGCATCAGCATTACATCAGGATGACGTCAGTGGTCAACGGAACAGTCCAGGTCAAACCTGATAGTTGGTCCCCCGTGTCAGTGTAATTAGTTTAACTAAATATTAGTCAATACTAATTCTAATTAGTTAACAGGGCTGGGCCCCACCTGTCATTGATCCAGGGGGGTCAAACAGGACCCACCCGTGGTCAAACGGGGGTCAGCGGGGTCAACTCGCCAGTGTTTAGCCGCCGGCAAGGCCAAACGCGGTGGTGCAGGTGTGGGTTTCGCCTACAGGGCATCATTCGAGGCGCCGTTGGGTTCTATGGGCAGCTGGGAGCGAGCCGCAACGGGTGGTGCAGGTAGTTGGGCTCGGGGTCACCCGAAGCGGCGCCGACGATGTGTTTGGCGGCGGTTGGAGCTCGGGTGAGCTCGAACCCGTCGCTAGGAAGCACGGTGAGGCACGTGAGTTAGTGTGTTAAGCTCCTGGGGGTGTGGGGAGGCTAGTGGACAGGGTGACGCGGCCGTTGGGTGGACGGAGCCTCATCGGTGATGAGCTCCACGGTGGTGCGTGCAGGTGATCTCGGTATGCTTGTTGTGGTGCATGAGAGCGAGAAAGGGAAGGGGGAGAAGGTAGCTGGGATCACGACGGTCTCGTAGGAGCAGACGGCGCGGTCGGGGACGAGCTGGTGCAGCGGTGACAGTGAAGGGGATCTCCGGCGGTGGCGGAGTCGGGCGAGGTCGGTGCAGAGGCCCCGGGGCAAGCAAGCGCTCGGGGCTTGGCTAGCTTGAAGGAGAGGAGGGCGGCGGAGCTTCTGGACACAGTAGCACGACGTGGGGACGACGGGGAACGCGAGCTTCATGGTGGCGCGGGCGCGTCATCGTCGGCCACGGTAGTGGAGAGCGAGGGAGAGAGGCAGGGGGAGAATGAGCGTGTCCAGAGGGGTCGGGGCACGACATGGAGGTCGTCCAGGCCAGCAGGGCGGTGAGGGGAGGAAGCAGGGCGGCGAGCAGCTGTGTGGCGTGCGCTAGAGCCGCCATCAAGCACCTGCCTACCTGCCTGGCCAAGTCAGGCAGCTCGCTAGAGCGGCTGCTGGGCTGGGCCGGCTAGGTGGGCCGGCTGGTGGGCTGCCAGGTAAGTCCCTCTCTCTCTTTTTATTTCTGTTTGGTTTTTCTATTTTTCTGTAAGTGTTGGGCTTTTCTAAAAATACCTAGACACTTTCAAAAATCCTGCAAATAATCATAGGCTCTGCTCAGATTATTTCCAAGAGCCCACACTTATTTCCAAAAATTAATTGGGCAATATTTTATAGCATTTAAATGCCCAAAAGCAAATAGGTAATGATTTAATCCAATGACCTTAGTTGTCCTAGAAAAATGTGAACCCATTTTGTCAGAGGTTCTGACCCAAAACAAAAAGGGTGGACTTTTTAGAAGGGCATTTCAGGTTCATTGAAATTATTTTTGGTAAACCCTAGTTGGTTTCAGAGGGGGCTGGGGGTTCTGTCATCCCCATTTCAAGTTTCTATTGAAAGGAATAGACATGATGCAACACTCTAATGCATGAACTAGCTAGGGTGTGACAACCCACACCCACTCAAAAGAATCTCGTCCCGAGATTTAGGTTCCTCTGGGAAGAAGGCGGGATACTCAAGTCGAAGACGATCCTCCCTTTCCCAAGTTGCTTCTTTCTCAGAATGGTGCGACCATTGAACCTTGAGAAACTTGATATTATGACGTCGAGTGGTACGCTCGGCTTGATCGAGGATACCAATGGGGTACTCCCGATACGTGAGGTTATCTTGAAGATCAAGCGTTTCGTGGTCCACTCCACGGATAGGATCCGAGAAGCAACGCCTGAGTTGAGAAACATGGAAGACATCATGGACTCTGGAGAGATGCGGAGGTAGTTCCAATTGGTAGGCAACTTCTCCTCGTTTGGCAAGAATGCGAAAGGGTCCAATGTAGCGAGGAGCCAATTTGCCTTTGATACCGAAACGATGGGTTCCCTTTATAGGAGTAACCCGAAGGTAAGCCTTCTCGTCAACCTCAAAAGTCATAGCCTTATGTTTTCGGTCATATTGACTCTTTTGACGAGATTGGGCTGTTTCAACTTTTCACGAATGATGTGAACTTGCTCTTCTGCTTCCTGGATCATATCCGGGCCAAAGAATTGTCTTTCCCCGGTTTCTGACCAGTTAAGAGGTGTTCAACACCTTTGTCCATAGAGAACTTCAAAAGGGCCTTTACCCAAGCTAGATTGATAGCTGTTGTTATAAGCAAATTTGGCAAATTGAAGGCATTTCTCCCAATCCATTCCGAATGAGATAACAGAAGCTCGAAGCATGTCTTCTAGGATCTGGTTGACGCGTTCTACTTGACGACTTGATTGAGGGTGAAAGGCGGTGCTACAGGATAGGCGGGTTCCCATAGCATTTTGGAAACTTTCCCAAAATCGAGAGGTGAATAGACTACCTTGATCCGAGTTAATTTCCAGTGGAACACCATCGAGGGACACTATTCGGGAGATATACAAGTCTGCTAGCTGGCTAGCGGTTATACTCTTGCGAACAGGTAAGAAATGGGCCACTTTGGAAAGACGATCGATAACGACGAAGATAGCATTATTCCCTCTCTTGGTCCTAGGAAAACCGGTAATGAAGTCCATACCAATTTTATCCTATTTCCATTCAGGAATAGCTAGAGGTTGAAGGGTGCCAGCAGGCCGTTGATGCTCTGCTTTTACACGACGACAGACGTCGCAGTTAGCAATATAGTAAGCAATTTCTCTCTTCATCCTAGTCCACCAGAACCTCTGGCGTAGGTCCTGATACATCTTAGTGCTACCGGGATGAATGGTGAGAGGAGATTCATGAGCTTCCTTAAGGATCAATCGCCTCAGGTTTCGCACTTTGGGAACCACTAGACAGTTCCCGAAGTATACGAATCCTTTATCATTAATGGAAAAACAATTTACAACTCCTTTCTTGATGTTTCTTTTGATACGGAAAATCCCCGGATCTACCTTCTGAGCTTTGATGATCTGATCCGTAAGGGTAGGTTTCGCCACCAAGGTGGAAAGGAATCCTTGAGGAATGATGTGAAGGTTATGTTTCCAAAATTCCTCATGGAGAAGTGGTTGACTTTGTTGCAACATCAGATTGTTGTAGTAAGATTTACGACTTAGCGCATCAGCCATGACGTTGGCTTTTCCTGGGGTGTAAGTTATCCCTAAGTTAAAATTTGTGATCAACTCGACCCAACGTCTTTGCCTGAGATTCAAATCTGGTTGGGTGAATATGTACTTTAGACTTTGGTGATCAGTGAAGATTTCGCAACGATTACCGAGGAGGTAATGTCGCCAGGTTTTGAGTGCATGGACTACAGCTGCAAGCTCTAGATCACGAGTAGGGTAATTTTCCTCATGTGGGTGTAATTGCCGTGAAGCATAAGCAATTACGTGTCGATCTTGCATAAGAATGCAACCTAGTCCTTGTCGTGAGGCATCGCAATAGATAACAAAGTCCTTAGAGAAGTCTGGTGGTACCAGTACGGGAGCAGAAGTCAGGCGTCTTTTCAGCTCCTGAAAACTGTGCTCGCATTGAGGGGTCCACTCGAACATTTTATCTTTCTTGAGGAGTTCAGTTAGAGGTTTAGCAACTTTGGAGAAGTTCTCGACAAAGCAGCGATAATAGCTCGCTAAGCCGAGGAAACTCCAAACTTGCTTGACCGATTCAGGTGGAGTCCAGTTAAGAATGGCTTGAACTCGCTCGGGATTGACAGCAATACCCTTACCAGAAATTACATGTCCTAGATAGGTCACTTCAGGGAACCAAAATTCGCATTTATAAAATTTGGCGTAAAGGCGATGCTCCCAAAGTTTCATCAACACTAGCCTTAGATGCTCGGCATGTTCTTCCTCATTCTTGGAGTAGATGAGTATATCATCGAGGTAAACCACGACGAATTTATCCAAATACTGCATGAAGATTGAGTTCATTAACCGAGAGAAGGAGGTTGGGGCGTTGGTTAACCCGAAGGACATGACGGTGTACTCGTATTGGCCGTAACGAGTAACAAAGGCCGTTTTGGGAATGTCCCCGTTCCTGATTTTGATTTGATGGTAGCCCAACCTCAAATCCATCTTAGAGAAGACTGAGGATCCAGCGAGCTGATCATACAGGTCGTTGATCCTGGGGAGCGGATACTTGTTCTTTATTGTGACCAAGTTGACGGGTCGATAATCTACAACCATCCGATCCGTACCATCCTTATTCTTGACAAAGAGGACGGGGCAAACCCATGGAGATGAACTAGTACGGATGAAACCCTTTTTCAAGGACTCATAGAGTTGTTTCTTAAGCTCGGCTAGTTCTAGTGGTGCCATCTTATAGGGTCTAATAGAAATTGGGACAGTTCCTCGAACGAGTTCTATCACGAACTCGACATCTAGGTCAGGTGCAACACCTGGCAATTCTTCTGGAAAGACATCCGTAAAGTCACGGACTACCGGAACGTCTTCAAGGTCATGCAAGGGACTGACATTAAGAGAATATAGCTGTCGCTTGGCTACTCGGGTCAAGACATTGACTATCTTTCCAGAAGGATGCATAAATTGAATAGTCCTAGAGAAGCAATCAATCTTGGCATGATGGGCTGACATCCAGTCCATACCGAAGATGATATTAATATCTGAAGATCTAAGAGCTATCAATGATGCATGGTAAACAAGTCTATCGACCTGAATTTCATTCCCATGGCTTACTCTAGAAGTTTGCCATTTGGATCTCGGGGTTTGAATTACCATGGAGGTGGGCATATCATAGAATGTGGTGTTATGTAGACGAGCATAGCTCTCGGATATAAATGAATGAGATGCTCCAGTATCAAAAAGAACAGATGCCGGGTGACAATTAACAAGGAGCGTACCGAGAACGACGTTGGGATCCTCTTGAGCGTCTTCAGCTGAGACACAATTCACATGGCCACGTGCAGTGGTGGTCGGCTTGGCGTAGTACACCTTCCCTGCTGGCTTGCCATGGCCAACAACCTTTCAAGACTGGTTGGGGTTGGTCTGGGGACACTCGCGCATGTAGTGACCCGACTCCCCACACTTGAAGCACGTCATGGAGATGGTGCATGGAGGAGCATTGTTGTTTGGCCCACCATAGGGCTTAGCTGGTGCATATTGCTGAACTGGACGAGGCGCCTCATAGGATGGCCTCGGTGTGAACCTGGGTGGCAGGGCAATTTTAGGCACCCACACCCGACGCTTCTGTGGTCCAGCACTGGATGAGGAACCCAAGTCACGGCCATGCTTGCGTGTTGCTTCGAAATCAGTCTGACCCGTCTCAGCACTGATGGCTTTGTACACAAGCTTCTGAAAGGAGGTGCACTCATGCAGACGGACATCTCGGTGAAGCTCCGGGCTAAGTCCCTTGCGGAACCTTGCCTTCTTCTTGGCATCGGTGGAGACTTCTTCGGTTGCACAGTGTGCTAGGTTACCGAACTCCCTACTGTATGCGTCCATAGAGAGTCGACCTTGGGTGAAACTGCAGAACTCCTCACGCTTATGGTCCATAAGACCCTCCGAAATGTGATGTTCATGGAAAGCCTCACTAAATTCTGCCCAAGTAGTGACATGGCCAGCTGGGCGCATGGCTTCATAGTTCTCACACCAGAGACTAGCGGGGCCTTCGAGATGATATGCAGCAAAGGTGACCTTATCAGCCTCAGCTACGAGTGCAGAACATAGCTTGTGAGTAATGCTGCAGAGCCAGTCATCGGCGTCAAGAGGCTCGACGGAGTGGTGGAATGTGGGTGGATGTAACTTGATGAAGTCGCTGAGCGAGACCAAGTTATTCCTCTGATGTTGTGGTGTGTTCTGTTCGATGTGCTCCAACAAACAGTTGGTCTCCCGCTTGTTTCTCTCAGCCTCCAACATAACCTCGGCCAGAGAAGGAGGGTGAGGCAGGTTTGCATCCCTGACTCCACTGCCTTCAGCCTGCTCCGGGGGAGCAGGGTTGTTGCGGGTGTTGACCATCCTAGGAAAACAAGACAATGGTTTAGTCCGGAATGATAAGATTCTGACACGGAAATGTAGAATGTAATGGATAACTCGGAATGCAGGTTGATCTTCCGTATGACATGGTAAGTACAAAAACTGCTTCTTTTATTCCATCGTCATACACACCATACAAGGTTTAGTACAAGAACAAACGAAGTACTACTACGGTGAAAGGAAGATTACATCTCATCGGAGGCATCCCAAGCTCCTATACATTATTTTTCTACATCTCCGGAAAGCGGTACACACTAAGTCATATCCCACGAGTCACGCAGGACGGTGGACGATATAACTGTTACAATACTAGTGGTGCTACTATCAGCTCAGACATTTCCGTAGTAATCCTCATAGAAGTTACCCCCATGTCCTGGAAGCTGAATGTGATCATCTGGAAACAGCCGATCCCGTGGAGTCTGCGGTCCATAAGGACTCTGGTGTGGCCTGGGACCATCAAACGGTGGCAGAAGAGGTCCACGGGGAGGAGTGATGCCCCCTACATCTCAACAATCCATACGGTCCGGCAGAGTAGACCGCACGGGGTAGAGATCCCGCATATCCATATACCCTGCCTGCACAGCAGGTGCAAACCGGGTCAAGGTGCCCCAGTGATCAGAATAGGAGTTGAATAGCTCCAGTCGCAAGGCACGGTACTCATGGTCCTTGTCCTCAAGCAACTGTGTGGTAGTGCGAAGCAGCAAATCCTCGTGAGAAGAGTCGGCGTAGATAGCGGTGAAGTAACCTTCTGGCCCAGGAAGTGAAATCGGCATATAGTGGAAGTCAGTGTTCCGGAGCAAGGAGGTTCTGGCCCGTATGATAGTCATCATCGAATATGCAGCGTCTTGCACAGCCATCTCGATGGTAACCCCAAGTCCATATGAGCAATGGAGGGGTTCGGTGGATCCAGGATAGCTAGGAAATATTTTGACGGTGCAGAGGTATTGGCTTTGATTGAAGTCCCTATACTGCTCCTCGACGGTGTACTCGGCATACCAAGGGTATCCAGCCTCGGTCATTACCCGGATCAACATAGCAGTATGTCCAGGTACATCAAGGAATCGAGTCAGATGAACCACTTGATTCTGAGAGCGGGAAGCCATCTGAAACATGATATAATGCAAAGGCATTAGAATTTCTAGCAGAATTTGGAAAACATAACGACTTTAAATGCTCAAAAGGATTTTGAGACATTTTGCAAAGGATTGCATAGACACTCAACAACATCATATCAAGGTTATGGGTCCAACTTAGCAACATAACAGGGTAGTAGAACTGAACTAGGCTTGTAATCATCAAACCTATAAGGTACTACTGATTAGTAACACGTGAACCTGATAGAGAGAAGAGATCCTAATCCATAACCCCCGGTGGAAGAATGGACTGACTCAGATCAGAATGCAATGAGGTAAAGGAGTAAAAAGAGCCTTACGTTCCATCCCACAATCAATTCCCCTACATATAACTAAAGCATTTCCAGACTCAACATCGACCAGTTTGGCTTGGAGAACCTATATGCAGTCCGGCTCTGATGCCAACGCTGTCAGGACCCCGACTCAATGCCACATCGATCTAGCATGTAACACCTCATATCACTTTGCATCCTCACGCACGATATTCCCACGGGTGTCGCCTTACCTTTGCCCGGGACTATTTGCGCCTTTTGGTACACGTATATGATAGTGTCGCTAGCATCCATATGATAAGGAGCCCGGGCTGACATGGCTAGTCGTAAATCCAAAGTGGCACAGACTTATAGGAACAGGCATCCATGACCCATCATCGAACGTGTCGGTCATCAGCGAGTGAATCCGGGCTGTAGCAGTGGGCTAGCAGGACTCCGGTAAATCGGGCTGTAGTGGGCTAACAGGACTCCGGTATTCATCACACGACATTTCCCCGAAGGGACAGACACAAGAACGAAGAAGGACACATGCCGGCCATCCTAAGTGTTCCGGAGCAGTAGCAAGCTACCATGGCTCAGTGGAAGCACTAGGAGACATTTCCGGTAAGAGAGGCTACTAAAGATAAATAACTAGATAGTCAGATCCCACACATACCAAGCATTTCAGTCATACACACAATGTGCTCGATATGTGCAAATACAACAAGGCATCACAACATGACTCTACAACACAAGTACTTTATCTAAAGGCCCAGAGAGCCATACATATCATACACACAAGTACGGGTCACACGAACCACATTCAAGTCATACAAGCATACTAGCCAACAGCGGAAGTAACTTGTCTGGGTACAGACAACTAGTAAAATAAAAGAGGCTTGGGTAAGCCTGACTATACTACATGGTCCTTCATGAGCTCAGGATCACCACCTGGGCTTTAGCCTACTCATCGACGTCAATGTCTATGAAGAACCCGTCAGAAGGGGTTGTAGCGTCTTTTGTAAACCGTAAATTAAAGCAACATGAGTACAAAGGTACTCAGCAAGACTTACATCAGATCCTACATACATGCACATTATCAAGAAGGGTTTGTGGGGTTATTGCAGCAAGCCAGCTTTGACTCTTGGCTAAGCTAACCTATGAGACTCCAACTTGAAATGGTTTTGCGCACTCGAGTCCACTAATCACCACTTCAATACACTACCGAGGATCCACCTCCGTCTTCCTAAGGAAGAGCCATCCTCGGCACTCACGCTTATCTTGAGGCTTTTAGTAGTTTCCATTTACTTGTCTATGAACTGTATAGGCAACCAAGTAGTCCTTTACCGCAGACGCGGCTATTCGAATAGATGACGTTAACCCTACAGGGGTGTACTTCTTCATACACGCTCTCACCACTTACCGCCGTTTACACGACATGTACTCGGCAACCTTCAAGCGGAAGCCCAACGTGGGTGTCGGCCACGACCTACCTAAACTCCTAAGGCTCTAGTCCAGGTTTATCGCCTATCCAGGTTCCATCCGAAGGGAGTCCGACCGAGGTTTCCACATACGGCCCCGAACGATGTGTGCAGGGTTCTCGAGATACCTAACGGGCATCTGGTACACCGTGCCACGTACCTACCGCATCACAGTCCACCCCGCGGGTCAACGCTGTCCATGGCCTCCAGTAAGCTACAAACACCAGAAACTACTGGCAACTCCTGGACAGAGGACTAGGGTGAGTAAGAAGCCGAGAGGGTCCATTTGTTTCGGGCCAATGCATGGTAGTAGCTGATTCTTAAATCACACATACAGATCTCAGTGCTTAAGGACGGCTTCAATCAAACAACCCACCATGTACTCCTACATGGCCTTTCATCGATAACTTTACCAAATCGTGTTCAACACATCACTCTCATACTGACATGATCATTTCACTCTAGCCCATCACCCAGATGAACCGGACCTGGCACGACTCTAAGCATAGCAAGCATAGCAAGGTAGGAACAACACATACATATGGCTCAATCAACTCCTACACATGCTAGTGGGTTTCATCTAGTTACTATGGCAATGTCAGGTCATGCAGAGGAAATGGGTTCAACTACCATAGCACACGACAGCTTGAATCACATTGTCTTAATGCAGTAAAAGAGAGCAGAAGCGAGAACATGGGATTGTATCGATATGATCAAATGGTTGGTTGCTTGCCTGATGCGTCGGTGCACTGGTATTGTTCCCGTTGGGGTATTCACGGTACTCCTCGGTGGTAGAACCTGCCGCAGAGAGCACCGATACACAATCATCACCACACAATATGCAACAATATGATGCATGCATGAGACATAGCAAAATGAGTGTACTGGGCTAATGCAACTAAGACCAGGTGGGTTTGAACTATTTTGAACCAAAGATTCAAGTTTTAAACTCATAAGTGGCCCTTTTAAGTGCTTTATCTTGTTCTGCATTAAATAGTAGGTTAACTTGGTTAAACATGCATGAAACCAGTACAGATGGATGGATTGGATTTTTCTGATCATTTTTCATATATAACACTTTGCATTTGGAGCTACAGATTAATTTCTATGATTTTTTGAAGTTTGTGGTATTTTCTGGAATTTCCTGTGTAAAAATAATTCCAGTAAATAATTTACTGCATCAGCATTACGTCAGGATGACGTCAGTGGTCAACGGAACAGTCCAGGTCAAACCTGACAGTGGGTCCCGTGTGTCAGTGTAATTAGTTTAACTAAATATTAGTTAATACTAATCCTAATTAGTTAACAGGGCTGGGCCCCACCTGTCATTGACCCAGGGGGGTCAAACAGGGCCCACCTGTGGTCAAATGGGGGTCAGCGGGGTCAACTCGCCGGCGTTTAGCTGCCGGTGAGGCCAAACGCGGCGGTGCAGGTGCGGGTTTTGCCTACAGGGCATCATTCGAGGCGCCGTTGGGGTCTATGGGTAGCTGGGAGCGAGCCGCAGCGGGTGGTGCAGGTAGTTGGGCTCGGGGTCGCCGGAAACGGCGCCAACAACTTGTTTGGCGGCGGCCGTAGCTCGAGTGAGCTCGAACCCGTTGCTAGGAAGCACGGCGAGGCATGTGAGTTAGTGAGTTAGGCTCTTGGGGTGTGGTGAGGCTAGTGGACAGGGTGACGCGGCCGTTGGGTGGCCGGAGCCTTGTCGGCGACGAGCTCCACGGCGGCACGTGCAGGTGAGCTTGGTGTGCTCACTGTGGTACACGAGAGCAAGAAAGGGAAGGGGGAGAAGGTAGCTGGGCTCACGGTGGTCTCGTAGGAGCAGACGGCGCGGTCGGGGACGAGCTGGTGCGGCAGCAACGGCGAAGGGGGTCTCCGGCGGTGGCGGAGTCGGGCGAGGTCGGTGCAGATGCCTCGGGGCAAGCAACCGCTCGGAGCTTGGCTAGCTCGAAGGAGAGGAGGGTGGTGGAGCTCCTAGACACGGTGGCGCAGCGCCGGGACGACGGGGAATGCGAGCTTCACGGTGGCGCGGGCGCGGCAGTGTCGGCCACGGGAGTGGAGAGCGAGGGAGAGAGGTAGGGGGAGAATGGGCGGGTCCAAAGGGGTCCAGGCCAGCAGGGCGGCGAGGGGAGGAAGTAGGACGGCGAGCAGCTGCGTGGCGCGCTCTGGAGCCGCCGTCGAGCACCTGCCTGCCTGCCTGGCCAAGTCAAGCAGCTCGCTGGAGCGGCTGCTGGGCTGGGCCGGCTAGGTGGGCCGGCTAGTGGGTTGCCAGGTAAGTCCCTCTCTCTCTTTTCATTTCTGTTTGCTTTTTCAATTTTTCTATAAGTGTTGGACTTTTGTAAAAATACCTAGACACTTTCAAAAATCCTGCAAATAATCATAGGCTCTATTCAGATTATTTCCAACAGCCCACACTTATTTCCAAAATTAATTGGGCATTTAAAATATTTTATAGCATTTAAATGCCCAAAAGCAAATAGGTAATGATTTAATCCAATGACCTTAGTTGTCCTAGAAAAATGTGAAGCCATTTTGTTAGAGGTTCTTACCCAAAACAAAAACGGTGGACTATTTAGAAGGGCATTTCAGGTTCATTGAAATTATTTTTGGTAAACCCTAGTTGGTTTTAGAGGGGGCTGGGGTTCTGTCATCCCCATTTCAAGTTTCTGTTGAAAGGAATAGACATGAAGCAACACTCTAATGCATGAACTAGCTAGGGTGTGACAGTTCAGATCTCAAATCATGGCACTCGAGCCCTAGTGACAAGCATTAAGCATAGAAAAGTCATAGCAACATCAATCTCAGAACATAGTGGATACTAGGGATCAAACCCTAACAAAACTAACTTGGTTGCATGGTAAATCTCATCCAACCCATCACCGTCGAGCAAGCCTATGATGGGATTACTCACGCACGGCGGTGAGCATCATGAAATTCGTTATGGAGGATGGTTGATGATGACGATGGCGATGAATCCCCCTATTTGGAGCCCCGAACGGACTCCAGATAAGCCCCCCAAGAGAGATTAGGGCTTGGCGGCGGCTCCGTATCGTAAAACGCAATGAAACATTCTCTATGTTTTTTTCTCTGCGAAAGCCGTTATATGGAGTTGGAGTTGAGGTCGGCGGACGTCTAGGGGGCCCACGAGGCAGGCGGGTGCGCCCTTGGGGAGGGGGCACGCCCCCCACCCCCTGACACTGATTCTTTCACCAGTACTTTTTTATTAATTCTGAAAAGTTGCTCCGTGGATTTTCAGGTCATTCCGAGAACTTTTATTTCTGCACAAAAATAACACTATGGCAGTTCTGCCGAAAACAGTGTCAGTCCGGGTTAGTTCCACTCAAATCATGCAAGTTAGAGTCCAAATCAAGGGAAAAGTGTTTGGAAAAGTAGATAAGATGGAGACATATCAACTCCCCCAAGCTTAAACCTTTGCTTGTCCTCAAGCAATTCAGTTGATAAACTGAAAGTGATAAAGAAAAAAATTTACAAACTCTATTTGCTCTTGTTGTTGTAAATATGTAAAGCCAGCATTCAGGTTTGCAGCATAGTTTATGAACTAACCATATTCACAATAACACTTAGGTCTCATGTTTACTCATATCAATCGCATAATCAACTAGCAAGAAATAATAATAAAACTCGGAAGACAACACTTTCTCAAAACAATCATAATATGATATAACAAGATGGTATCTCGCTAGCCCTTTTTGAGACCGCAAAACATAAATGCAGAGCACCTTTAAAGATCAAGGACTGACTAAACATTGTAATTCATGGTAAAAGAGATCCAGTCATACCCAATATAAACTAATAGTAATGTATGCAAATGACAGCGGTGCTCTCCAGCGGGTGCTTGTAATAAGAGGGTGATGACTCAACATAAAAGTAAATAGATAGGCCCTTCACAGAGTGAAGTAGGGTTTTATAGAGGTGCCAGATCTCAATTTTGAAATAGAGATGAATAACATTTTGAGCGGTATACTTTCATTGTCAACATAACAACTATGAGATCTCGATATCTTCCATGCTACACACACTATAGGCGGTTCCCAAACAGAATGGTAAAGTTTATACTCCCCCACCACCAACAAGCATCAATCCATGGCTTGCCGAAACAACGGGTGCCTCCAACTAGCAACAATCCTGGGGGAGTTTTGTTTAATTATTTTGATTTGATTTGAGCATGGTACTGGGCATCCCGGTTACCAGCCATTTTCTTATGAATGGGGAGCGGAGTCCACTCCTCTTGAGAATAACCCACCTAGCATGGAAGATACAGACAGCCCTAGTTGATATATGAGCTGTTCGAGCATAGAAAACATAATTTCATTTGAAGGTTTAGAGTTTGGTACATACAAATTTACTTGGAACGACAGGTAGATACCGCATATAGGAAGGTATGGTGGACTCATATGGAATAACTTTGGGGTTTATGGAGTTCGGATGCACAAGGAGTGTTCCCGCTTAGTATAGGTGAAAGCTAGCAAGAGACTGGGAAGCGACCAACTGAGAGAGCGACAACAGTCATGAAGATGCATTAAAATTAATCAACACCAAGTGCGAGCATGAGTAGGATATAATTCACCATGAACATAAATATTGTGAAGGCTATGTTGATTTTGTTTCAACTACATGCGTGAACATGTGCCAAGTCGAGTCACTTGAATCATTCAAAGGAGGATACCACCCTATCATACCACATCACAACCATTTTAATAGCATGTTGGCACACAAGGTAAACCATTATAAACTCATAGCTAATTAAGCATGGCATAAGCAACTATAATCTGTAATTGTCATTGAAAACATGTTTATTCATAATAGGTTGAATAAAGAATGATGAACTAATCATATTTACAAAAACAAGAGAGGTCGAGTTTATACCAGCTTCTCTCATCTCAATCAGTCCATCATATATCGTCATTATTTCCTTTCACTTGCACGACCAAACGGTGTGTATAATAATAATAGTGCACGTGCATTGGACTAAGCTGGAATCTGCAAGCATTCAATTCAAGGGAGAAGACATGGTAATATGGGCTCTTGGTTAAATCAACACTCATGTATATGAGAGCCACTAAACATTTTCATTATGGTCTCCTCCTCTCGACCCCCAAAGGAAAGAAAATAAATAAAACTATTTACACGGGAAAGCTCCCAACAAGCAAAAGAAGAATGAGAAATCTTTTTGGGTTTTATTTTAATTACTACTACAAGCATGGACATTAAACTAACTAATTTTTTGGTTTTTCTTAAGGTTTATCAAACACACAAGAAGAAAGCTAGAAAAATAAATTAAACTAGCATGGATAGTACAATGAAAAAGTATGAGCACCGACAACTAGAATGAGTGTGTGAACATGAATGTAATGTCGGTGAGAAATACGTACTCCTCCAAGCTTAGGCTTTTGGCCTAAGTTGGTCTATGGCCATGGGTAGTGGTTACTCTCTCCAGTGTACTGAGGAGTGTCATCATACTGCCACTGGCTGGCGATCTCCTCTGGATCCCACTGATAAGATGATGGTCGATAAGGGTCAAGTGGTGGCTCGGGCTCGGGCTCTAGAGCTGATGTCTAGCCATGGAGCGTATAGACGGCCTCTGGCAAGACGAGGTAAGGGCCTGCAGTTAAATCAAACAAAGAGGGTGCTTGCAAGATAATAGTCTCACTGTGTTTCTTATTAAATCTCAAATTATACAAAAGCATCTTATCATCATTTTTAACAATAAACTCATGTGCTACCATGCTCTTATAATCTAGGAAAGTAGGGGGCAGCAGTTTTTCCTCTTTCTCAAAGTGACTAATGGGTATCCTGAAATGTTTAGCAAGGCATGCAACATAGATACCTCCAAAGATGGGGCCCTTTGTACAGTTCATGCTTAATCGTTTAGCAATAATAACACCCACACTAACAGAGTTATCACGAAATAAAGCATGGAATAAAATAATAATATCAGGAACACTAAGGTTTCCACAGTTTCCGCGACCAATTAAGCATCGACTAGCAAATATTGCAAAGTAGCGTAAAACAGGAAAATGTATGCTAGTAATTCTTGCATCGGAAACCTTCTTCGTTTCCCTAAAGTAATAGTATCAATAAATCCATCCACATCTTTACGATGTGGTTCCTCTAAGCTGCCCCCAGAAGGTATCTTGCAAACTATGCAAAATTCATATAGTGACATCTCCCTAGCCACATCATATAAATGAAATACTACTGAAGGAGGTGATTTCTGAGGATAAAAGTAGAAATTTTGCACGAAAGTGTTTGTGAGTAAGAGATACTGTTCAGCCTGGTCGTGGAGGAAGTCGGTGAGGCCTGCATTATCAGCCAAAGAATAAAAGTCATCATAAATCCCGGCTGCTCTCAAGAAATTATCACAAGGCCATTCGCGCGGCCGTACTTCTGCCACACGAGGAAGATTGTACTTGGCCTTTTCCTTCTCCTTCGCTTTTTTATCCTTAGAGCCTTGGCTCGAAGAGCCCCTCAAGAACAATCTCTTCATCTTTTTCTGAAAATTTCTGAATTTTTTTGTAACTCAAAATAAAAGTAAATCAAACTCAATAATATTGATACCAACTACTCCCACAAGTGCCTAGAGCCTATATCATGCATTAGAATTACTTGGGACCTCATAAATTTGGCATGCAAGCTCAAGAACGGGGTTACCTAGGCAGCAAAAATTTGCAATGAATAAAGCACGAGAACAAAAACCAATTGGACCATTGGAGGAGTCACATACCAAGAACATCCCCCCAAAGCAGTTTTGTGATTGGAGCTTTGAGCAAGGAGATCGAAAATGGCAGCAAAGTGAGCTAGAACTCGTGCTTGATCTGGATGGTGATTTTTTTGGGTTGAAGATGAACTATGTGGGTGAAGGAATAAGTGGAGGGTGGCCACCATGGGCCCATGAGGCAGGGAGGCGTGCCCAGTAGGGGTCGGCGCACCCTGGACCCTCGTGGCCAGGTGCTTGCTCCCCCTGTTGTGTTCTCAGTGCCATATATTCTGAAATATTCCAGAAAAAATCATGCTAAATTTGCAGGACATTTGGAGAACTTTTATTTTCGGGGTATTTTTTATTGCATGGATAATTCAGAGAACAGACAGAAAATATTATTTTTACTTTTTTTAAACTAAATAATAGGAAGTAAAAAGAGGGTACACAAGGTTGTGCCTTCTAATTTCATCCATCTCATGCTCATCAAAAGGAATCCACTAACAAGGTTGATCAAGTCTTGTTAACAAACTCATTCCGAATAACATGAAACCGGAGAAATTTCGAATAACACTAGGTTACCTCAACGGGGATATGAACATCCCCAACAATAAGAATATCACATTTCTTCTTGACAGTAGGAAGAGGAAATTCAAAACCTCCAGTAATAATAGTTGGAATTTTTCCAATAGAATTGATGCTATGACCTTGAGGTTGTTTCCTCGGAAAGTGTACCATATGCTCATTACCATTAACATGAAAAGTGACATTGCCTTTGTTGCAATCAATAACAGTGCCTGCAGTAGTCAAAAAGGGTCTACCAAGGATAATCAACATACTATCGTCCTCGAAAATATCAAGAATAACAAAGTCCATTAAAACAGTAATGTTTGTAACCACAACAAGCACATCCTCACAAATACCGACCGGTATAGCAGTTGATTTATCAGCCATTTGCAAAGATATTTCAGTAGGTGTCAACTTATTCAATTCAAGTCTACGATATAAAGAGAGAGGCATAACACTATCACCGGCTCCAAGATCACATAAAGCAGTTTTAACATAGTTTCTTTTAATGGAGCATGGTATAGTTGGTACTCTTGGATCTCCAAGTTTCTTGGGTATTCCACCTTTAAAAGTGTAATTAGCAAGCATGGTAGAAATTTCAGCTTCCGGTATCTTTCTTTTATTTGTAATAATAACTTTCATATATTTAGCATAATGATTTACTTTAAGCATATCATTTAAGCGCATACGTAAGAAGATAGGTCTAATCATTTCAGCAAAGCGCTCAAAATCCTCATCATCCTTTTTCTTGGATGGCTTAGGAGGAAAAGGCATGGGTTTCTAAACCCACGGTTCTCTTTCTTTACATTGTTTCCTAGCAACAAAGTCTCTCTTATCATAACGTTGATTCTTTGATTGTGGGTTATCAAGATCAAAAGTAGGTTCAATCTCTACATCATTATTATTGCTAGGTTGAGCATCAACATGAACATTATCATTAACATTATCACTAGGTTCATGTTTGTCACCATATTGTGTTTCAGCATCAGAAATAGAAGTATCATTGGGATTCTTAGGTGTGTCTACAACAGGTTCATTAGAAGCATGCAAAGTCCTATCATTTTTCTTTTTCTTCTTTTTGAAGGACTAGGTGCATCTACATTATTTCTCTGAGAATCTTGCTCAATTCTCTTAGGGTGGCCTTCAGGATAAAAAGGTTCCTAAGTCATTTTACCAGTTCTAGTAGCCACTCTAACAACAAAATCATGTTTATTATTTAATTCATCAAGCAAATCACTTTGAGCTTTAAGTACTTGTTCTGCTTGAGTGGTAACCATAGAAGCATATTTACTAATGAGTTTAAGTTCACCTTTAACTCTAGCCATATAATCACTCAAGTGTCCAATCATGTAAGCATTACTTTTTAATTCTCTACTAACATAAGCATTGAAGTTTTCTTGTCTAGCCATAAAGTCATCAAATTCATCTAAACATTGGCTAGGAAACTTAGTAGATGAGATTTCAACTTTATCATATCTATAGAGAGAATTTACCTTTACCACCTGTGTCGGGTTATCAAGACCATGTGTTTCTTCAATAGGTGGTAAATTAAGACCATGCATTTCTTCAACCGGAGATAAATTCTTAACATCTTCAGCTTTAATAACTTTTTCTTTCATAGATTTCTTTGCCTCTTGCATATCTTCGGGACTGAGAAATAGAGCTCCCCTTTTGTTTGGAGTTGGTTTAGGAGTTGGATCAATTGGCTCAGCAAGAGTCCAATTATTTTCATTAGTTAACATATTATTCAATAGCAATTCAGCTTGATCGATTGTTCTTTCCCTGAAAACACAACCAGCACAACTATCCAAGTGGTCCTTAGAAGCATCGGTTAGTCCATTATAAAAGATATCAAGTATTTCATTTTTCTCAAGAGGATGATCAGGCAAAGCATTAAGTAATTGGAGAAGCCTCCCCCAAGCTTGTGGGAGACTCTCTTCTTCAATTTGCACAAAATTATATATTTCCCTCAAGGCAGCTTGTTTCTTATGAGCAGGGAAATATTTAGAAGAGAAGTAATAAATCATATCCTGGGGACTACGCACACAACCAGGATCAAGAGAATTAAACCAAGTTTTAGCATCACCTTTTAATGAGAACGGAAATATCTTAAGGATAAAATAATAGCGAGATTTCTCATCATTAGTGAATACAGTAGCTATATCATTTAACTTAGTAAGATGTGCCACAACAGTTTCAGATTCATAGCCATAAAAAGGATCAGATTCAACGAAAGTAATTATCTCAGGATCAACAGATAATTCCTAATCCTTATCAGTAACAAAGATAGGTGAAGTAGCAAAAGCAGGGTCATATTTAATTCTAGCATTTAGAGATTTCTGTTTCGGTTTAGCTAATAACTTCTTAAGATCAGATCTATCATTCCAAGCAAGAATATCTCTAGTAGTTTCTTCATCCATACCATAACCCTCAGGAACAATAGGCAATTCTTATTTAGGGGGAGAACCTTCATCATCACTATCTTCAATAATATCAGTTTCAAGAATTCCATTCTCTCTAACCCTAGCAAGTTGTTCATCAAGATATTCACCTAATGGCACAGTAGTATCATGCACATGAGTAGTTTCATCATAAGTATCATGCATAGTAGAAGTGGCATCATCAATAACATGCGACATATCAGAATTAAGAGCAGAAGCAGGTTTAGGTGTCGCAAGCTTACTCATAACAGAAGGAGAATCTAGTGCAGAGCTAGATGGCAGTTCCTTACCTCCCCTCGTAGTTGAGGGATAAATCTTAGTTCTTTCGTCTTTCAATTTCCTCATAGTGATCAGCAGATATAAATCCCAAGTGACTCAAAGAATAGAGCTATGCTCCCCGGCAACGGCGCCAGAAAATAGTCTTGATAACCCACAAGTATAGGGGATCGCATCAGTTTTCGAGGGTAGAATATTCAACCCAAATTTATTGATTCGACACAAGGGGAGCCAAAGAATATTCTCAAGTATTAGCATATGAGTTTTCAATTCAACCACACCTGGATAACTTAGTATCTGCAGCAAAGTATTTAGTAGCAATGTACTATGGAAGTAACGGTAATGGTAGCAAAAGTAACGGTAGCAGTTTTGTAGTAATTGTAACAGTAGCAACGGTAAAGTAAATAAGCAAAGCATAATATGTGAAAAGCTCATAGGCATTGGACCAGTGATGGATAATTATCTCGGATGCGATTCCTCATGTAATAGTTATAACATAGGGTGACACAGAACTAGCTCCAATTCATCAATGTAATGTATGCATGTATTCCGAATATAGTCTTACGTGCTTATGGAAAAGAACTTGCATGAAATCTTTTGTCCTACCCTCGCGTGGCAGCAGGGTCCTAATGGAAACAAAGGGATATTAAGGCCTCCTTTTAATAGAGTACCGGACCAAAGCATTAACACATAGTGAATACATGAACTCCTCAAACTACGATCATCACCGAGAAGTATCCCGATTGTTGTCACTTCGGGGTTGTCGGATCATAACACATAATAGGTGACTATAGACTTGCAAGATTGGATCAAGAACTCACATATATTCATGAGAACATAATAGGTTCAGATCTGAAATCATGGCACTCGGGCCCTAGTGACAAGCATTAAGCATAGCAAAGTCACAGCAACATCAATCTCAGAACATAGTGGATACTAGGGATCAAACCCTAACAAAACTAACTTGATTACATGGTAAATCTCATCCAACCCATCACCGTCCAGCAAGCCTATGATGGAATTACTCACGCACGGCGGTGAGCATCATGAAATTGGTGATGGAGGATGGTCGATGACGACGACAACGACGAATCCCCCTCTCCGGAGCCCCGAACGGACTCCATATCAGCCCTCCCGAGAGAGATTAGGGCTTGGCGGCGGCTCCATATCGTAAAATTTCCGCGATGAAAGTTTCTATCTAGTTTTTTTTCTCCGCGGAAGCCATGGAGCTGGAGTTGAGGTCGGTGGACGTCTAGGGGGCCCACGAGGCAGGGGGCGCGCCCTAGAGGAGGGAGCGCGCCCCCACCCTTGTGGACAGGGTGTGGGCCCCCTGACGCTGATTCTTTCACCAGTATTTTTTATTAATTCTAAAAAGTTGCTCCGTGGATTTTCAGGTCATTCCGAGAACTTTTATTTTTGCACAAAAAAACAGCGTCAGTCCGGGTTAGTTCCATTCAAATCATGCAAGTTAGAGTCCAAAACAAGGGCAAAAGTATTTGGAAAAGTAGATACGACGGAGACGTATCAATTGGTCTAAAGTCTATGACACAATTAAGCATGGAGTGCCATGGCATTTAAATTCCGAAAAAATAAAAACAGGAAACCTTGCTTGAGGTAATGTCATACCACCAAGATGATGTGGTACAAAAATTGGCCTATTTGACGAAAGTTTGGACACAGACCCCTCACAAACCGGAGCAACTGACTAGAAGGCTTGTCGTTCTTACAGGGAACAATGCTTGTTTGCTGATGAACGGCTGATAGCTTCCTCTTACGGCCTTCAAAAAATTTCTACGTGTAATGTGCACTGATACTAACTGCCATGTGAAAATTTGGAAAACTTCAGGGGTCATTTGACCTTTTGAAGACATTTAAGTGATTTTATAGCCATTTAATGACCGTAATTCAAATTTGAACTAGATGTACATGCAACGGCTAACCATAACGGTTTGAAAATTCATGTTTGTGTACTTGTGTTCAAGTTAATTCCATGTGCAGTAAATTAGAAGGAATTTTCAAACATATTGGTCTCACAGCATGGGCACATGCATGGAGTGCCATGGCATTTTAATTCCAAAATATTATAAAATGATCAGAAAAACATGAAACTTTGCTTGATGTAATGTCATGCCACCAAGATGATGTGGTACACAAATTGGCCTGTTTGACGAAATTTTGGACACACACCCCTCGCAAACCGGAGAAACTCACTAGAAGGCTCATGGTTCCGAGATGGAACAATGCATGTTTGATGACGAACGGCAGATAGCTTCCTCTTACGGCCTTCAAAAAATTTCTACTTGTAATGTTCACTCATACAAACTGTCATGTGAAAATTTGGAAAATTTCATGGGTCATTCACCATTTGAAGACATTTAAGTGATTTCCTAGCCATTTAATAACCGTAATTCTAATTTGAACTAGATGTACATGCAATGGCTAACCATAACGGTTTGAAAAATCATATTTGTGTACTTGTGTGCGAGTTAATTCCATGTGCAATAAATTAGAAGGAATTTTCAAACGCATTGGTCGCACAACATGGACACATGTACATGCATGGAGTGCCATGGCATTTTTATTCCAAAAAATTAGAAAAACTATCAGAAAAACATGAGACCTTGCTTGATGTAATGTCATGCCACAAACATGATGTGGTACAAAAATTGGTTTGCTTGACGAAATTTTTGACACACACCCCTCACAAACCGCAGCAACTCACAAGAAGGCTCATGGTTTCGAGAGTGAAGAATGCATGTTTGATGACGAACGGCAGACAGCTTCCTCTTACGGCCTTCAAAAATTTTCTACGTGTAATGTGCACTGATACAAACTTTCATGCGAAAATTTGGAAAATTTCAAGGGTCATTTGACATTTTGAAGACATTTAAGTGATTTCCTAGCCATTTAATGATCGTAATTCAAATTTGAACTAGATGTACGTGCAACGATTAATCATAATGGTTTGCAAAATCATATTTGTGTACTTGTGTGCGAGTAAATTCCATGTGCAGTAAATTAGAAGGAATTTTCAAACATATTGGTCTGACGGCATGGACACATGTACATGCATGGAGTGCCATGGCATTTTTATTCCAGAAAATTAAAAATGATCAGAAAAACATGAAACCTTGCTTTATGTAATGTCATGCCACCAAGATGATGTGGTACAAAAATTGGCTTGCTTGACGAAAGTTTTGACACACATCCCTCACAAACCGTAGCAACTCACTAGAAGGCTCGTGGTTCCGAGAGGGAACAATGCATGTTCGATGACGAACAGCAGATAGCTACCTCTTACGACCTTCAAAAAATTTCTACATGTAATGTGCACTGATAAAACTGTCATGTGAAAATTTGGAAAATTTCAAGGGTCATTTGTCCTGTTGAAGACATTTAAGTGTTTTCCTAACCATTTAGTAACCGTAATTCAAATTTGAACTAGATGTACATGCAACGGCCAACCATAACGGTTTGAAAAAACATATTTGTTTACTTGTGTGTGAGTTAATTCCATCTGTAGTAAATTAGAAGGAATTTTCAAACATATTGGTCTGACGGCATGGACACATGTACATGCATGGAGTGCCATGGCATTTTTATTCCAAAATTTTAAAAAATGATTAGAAAAATATGAAACCTTATTTGATGTAATGTCATGCCACCAAGATGATGTGGTACAAAAATTGGTCTATTTGACGGAAGTTTGTACACGCACCCCTCATAAACCAGAGCAACTCACTAGAAGGCTCGTGGTTCCAAGAAAGAAAAAATGCATGTTTGATGAGGAACGGTAGAGAGCTTCCTCTTACGGCCTTCAATTTTTTTCTAAATGTAACATGCACTAATACAACTGTCATGTGAAAATTTTGAAACTTTCAGGGGTCATTTGACCTTTTGAAGACATTTAAGTGATTTTCTAGCCATTTAATGACCATAATTCAAATTTGAACTACATCTACATGCAACGGCTAACCATAAGGGTTTGAAAAATCATATATCTGTACTTGTGTGCGAGTTAAAAAATAAACAGATGATGTAAATATCTGGTGTTCAAAAAAGAAAATGTAAAATCTGAAAAGACAACCGGGCCCACACGATTAGCATTCTATTTTGTGCCTCGAGGTTTGGAAGGTGAGTGGTGGGCTTTATTAGTCAGACATGGTTCTGCATTGGGAACCATTAGCTATTATGTTCACACATGGGTGTTGCTGTGAGAATGTGTAATTCACACTACTGTACTCGTAAATTCCAGCAACTGGCGCGTGTACTATTCCCGTCGATCTAGATTCCTGCCACCAATAATTACTATCTTGCTGACATTGTCACGCCTGCATTCTCATCTAGATCCTCCCCTTGCTTGCCCTCTCTCTCTCCCTCTATCTATCTCTGTCAAATCACTGCCATGGAGCCGCCGGTCGGCCCACGCACCGACGAGGAGTCGCCACCCACCGAGTACACTCAATCAACGAGTAGCGACGAGGACACTTACGCACCGCCATACGAGGTTGCACCGGAACCCCCAACTTTGGATTGGTTTTGGGGCTAGTACGATCTTTGTCTTTGGAAGTCGCTACCGCCGGCTGAGAAGCCAGGCAAGTGGCTTTCAAGAAGGAGATGGCGGAGGAAGATGCCAGGTACCAGGCTGCCTGTGAAGCCCGTGATGCCGCCTAGGAAAAGGAGGCGGCAGAGCTTTAGGGTTGGGCGCTTCATTGTTCGGAGGAGGTGTACGAAGATGGGTACTTTGCGAGGAAGGCCAAAGGGGCTAGGTGCCTCGTCGCCGCGTGGAGCTGGGACGATAAGCTCCAGCATGCCACCAATGAGGAGCTCCAGTGGGCACCCAACGAAATGGCAAGATCGTTCGCGCGCGTCCGGCTGCAAGAGGCGGATCGGCATGTCAACTGCTGCGAGGCGGAGGAGGCGGAGTACTGCCTCCGCTCTGGGAAGTCGCCGCGTACCAGGGAGATGCTGGCGAAGGGCTGCCGGAATACTGGCCCCAGGAGGGATTATTAGTTTTAGTATTGTTCATTTTCAATTTTATGCATTATACCTAGTAGTAATCACGTATATGTGATGATATTATATATATTCTGTGATGAACTAATGAAACAATTAATATTATATATATTATGAATTCCATTTTCTATCTATTTTTGTATACTAATTTGAATCTATCAGTTATCATCCACATATACATAATGGAAAGCCTATAAACGCACATTGAAACAGAACATATAAGAACCGGAAAACAGAGTACACACATTGAAAGAGTAATAAACAAAGCAATAGTATGATTGATGTGAATACATAGCTATCCATGTTGAAATGACTCAATAAAACAAAACGCGTCCATGAGACAATGACCAGCAGCCCATGCATATGGTATCTCTTGGCTCTGCCCGAACTCGTGCAGGCATTTGTCCAAGTGGTCGATATGCTCGCGGTACATCTGGAGCGCGATCTCGAGCTCCAAGTTGGCTATTTCATCGGATATCACCACCTCGAGGATGCGACGGCCATGTTCCTCTACTGCGCCCAGGTGGACACCTGGGCCAAGGAGGTGGTCGAGCCTACCGACCAACACCTTGGCATCGAGCGGGCCGCGGACAAGGCGAATGACGCGAGCATGCGAACGGCGCGACGGGCATCCGGTGCAAGTACAGCTTGGCCGACCTCTGGTGCAAGTACGGTGCAGAGGGCATGTGCCCACTCCTGGCGTGGAATAGGGGTACTGACAGGACGTGAACCCAGCCATGATGCCCTGTCGACAGCAGGCAAGCACCGATGGATCCGCTCTTGCTGTGCGGCACGCCGCGCATCTCTCTTTGCGGCGCTCCAACGCTCTCGCCGTGCGGCATGCTGCAGCCTATCAGCGTGGACGCGCCTAGCTTCCTCTACGGCGCGCCATCAATCATGTTGTGCGGTGAGCTGCAGCCTCTCGGTGCTGATATGCCTATCTTGATCCGTGGCGCTGAAGCGCCATGCGCCAAAGGTGTGCTCAATGCTGGCGATGCAGGATCGTCCATCGCATTGCCAGGAGCACTACGGCCTCGACGGTCTGTGGCGCCTTCTGGTTTTCCTCGTCGACGAGGTTGATGGCAGAGGATGTGCTTTTGTTCGTTGGCATGCTTGGAGAAGGTGGATATGCTACAGGCTGCACTTTGTTGCCTCGCTGCATCGCGCCGCGCCTAGGTTTATGTGCAATATCGCTGGGTGGCGGGAAATAGGTGAGGAAATGGCAGGAAATGGTGGCGTGTTCATAAAATGCCATCAATTAATGGAAACGTACAATATAAAGGAACATTGAGCTAGCACATGAACTAGATGATGATGAGATGAACACGGACCACACTAGGGAACTCGTCGGTGATGAATTCATCAATCGCAAATGGTTGTACACTAGCAGCAACCACTCTTGTGAGGATGTCCCCGTTCGTCGCTCAGCAAGACAAGCAGGACATTCCCCCCAGCCATTCCAGCCACCACCGCCTCCACTCCCACATCCGCCCTCCACTGAGCAAATCATGCTTATGTTTGAAGAAAGAAGGAACAACGATCTGATGGAGCTATTGAAAAGTGTGCAATCTATGCTTGGACAGTATGGAAATCAGAATGGTCATTACTCCAAGATATTAGATTTTCAGAGGATCAAGCCTCCCAGTTTCAATCAAGTTATTGATCCTTAGGAAGCCGATAAGAACTATTGAGAAGAAGCTGGAAATTGCTCGCACTAAAGGAGACAAGGTTCCCTTCACCATGCATTATCCGGAAGGAGCTTCCGCTATATGGTGGGATAATGCTAAGGCTACATGGCCCATGAACAAAGAGATTACATGGACCAAATTCAAGGATCATTTCCGCAAGTACCATATTCCCGCCGGGATTATGAAAATCAAGCAGCGTGAATTCCTCGCTCTCTCTCAAGGAAGCTTGTCAGTAAGTGAGTACCTACACAAGTTCAACCATTTGGCCCGCTATTCCCTGTATGATGTGGCCACAGAAGAAAGGAGGATCGATAGATTTCTTGGAGGATTGAACCAACACCTAAGATGTACTCTCAGTATGTTTGATTTCCCAGATTTCCAAACTCTGGTGAACAAGGCTCTCATCGCAGAAAGGGAGAACAAGCTCATGCACGACAACAGGCCCACTAATAATGACCACAAGCGCCAATTCAAGAATAAGAAGGATATGCGACTAGTGCAGATGGCTCGTGCGTGGCAGCAGACTCAGGTTGAGTACAAACCCAATTGGTAGCAGAATGTGAACAAGACCACTACTCAAGTCAAGAAAGTTGTGGCCAGTCCGGTGCGTGAAGATTGTCAGCACAACAATTCCTGCTTTAGCTGTGGACAAACCAGACATTACGCCCGACAGTGCCCCAAGAATGGCAAGAGAACTGCTCCACTCCGTCCACAAGTCAACCACTTGGATCCCTTTTCCGTTCCGAGGGACATCCAAGGACAAATCCATCACCTCTTCACTGACAAAGCCCAAGAGGACCCGGAAGTCATCATTGGTATGTTTCCTGTTAATAACATACCTGCAATCATTTTATTTGACTCTGGGCTTCCCACTCTTTTATTTTGCGGAGTTTTGTTGCCTAAAACAAATTTCCTTGCTCTATTTTGGAGAAAAGCATGATGGTACAATCCCTGGGATCGGTGCTCCAAAGCAATCTGGTTTGCCGTAATTCGGAAATTGGTATCAAGGGAGTCAAGTTTCCAATGTCCTTCATAGTCATCGAGTCTGCCAAATTGGATATTATTCGGGAAATGAATTGGTTAACCCAATATCAAGTATGCATCAACCGTGCGACCAGAGAAGTCACCATGACAAGTCAGGAAGGTCAAACCACAAAGTTTTATCCCCGCAGAAGCATACCCAAGAAGGAAATGGTTTTCACAGTTGTGCCCGAAGAATTGGAATTGATTAATGTGGTCAGTGAGTATCCGGATGTATTTCTTGAGGAATTACCAGGAATGCCGCCAGACAGGGAGCTTGAGTTTGCAATTGACTTGGTACCTGGAACCACCCCGATATACAAGACATATTATCGGATGCCTTCACCAGAATTTTTGAATTAAAGAAACAGCTTGATGAGATGCTACAGAAGGGATATATCCATCCAAGCTCTTCACCTTGGGGATCAACCGCTATATTCATGGATAAAAAGGACGTCAGTCTTCAGATGTGTGTGGACTACTGACAGCTCAATGACCTCACTATCAAGAACAAATATCCACTACAGAGGATTGATGATTTGTTTGATCAACTCAGTGGGGCCAACATATTCTCCAAGATTGATTTGAGGACCGGACACCATCAACTCAAAATCAAGAAGGAAGATATTCCCAAGACCGCGTTCACTACTCTATCCGGTCTTTATGAATATACCGTTATGTCCTTCGATGTCACCAACGCCCATGCCTTTTTCATGCATATGATGAATAAGGTGTTTATGGATTTCTTGGATAAGTTTGTGGTAGTATTCATCAATGACATCCTCATCTAATCAAGAGGCGAAGAAGAGCACAAGGACAACCTCAGAGCAGTTTTGCAAAGGCTCCGTGACCATCAGCTTGATGTAAAGTTTAGCAAGTGCGAGTTTTGGCTTAAGAAAGTTGGTTTTTTAGGGCATGTTATCTCAGCAGAAGGGATAGTTGTGCATCCACCTAAGGTGAAAGATGTGCTTGATAGGACCACACCCACGACAATCTTAGAAATCCGGAGTTTCCTTCGATTAGCCGGATATTACCACCATTTTATTGAAGGGTTCTCTAAGATTTCCAAGCCAATGACAGAGATCCTCAAGAAGGATAAGAAGTTTGAATGGACTGAGGACTGCGAAAAGAGCTTCAATGAGCTAAAAAAAAGACTGACGTCAGCACCTGTATTGACTCTTCCTGACATTGAAGGAAATATGCCCTAGAAGCAATAATAAAGTTATTATTTATTTCCTCATATCATGTTAAATGTTTATTATTCATGCTAGAATTGTATTAACCGAAAACATGATACATGTGTGAATACATAGACAAACTTAATGTCACTAGTATGCTTCTACTTGACTAGCTCATTAATCAAAGATGGTTATGTTTCCTAACCATAGACATGTGTTCTCATTTGATTAATGGTATCACATCATTAGGAGAATGATGTGATTGAATTGACCCATTCCGTTAGCTTAGCATTTGATCGTTTACTATGTTGCTATTGCTTTCTTCATGACTTATACAAAGTTCTTAAAACTATGAGATTATGCAACTCCCGTTTACCGGAGGAACACTTTGTGTGCTACCAAACGTCACAACGTAACTGGCTGATTATAAAGGAGCTCAACAGGTGTCTCCAATGGTACATGTTGAGTTGGTGTATTTTGAGATTAGGTTTTGTCACTCCGATTGTCGGAGAGGTATCTTTGGGCCCTCTCGGTAATGCACATCACTATAAGCCTTGCAAGCAATGTGGACAATGAGTTGGTTACGGAATGATGCATTACATAATGAGTAAAGAGACTTGCCGATAACGAGATTGAACTAGGTATTGGATACCGACGATCGAATCTCGGGCAAGTAACATACCGATGACAAAGGGAACAAACGTATGTTGTTATGCGGTTTGACCGATAAAGATCTTCATAGAATATGTAGGTGGCAATATGAGCATCCAGGTTCCACTATTGGTTATTGACCAGAAACAGTTCTAGGTCATGTCTACATAGTTCTCAAACCTGTATGGTTTGCACGCTTAATGTTACGATGACAGTTATATTATGAGTTTATATGTTTTGATGATTCGAAGTTTGTTCGAGAAACATATGTGATCGTGGACATGACGAGGAGTCTCGAAATGGTCGAGACATAAAGATTGATATATTGGAAGACTATATTCGGACACCGGAAGTGTTCCGGGTGATTTCGGAGAAAATCGGAGTGCCGGAGGGGTTACCGGAACCCCCCGCGGAAGTATTGGGCCTTAGTGGGCCTGAGGGGAGAGAGAGGGCAGCAGCCCAGGAGGTGGCGTGCCCCCTCCCATGAGGAGTCTGAATTGGACTAGGGGAGGGTGGCGCGGCCCCTCTTTCCCTCTCCCTCTCCCTCTCTTTCCTTCCCCCTTCCCTCTTCCTAGTTGGACTAGGAAAGGGGAGTCCTACT
>NC_041387.1:199111958-199122800 GCF_002162155.2 Triticum dicoccoides | reverse complement strand
CATATTCCACCTCAGTCATATCGTTGCGGTTCTTAGGCAAAGCCCTGCGTCGGTAGAACATCATCATCGTCACCACGCCGTCGTGCTGACGGAACTCATCCCCGACACCCTGCTGGATCGGAGTCCGGGGATCATCATCGAGATGAACGTGTGCTGAACTTGGAGGTGTCGTACGTTCGGTACTTGAATCGGTCGGATCGTGAAGACGTACGACTACATCAACCGCGTTGTTCTAATGCTTCCGCTTTCGGTCTACGAGGGTATGTGGACAACACACTCCCCTCTCTTTGCTATGCATCACCATGATCCTTGTGTGTGCGTAGGATTTTTTTGAAATTACTACGTTCCCCAACAGTGGCATCCGAGCCAGGTTTTATGCGTGGATGTCATATGCACGAGTAGAACACAAGTGAGTTGTGGGCGATACAATTCATACTGCTTACCAGCATGTCATACTTTGTTTCAGCGGTATTATGAGATGAAGCGGGCCGGACCGACATTACGCATATGCTTACGCGAAACTGGTTTCACCGCTACGAGCACTCGTTGCTTAAAGGTGACTGGCGGGTGTCTGTCTCTCTCACTTTAGTTGAACTGAGTGTGGCTACGCCCAGTCCTTGCGCAGGTTAAAACAGCACTAACTTGACGAACTATCATTGTGGTTTTGATGCGTAGGTAAGAACGGTTCTTGCTCAGCCCGTAGCAGCCACGTAAAATTTGCAACAACAAAGTAGAGGATGTCTAACTTGTTTTTGTAGGGCATGTTGTGATGTGATATGGTCAAGACGTGATGCTATATTTTATTGTATGAGATGATCATATTTTGTAACCGAAGTTATCGGTAACTAGCAGGAGCCATATGGTTGTCGCTTTATTTTTATGAAATGCAAACGCCCTGTAATTGCTTTACTTTATCACTAAGCGGTAGCGATAGTCGTAGAAGCAATAGATGGTGTAAACGACAACGATGCTACGATGGAGATCAATTTGTCGCGCTAGTGACGATGGTGATCACGACGGTGCTTCGGAGATGGAGATCACAAGCACAAGATGATGATGGCCATATCATATCACTTATATTGATTGCATGTGATGTTTATCCTTTATGCATCTTATCTTGCTTTGATTGACAGTAGCATTTTAAGATGATCTCTCACTAAACTATCAAGAGGTGCTCCCTGAGTATGCACTGTTGTGAAAGTTCTTCGTGCTGAGACACCACGTGATGATCGGGTGTGATAGGCTCTACGTTCAAATACAACGGGTGCAAAACAGTTGCACACGCGGAATACTCAGGTTAAACTTGACGAGCCTAGCATATACAGATATGGCCTCGGAACACGGAGATCGAAAGGTCGAACATGAATCATATAGTAGATATGATCAACATAGTGATGTTCACCATTGAAACTACTCCATCTCACGTGATGATCAGACATGGTTTAGTTGATTTGGGTCACGTGATCACTTAGATGACTAGAGAGATGTCTGTCTAACTGGGAGTTCTTAAGTAATATGATTAATTGAACTTAAATTTATCATGAACTTAGTACCTGATAGTATTTTGCTTGTCTATGTTTGTTGTAGATAGATGGCTCGTGATGTTGTTCCGTTGAATTTTAATGCATTCCTTGAGAAAGCTAAGTTGAAAGATAATGGTAGCAATTACACGGACTGGGTCCATAACCTGAGTATTATCCTCATTGCTGCACAGAAGAATTACGTCCTGGAAGCACCGCTGGGTACCAAGCCTGCTGCAGATGCAACTAACGACATTAAGAACGTCTGGCAGAGCAAAGCTGACGACTACTCGATAGTTCAGTGTGCCATGCTTTACGGATTGGAATCGAGTCTTCAACGACGTTTTGAACGTCATGGAGCATATGAGATGTTCCAGGAGTTGAAATTGATATTCAAGCACATGCCTGGATTGAGAGATATGAAGTCTCCAATAAGTTCTATAGCTGTAAGATGGAGGAGAATAGTTCTGTCAGTGAACACATACTCAAAATGTCTGGGTATAATAATCACTTGATTCAACTAGGAGTTAATCTTCCTGATGATAGTGTCATTGACAGAATTCTTCAATCACTGCCACCAAGCTACAAGAGCTTCGTGATGAACTATAATATGCAAGGGATGGACAAGACTATTCCTGAGCTCTTTGCAATGCTAAAGGTCACGGAGGTAGAAATCAAGAAGGAGCATCAAGTGTTGATGGTCAATAAGACCACCAGTTTCAAGAAAAAGGGCAAAGGGAACAAGAAAGGGAACTTCAAGAAGAACAGCAAACAAGTTGTTGCTCAAGAGAAGAAACCCAAGACTGGACCTAAGCCTGAGACTGAGTGCTTCTACTGCAAGCAAACTGGACACTGGAAGCGGAACTGCCCCAAGTATTTGGCGGATAAGAAGGATGGCAAAGTGAACAAAGGTATATGTGATATACATTTAATTGATGTGTACCTTACTAATGCTCGTAGTAGCACCTGGGCATTTGATACTGGTTCTGTTGCTAATATTTGCAACTCGAAACAGGGACTATGGATTAAGCGAAGATTGGCTAAGGACGAGGTGACGATGCGCGTGGGAAATGGTTCCAAAGTCGATGTGATCGCGGTCGGCACGCTACCTCTACATCTACCATCGGGATTTGTTTTAGACCTAAATAATTGTTATTTGGTGCCAGCGTTGAGCATGAACATTATACCCGGATCTTGTTTGATGCGAGACGGTTATTCATTTAAATCGGAGAATAATGGTTGTTCTATTTATATGAGTAATATCTTTTATGGTCATGCACCCTTGAAGAGTGGTCTATTTTTATTGAATCTCAAAAGTAGTGATACACATATTCATAATGTTGAAGCCAAAAGATGCAGAGTTGATAATGATAGTGCAACTTATTTGTGGCACTGCCGTTTAGGTCATATCGGTGTAAAGCGCATGAAGAAACTCCATACTGATGGACTTTTGGAATCACTTGATTATGAATCACTTGGTACTTGCGAACCGTGCCTCATGGGCAAGATGACTAAAACGCCGTTCCCTGAAAATAAGGAGCGAGCAACTGATTTATTGGAAATCATACATACTGATGTATGTGGTCCAATCAATATTGAAGCTCGCGGCGGGTATCGTTATTTTCTCACCTTCACAGATGATTTGAGCAGATATGGGTATATCTACTTGATGAAACACAAGTCTGAAATATTTGAAAAGTTCAAAGAATTTCAGAGTGAAGTGGAAAATCATCGTAACAAGAAAATAAAATTTCTACGATCTGATCATGGAGGAGAATATTTGAGTTACGAGTTTGGTCTACATTTGAAACAATGCGGAATAGTTTCGCAACTCACACCACCCGGAACACCACAACGAAATGGTGTGTCCGGATATCGTAATCTACTTTATTAGATATGGTGCGATCTATGATGTCTCTTACTGATTTACCTCTATTGTTTTGGGTTATGCTTTAGAGACGGTTGCATTCACGTTAAATAAGGCACCATCAAAATCCGTTGAGACGACGCCTTATGAACTGTGGTTTGGCAAGAAACCAAAGTTGTCGTTTCTTAAAGTTTGGGGCTGCGATGCTTATGTGAAGAAACTTCAACTAGATAAGCTCGAACCCAAATCGGAGAAATGTGTCTTCATAGGATACCCAAAAGAGACTATTGGGTACACCTTCTATCACAGATCTGAAGGCAAGATTTTCGTTGCTAAATTTGGATCCTTTCTAGAGAAGGAGTTTCTCTCGAAAGAAGTGAGTGGGAGGAAAGTAGAACTTGATGAGGTAACTGTACCTGCTCCCTTATTGGAAAGTAGTTCATCACAAGAACCGGTTCCTGTCACAACTACACCAATCAGTGAGGAAGCTAATGATATTGATCATGAAACTTCAGATCAAGTTACTACTGAACCTCATAGGTCTACCAGAGTAAGATACGCACCAGAGTGGTACGGTAATCCTATTCTGTAAGTCATGTTACTTGACCATGGAGAACCTACAAACTATGAGGAAGCGATGATGAGCCTAGATTCCGCGAAATGGCTTGAGGCCATGAAATCTGAGATGGGATCCATGTATGAGAACAAAGTATGGACTTTGGTTGACTTACCCGATGATCGGCAAGCCATCGAGAATAAATGGATCTTCAAGAAGAAGATTAACGCTGATGGTAATGTAACTGTCTATAAAGCTCAACTTGTTGCGAAAGGTTTTCGACAAGTTCAAGGGGTTAACTACGATGAGACTTTCTCACCCGTAGCGTTGCTTAAGTCTGTCCGAATCATGTTAGCAATTGCCGCATTTTATGATTATGAAATTTGGCAAATGGATGTTAAAACTGCATTCCTAAATGGATTTCTGGAAGAAGAGTTGTATATGATGCAACCAGAAGGTTTTGTAGATCCAAAAGGTGCTAACAAAGTGTGCAAACTCCAGTGATCCATTTATGGACCGGTGCAAGCATCTCGGAGTTGGAATAAACGCTTTGATAGTGTGATAAAATCATATGGTTTTATACAGACTTTTGGAGAAGCCTGTATTTACAAGAAAGTGAGTGGGCGCTCTGTAGCATTTTTGATATTATATGTAGATGACATATTGTTAATTGGAAATGATATATAATTTCTGGATACCATAAAGGGATACTTGAATAAAAGTTTTTCAATGAAAGACCTCGGTGAAGCTGCTTACATATTGTGCATCAAGATCTATAGATATAGATCAAGACGCTTAATTGGACTTTCACAAAGCACATACCTTGATAAAGTTTCGAAAAAAGTTCAGAATGGATCAGGCAAAGAAAGGGTTCTTGCCTGTATTACAAGGTGTGAAGTGGAGTCAGACTAAATGCCCATAGTAGAAGATAGAGAGAAAATGAAAGATGTTCCGTATACTTCCGCCGTAGGCTCTATCATGTATGCAATGTTGTGTACCAGACCTGGCGTATGCTTAGCAATAAGCTTGGCAGTTAGGTACCAAAGTAATCCAGGAGTGGATCACTGGACAGCGGTCAAGAATATCCTGAAATAGCTGAAAAGGACTAAGGATATGTTTCTCATATATGGAGGTGAGAAAGACCTAGTCGTAAATGGCTACGTCAATGCAACCTTTGACACTGATCCGGACGATTCTAAATCGCAAACCGGATGCGTGTTTTTATTAAACGGTGGAGCTGTAAGTTGGTGCAGTTCTAAACAAAGCGTTGTGGCGGGATCTACATGCGAAGCGGAGTACATAGCTGCTTCGGAAGCAGCAAATGAAGGAGTCTGGATGAAGGAATTCATTTCTGATCTAGGTGTCATACCTAGTGCATCGGGACCAATGAAGAACTTCTGTGACAATACTGGTGCAATTGCCTTGGCAAAGGAATCCAGATTTCACAAGAGGACCAAACACATGAAGAGACGCTTCAATTCTATCCGGGACCAAGTCCAGGTGGGAGACATAGAGATTTGCAAGATACATACGGATCTGAATGTTGCAGGCCCGTTAACTAAGCCTCTTCCGCGAGCAAAACATGATCAGCACAAAGACTCCATGGGTGTTAGAATCATTACTGTGTAATCTAGATTATTGCCTCTAGTGCAAGTGGGAGACTGAAGGAAATATGCCGTAGAGGCAATAATAAAGTTATTATTTATTTCCTCATATCATGATAAATGTTTATTATTCATGCTAGAATTGTATTAACCGGAAACATGATACATGTGTGAATACATAACAAAGTTAATGTCACTAGTATGCCTCTACTTGACTAGCTCATTAAACAAAGATGGTTATGTTTCCTAACCATGGACATGTGTTTTCATTTGATTAACGGGATCACATCATTAGGAGAATGATGTGATTGACTTGACCCATTCTGTTAGCTTAGCATTTGATCGTTTAGTATGTTGCTATTGCTTTCTTCATGACTTATACAAAGTTCCTACAACTTGGAGATTATGCAACTCCCGTTTACCGAAGGAGCACTTTGTGTGCTACCAAACGTCGCAACGTAACTAGGTGATTATAAAGGAGCTATACAGGTGTCTCCAATGGTACATGTTGAGTTGGCGTATTTCGAGATTAGGTTTTGTCACTCCGATTGTCCGAGAGGTATCTCTGGGCCCTCTCGGTAATGCACATCACTATAAGCCTTGCAAGCAATGTGGCCAATGAGTTGGTTACGGAATGATGCATTACGTAACGAGTAAAGAGACTTGCCGGTAACGATATTGAACTGGGTATTGGATACCGACGATCGAATTTCGGGCAAGTAACATACCGATGACAAAGGGAACAAACGTATGTTGTTATGCAGTTTAACCGATAAAGATCTTCGTAGAATATGTAGGAGCCAATATGAGCATCCAGGTTCCGCTATTGGTTATTGGCCAGAAATAGTTCTAGGTCATGTCTACATAGTTCTCGAACCCGTAGAGTCCGCACGCTTAACGTTACGATGACAGTTATATGATGAGTTTATATGTTTTGATGAACCGAAGTTTGTTCGGAGTCCCGGATGTGATCACGGACATGACAAGGAGTCTCGAAATGGTCGAGACATAAAGTTTGATATATTGGACGACTATATTCGGACGCCAGAAGTGTTCCGGGTGATTTCGGAGAAAACCGGAGTGCCGGAGGGGTTACCGGAACCCCCCGGGGAAGTATTGGGCCTTAGTAGGCCTGAGGGGAGAGAGAGGGCAGCAGACCAGGAGGTGGCGCGCCCCCTCCCATGAGGAGTCCGAATTGGACTAGGGGAGGGGGGCGTGGCCCCTCTTTCCCTCTCCCTCTCCCTCTCCCTCTCTTTCCTTCCCACTTCCGTCTTCCTAGTTGGACTAGGAAAGGGGAGTCCTACTCCTACTGGGAGGAGGACTGCCCCCTCCTTGGCGCGCCCCAAGGGCCGGCCGGCCTTCCCCCTTGCTCCTGTATATACGGGGGCAGAGGGGCACCTCTAGACACAGGTTGATCTTCGTGATCGTTCCTTAGCCGTGTGCGGTGCCCCCCCCCCATCATATTCCACCTCGGTCATATCGTTGCGGTGCTTAGGCAAAGCCCGGCATCGGTAGAACATCATCATCGTCACCACGCCGTCGTGCTGACGGAACTCATCCCTGGCACCCTGCTGGATCGGAGTCCGGGGATCGTCATCTAGCTGAACGTGTGCTAAACTCGGAGGTGCCGTACGTTCGGTACTTGAATCGGTCGGATCGTGAATACGTATGACTACATCAACCGCGTTGTTCTAACGCTTCCGCTTTCACTCTACGATGGAACGTGGACAACCCTCTCCCCTCTCGTTGCTATGCATCACCATGATCCTTGCGTGTGCGTAGGATTTTTTTTTTGAAATTACTACGTTCCCCAATAGACATCTACCGCAGTTTCGATGTATACTGTGACGCCTCTAGGAAAGTCCTTGGATGTGTACTCATGAAAGATAGCAAGGTTGTGGCCTACACATCCTGCCAACTACGGCCTCCTGAATCCAACTCATGATTTGGAATTGGCCGCTGTTGTGCATGCTTTGAAAATTTGGAGACACTATCTTATTGGAAAAAGGTGTCCGATATTTACCAACCACAAGAGTCTCAAACATATATTCACTCAACCAGATTTAAACCTTCGTCAGCGAAGGTGGATTGAGTTGGTCAAAGATTACGACGTCGGGATAAACTATCATCCGGTAAAGCTAATGTGGTTGCTGATGCCCTCTGCCGCAAGCCTGCCAGTCTGAATGCCTTAATGGATTCCTTGTCCCCTGAACTTCACGAAGAGATCACTCAACTCAATTTGGTGATAATTGATGCTAGTCTTGCCAGCATATTGGAAGTTGCTCCTACCCTCGAGGAGGAAATTCACAGAGCCCAGGCAGATGACGTGTCACTACAATCACATGTGAAGCATATGCAAGAAGGAAAGACGCGGGATTTCTCTAAGGATCAGCAAGGTACGCTAAGGTTTTGAGGAAGGATTTGCATACCCAAGCAAACAGACCTGAGAAAGAAGATATTGACAGAAGCACACGAATCTTCGTATTCAATTCACCCAGGTGGTACCAAAATGTACGAAGACTTTCATCAGGTATTCTGGTGGGATGGGATAAAGAAAGATATCACATATTTTGTCGTTTGTTATGATATATGCAACAAAGTAAAGGCAGAACACCAAAAGACCGTATGACTCCTTCAGCCCCTACCCGTATTGCAATGGAAATGGGATGATGTCTGCATGGATTTCATCACCGGTCTACCAAGGACCCACCGAGGAAACGAAGGAATATGGGTCATAGTGGACACATTAATGAAGGTATCCCACTTCCTTCCCACCCGGACCACCTGCTGTGCCGATCAACTTGCACAATTATATGTGGCCAGAATCGTCAGTTTGCATGGAGTGCCAAAGACAATCACGTCTGATCGAGGATATCTCTTCACTTCAACCTTTTGGTCACGTCTTCATCAAGCTTTGGGGACTGCACTGAAATATAGCACAACTTATCATACCCAGACAGATAGACAGATCAAGCGAGTAAATCAAATACTCGAAGATATGCTCCGAGCATCTGCTTTGGCCCAAGGATCCAAGTAGGAAGATTGTCTGCCTTATGCCGGGTTCTCCTACAACAACAGTTTCCAAACTAGCTTGAAGATGTCACCTTATGAAGCTCTCTACGATCGTAAGTGCCGCACTCCGCTAAACTGGTCTCGGACCGGAGACAGCCGCATTTTCGGAATGGATAGAATGATGGAGGAAAAGAAGCAAGTGAAGGAGATCCGAGAAAGACTACTGGTGGCCAAGTCACGGCAAAAGAGTTATTAGGATGCAATGCACCGACAGATCAGTTTCGAACCCGAAGAGCACGTGTATCTCCAAGTCACCCCTATGAAAGGAGTCAAGAGATATCATACCCGAGGAAAATTGGCACCCAGATATATTGGTCCATTTCCAGTCATGACCAGAGTCAGAACAATTGCTTATCAGTTGGATTTTCCCCGGAATTGTCAGAATTACACAATGTGTTCCATCTCTCACAGTTGAGAAGATGTATCTCGCCACCGGAGAAAATGACTAATATAGCAGAGATAGAACTTGCCAAGGATTTAACATATGAGGAGAAATCGATCAAAATATTGGATGAGACAGAGAGAGTCACTCATAGCAAAGTGATAAGATTTTATAATATTCCATGGGAGCATCACACCGAGGAAGAGGCAACCTGGGAAAGAGAGGAATTTTTAAGGACTACCTACCTAGCATTGTTTTCCTGAGAAACCGAATCTCACGGACGAGATTCATCCTAAGTGGGGAAGTTTGTGACAGCCTGGATTTTGACTTCTCCCTTTTTCCAGACTTTATTTCCCCTTGCTTTGGATTTGAGTTTTTGGGATCAATTCAAATGGACTTATCACTTGGGCATGCCCTTGAATTTCACCCAAGTGACCCATCTGCCTCTCATTCAACCTCGGTTTCTCTGAAAAATCCAAAAATGGCCCAAGGAATATTTTTCGTAAAAGAAAAATATTCAAATTCTTTTGTGAAACTCATTTTAGAAACTAGTGCTCGAAAGCAACCCTCATTTTTATTGCTCCAAAAATCCTGAGATAATTCCTAAATATTCTTTGAACCTTGTCCCACCTTCTTGAGCAAAAATATTGCATGACTTTTTGTAATATTTTTGCTACAGAAAATCATTTCACTTCTTGCCTAAAAATGCACTTTGTACAACAAGTGTATTTTTCTTTGATCCAATGGAGCTGGTTTCTCTTGAGCCTCATTAACCTCCTAAGAAAAGCTTAACCCCAGGAGATCAGCCCTAATCACCATCTAGAAGCCCTCCAAACTTGGCGATCAAGTCCTATCTGGTCGGCCTGGCATTGAGTTCTCAACTTTCCTAGACCTAACACTGCACGAACAACACCCCAGACAAGGTTTGGCCGAGCGTGGGTGTCATCTTGACCATGCCAACATGGTGACCGCGTGAGGACATGGGCGCTGGAATGTGTTCGACGCGCTCTGCGCCGCGGTAGTCTCTCTATTCGGCGCGTGCTTGAGCTAGAGCTCGCCGCCGACTGCCGCGCCGCGCCACCAGCCTCGACTCATCATGAATGACCCCTCCTTGGCGCTCACCAACGCCGCAGATGCCGCAGCGAGCACGGGCACGTCGCGGCCAAAAGCCACAGTGCGCCCATGCCCTTGTCTTCTTTCCCCTCTACATCGTGTGCTTGTAAGCAAGCTACAACAACTCTGGCATGATAGCTGAACTCACCCCCCCCTCGCTGGTGCCCTTCGTCATCACTCACCAGCTTCCAGAGAACTCCGGCGGCACCACATACCCCCTCCTCCTCTAGCTATATATAGAGCCCCTCCCACCGCTCCGAAGCCTCAAACCACAGCACCCAACCACCACGACCTCGTAGTTTAGCCATAGCTTGGCCTGGCAGGCCTTTGGCCGCCGTCCCCGACCCAAGCTCGCCGGTGACCCCTGCAGGCCCTCCAACCCGTTCCAGAGCCCCTCGAGCTTGATCCACCCCACAGGCGCATCCTTGGAGGTCCAATGGTGTCGTCTGGAACATTGGAGCCACTGGAGTCGCCCCTCTCCGTCGCCTTCTTCCTCTGTAGCGAGTCCGGACTACAACCGCCACTTGCGAGCTTGATTGTGAGCAGCTCCGGCCATCCCCCGACAAGCCACGGGTACAGGCAGCTTTGTCGTGACCCCCCTCTCCACTTCTATTCCTCTAGAATTGCCCAAGAACCTCTCTCGCCGGCGTGAGCTCCGGCGAAGCGCCGCCGTGCTCTATTTCTTCCTCCCCCTTCTCTCTCCTGACCTGTGGGGCCTGCTGTCAGCC
>NC_041387.1:199077243-199111370 GCF_002162155.2 Triticum dicoccoides | reverse complement strand
CGTTTTTCTTTTTAATTCAAAATAATTCAAAATTTTGACCGGAACTTTGGCCAGTGATAACTTTTAAATGACAAGTCCAAATGGGTTGATTCTTTTTGCATTGCGTTTGTTTTGAGGAGCTCTAGCAGCACACAAAAGTGTGAATTTTTCCTTGCTGCCTAGAATTTCTGGTAATTTTCAGAATGGTTTTTGATATTTTGTTTTGTGGTTTTTAAATATTTTCAGAGGGAGAGACTTGTCTTGAAGATAACTAGGAGGAGTGTGAACCTCCTCTGTACTAAGGCAAGCCAGACCAACATTTGGATGGTGTCGTTTCAATATCTATGATTTTTGTTACTTGAATATGAGCTATTTTCATGCATTTAAATTAGCTAAATAAATATTGTTTAGTGCTAGGTAATTTGTCATGCTTGAAATGCTTGCTTAAGTTACTGGTTGAATGCATGAACTAGTTTGGTCAAGTAGAATAAAGTTTTAACTACTGAATATGCTTTTATGAATAACGGTAGTTTCTTCATGATAAATGGATTTTCCTATAAATGATGAGATAATTAAAATGATGCATGATAAACATTAGTGAAGTAGAACCAGTAAAGTTTATGGGAGTGTTATGATTAGTGCAAGAAAATCATTTTTATGCTGTTGATCGGTTCATGGGAGTGTTATGATTTGCATGTTGAATAGTTGCTTGATCATGGCACCAGATGACTTGGGGTGATTTTATTTTCAAGTCAACCTGATAATACTAACTTGAATATAACGTTGATCAAGTCATGGTGCCACTGAATCAGGTTTTTCCTCAGGGTGACCGCATATATCTTTATGGGGAGGTCTTGATTCGGTCCGTTGTCATGCCTCTTGCTAGTGCCTATAACGAGGGTAGGTTATGGGCGTGTGGTACCATGGCCTGGTAAGCAGACATAACCTTGTATGCCTGTTTGTTTTTATGGTACCTTGTCCCCATTTGGGACCGTTTTTGCCACCACGGTGGCTGTTGATGCCTTTAGTAGGTATGGGCCACCCATGACTTAGCCCTGAGAGGGAGTTGGTCGGAGTGACCGGGAGAGTTTCATGTCAAGGGAAGGGTTTCATCGGAATACCGTTGGTCCACCCGAATGGGATGCTGAGGCCAAGGATTCCGAGGTGTGGGTAAAGTGCACTACCTTTGTAGAGTGTATTCAATCTATCGATTGCCGCGTCCTGGTTACGAACACAACTCGTGAGTAAGTCACACCATGGATCAACATTTATAAGTAATCTTGCACACTAAAGATTTATTGTTGGCGCTGGCTTTGTGATGTCTTGTGGGATCATGAGATGATCGTGAGTGATTGACTTGTGGGATCACTGTTCGGTAACAAGGTAAACCGTCTGGTAAGCGAGTCCGAGGGATTTGGTGCACAAGTTGGTTTCACCACATCAGTAGTAAAATTTGCATGGCATTAACCTGAATAATTGTCATGATATTGTTTGCCATTATGCTTATGTTTTTGTGAGCTTGCAAGTACATTCAATGTACTGAACTGGTGTGTCATGCCAGATTTTAGGCAAGTCGTACCGGATCAGGGGGCTTCCCGCATCTAGATCATGTCCACGTTCATGTAGCTGTGCTGTGGAGTCCCACTTCGTCGTCGTTCCGCTCTCACGTAGTTTATGTGATCGAGGCCCCTTCATGTTTATTAAATAATGTACATACTGTTCAGCCAGACCATGTGTGCAGCTTGGACTCTCAACTTGATGTAATATCAGAATTATGTTTCTGCTAGCATCAATAAAGCAGTTGTTTCTATACCATGTTGTTGTGTGTTGCCAGAAGACTTGATCTCTGGGCTGGTAATACAAGGTAAACCGGTTGCTCTGAGCTAGGGTGCCACAACGCTTGGTACCAGAGCCGCGGACTTTAGGGCATGCTAGACCATTAGTGCGATAGATGAATGGTAGATAGTTTTGTCTGAGTGTCGGTAATCATAGAAATTGATTGCTACATTGCATGCATTTTATCTGTTGTTATTACTAACCGTCTGATGGTTGTGAGTGTAGATGGCTCCAGTTCCGATCCTATACCATCCCCAGCAAGCTTCGTACACATCACCGCACCTACTTCAGAATGCGTGGCGAAGACAATATCTAGAGGTTGCTGATCCAGTGTATCATGTGTATTAGGAGCATCTGGCCGGTTCGCTGTATGAGTACTATGCGGAGGTCACTCTACACCACAGTTCCCCTTCCAGTGCTTACTCTCGTTCCTCTAAGGGTGGTTTCTCTTCTACGCTGTCTCAGGATGTCTAGTTTGCGGCAATCGAGGCTCTTGTAGACTTGCGCTACAATGAGGTTCGCAAGCACACCCACCCAGGGTTTCTACTACTACCCAGATCTGCACGAGAATGGGCTTATTCGCTTTTCTCTTATTGATCCAGCGTGCGATCGTCCTTCTAGCCACCTTTCTCGCTATATCACTGACACTTATCTCTTGATCTGTGAGTGAGCCTGAGAGCTAACCCGAGCTAGCATATCCCTTGCCGCAGCTCAGAATAGGAACCGTCCTCCTACTGTTGGTTTCACTACCTACATTCCTCCAGCCTCTGTCACCCCGGTGACCACCCAGGGTGCCACTAACTCTTTGGCAGTGACCCCTCGCAGTGCCCCTGATGCGTGGACTTCCCTTGTCGCTACTCCTGCAACCCCTATGCTTAGATCTCATCCCACACCTGCGCCTGAGGGAGAGTCCTCAAGGCAGCGCCGTCATGTCACTTTTAATCTGGAGGTATCCACTATCAGTTCAGGATCTGAGTTCGGCTCTAGAGAGGAGCCCGCAGCAGCACCAGCGGAGCAGTAGAGTATCAGCTTCGTTATGAGGATGATGTATGGATGTAGTCGTATGTGTCATAATGGTTAGTTTCATGTATGAAGGTAGTGAACCCGTCATGATGTGTATCTTTCATGTTGAGTCTATGTATAATTATGTTGGAACCTTTTTATTTATTCGCCTTGGTTCCTTCTCGCCGTTTTCTTCTAGGATTGTTGCTGGCTTTTCCACCCATGCTTGGATATTTCTCATATCGATTGTTTTGTATTGGGAAAATAAATAATAGGATGACACGGGGAGGCAGCGGCAGCCACGCTTGTGAGGATGTCCCAGTTCGTCGCTCGGCAAGACAAGAAGGACATTCCCCCGAGCCGTTCTAGCCACCACCGCCACATCCGCCCTCCGCTGAGCAAATCATGCATATATTTGAAGAAAGAAGGAACAACAATCTGATGGAGCTATTGAAAAGTGTGCAAGCTATGGTTGGACAGAATGGAAATCAGAATGGTCATTACTCTAAGCTATCAGATTTTCAGAGGACCAAGCCTCCCTGTTTCAGTCAAATTATTCATCCTTTGGAAGCTGGTGATTGGTTAAGAACTATTGAGAAGAAGCTGGAAATTGCTCGCACTAAGGAAGGAGACAAGGTTCTGTTCGCCACACATTTTCTCGAAGGAGCTGTCGCTATATGGTTGGATAATGCTAAGGCTATGTGGCCCGCGGACGAAGAGATTACTTGGACCAAATTCAAGGATCATTTCAGCAACTAGCATATTTCCGTCGGGATTATGAGAATCAAGCAGCGTGAATTTCTCATTCTCACTCGAGGAAGCCTGTCAGTAAGTGAGTACCTGCACAAGTTCGACCATTTGGCCCGCTATTCTTTGTATGATGTGGCCACAGAAGAAAGGAAGATCGAAAGATTTCTTGGAGGATTGAACCAACACCTCATAGGCACTCTCAGTATGTTTGATTTGTTGGATTTCCAAACTCTGGTGAACAAGGCTCTCATCACAGAAAGGGAGCACAAGCTCACGCGCGACAATAGGCCCGCTAATAATGACCATTAGCGCCAATTCGAGCCTAAGAAGGATATGCAACCAGCGCAGAAGGCTCGTACGTGGCACCAGACTCACGTTGAGTACAAACCCAATTGGCAGTAGAATGTCAATAAGACCACTACTAAAGTCAAGAATGTCGTGACTAGTCCGGTGTGTGAAGAATGTCAGCGCAACAATTCCTTCTTTAGCTATGGACAAACCGGACATTACGTCGGATAGTGCCCCAAGAACGGCTAGACAACCACTCCACTCCATCCACAAGTCAACCACTTGGAGTACTTTTCTGTTCTGAGGGCCATCGAAGAACAAATCCATCACCTCTCCGCCGACGAAGCCCGAGAGGACCCAGAAGTCATCATTGGTATGTTTCCTGTTAACAACATACCTGCAATCATTTTATTTAACTCTGGGGCTTCCCACTCTTTTATTTCGCAGAGTTTTGTTGCCCAAAACAAATTTCCTTGCTCGATTTTGTGGAAAAGCAAGATGGTACAATCCCTAGGATCAGTGCTTTGAAGCAATGTAGTCTTCCGTAATTTAGTAATTGATATCAAGGGAGTCAAGTTTCCAACGTCCTCGATAGTCATCGAGTCTGCCAAATTGGATATTATTCTGGGAATGAATTAGTTAACCCAATATCAAGTATGCATAAACAGTGCGACCAGAGAAGTCACCATGACAAGCGAGGAAGGTCGAACAGCAAAGTTTTATGCCCGTAGGAGCATACCCAACATGGAAATGGTTTTGACAGCTGTGGACGAAGAATTGGAATTGATTCCTATGGTCAGTGAGTATCCAGATGTATTTCCTGAGGAATTACCAGGAATGCCACAGACAGGGAGCTTGAGTTTGCAATTGACATGGTACCTGGAACCACCCCGATATACAAGAAATATTATCAGATGCCTTCATTAGAATTAGTGGAATTAAAGAAACAGCTTGATGAGATGCTACAGAAGGGATACATCCGTCCAAGCTCTTCACCTTGGAGATCACCCGCTATATTCGTGGATAAAAAGGATTGCAGTCTTCGGATGTGCCTGGACTACCTACAGCTGAATGACATCACCATCAAGAAAAAATATCCACTAGCGAGGATTGATGATTTTTTTTGATCAACTAAGTGGGGAGAAAGTATTCTCCAAGATTGATTTGAGGACCGGATACCATCAGCTCAAAATCAAGAATGAAAGATATTCCCAAGACCTCGTTCACTACTCGGTATGGTCTTTATGAATATACCGTCATGTCCTTCGGTCTGACCAACGACCCTGCCTTTTTCATGCATATGATGAATAAGGTGTTTATGGATTTCATGGATAAGTTTGTGGTAGTGTTCATCGATGACATCCTCATCTACTCAAAAAGCGAAGAAGAGCACAAGGACCACCTCAGAGCAGTTTTGCAAAGGCTCCCTGACCATTAGCTTTATGCAAAGTTCAGCAAGTGCGATTTTTGGCTTAATCAAGTTGGGTTTTTAGGGCGTGTTCTCTCAGCAGAAGGGATAGTTGTGGATCCAAGTATGGTGAAAGATATGCTTTATTGGGCCGCACCCACGATAGTCTCAGAATCCAGAGTTTCTTTGGATTAGCCGGATATTACCACCGTTTTATCTAAGGATTCTCTAAGATTTCCAAGCCAATGATAGAGCTCCTCAAGAAGGATAAGAAGTTTGAATGGACCGAGGAGTGCGAAAGGAGCTTCAATTAGCTAAAAACCAAACTAACGTCAGCACCGGTATTGACTCTTCCTGACATCTACCGTAGTTTTGATGTATATTGTGACACCTCCAGGAAAGGCCTTGGATGGAAAGGTTGTGGCTTACACATCCCGGCAACTACGACCTCATGAAGGGAACTATCCAACTCGTGATTTGGAATTGGCTACTATTGTGCTTGCTTTGAAAATTTGGAGACACTATCTTGTTGGAAAAGGTGTCAGATATTTACCGACCACAAGAGTCTCAAATATATATTCACTCAACCAGATTTAAACCTGCATCAGCGATGATGGCTCGAGTTGGTCAAAGATTATGACCTCGGGATAAACTATTATGCGGGTAAAGCTAATGTGGTTGCCAATGCCCTCAGCCACAAGCCTATTTGTCTGAATGCATTAATGGATTCCTTGCCCCCTGAACTTCACGAAGTGATCGCTTAGCTCAATTTGGTAATAATTGATGCCAGTCTTGCTAGCATATTGGAAGTTGCTCCTATCCTCGAGGAGGAAATTCGTAGAGCCCAGGTAGATGATGTGTCACTATAATCATACGCCAAGCGTATGCGAGAAGGAAAGACGCGTGATTTCTCTAAGGATCAGCAAGGTACGCTAAGGTTTCGAGGAAGGATTTGCATACCCAAGCAAGCAAACCTGAGAAAGAAGATATTGGCAGAAGCACACGAATCTTCGTATTCAATTCACCCAGGTGGTACCAAAATGTACAAAGACCTTTGTCACATATTCTGGTGGGATGGGATAAAGAAAGATATCACATATTTTGTCGCTTGCTGTGATATATGCAACAAAGTAAAGGTGGAACACCAAAAGCCCGCATGGCTCCTTCAGCCCCTACTCGTATCGCAATGGAAATGGCATGATGTCTGCATGGATTTCATCACCAGACTACCAAGGAACCACCAAGTAAACAACGCAATATGGGTCATAGTGGACACATTGACGAAGGTAGCCCACTTAATTCCCATCTGGATCACCTACCGTAACGATCAACTTGCACAATTTATGTGGCCAGAATCATCAGTTTGCATGGAGCTCCAAAGACAATCACTTCCGATCGAGGTTCTCTCTTCACATAAGCCTTTTGGTCACGTCTTCATCAAGCTTTGGGGACTGCACTGAAATACAGCACAACTTATCATCCCCAGACAGACGGACAGACCAAGCGAGTAAATCAAATACTGGAAGATATGCTCCAAGCATGTGCTTTGGCCCAAGGATCCAAGTGGGAAGATTGTCTGCCTTATGCCGAATATTCCTACGACAACAGTTTCCAGACCAGCTTGAATATGTCACCTTATGAAGCTCTATACGGTCGTAAGTGCCGCAGTTCGCTAAACTGGTCTCAGATCGAAGATAGCCGCATTTTCAGAATGGATGTGATGATGGAGGCTGAGAAGCAAGTTAAGGAGATCTGAGACAGACTACAGGTGGCCGAGTCACGGCGAAAGAGTTATTATGATGCAAAGCACCGACAGATCAGTTTCGAACCCGGAGAGAACATGTATCTCAAAGTCACCCCTAGGAAAGGAGTCAAGAGATTTCAGACCCAAGGAAAAATGGCACCCTGATATATTGGTCCATTTTCAGTCATGACAAGAGTCGGAACAGTTGCTTATCAGTTGGAGTTGCCCCCAGAATTGTCGGAAGTACACAATGTGTTCCATGTCTCACAGTTGAGAAGATGTATCTAGCCACCGGAGAAAAGGACTGATATAACAGAGATTGAACTTGCCAACAATTTAACATATGAGGAGAAACCTATAAGAATATTGGATGAGACAGAGAGAGTCACTCACAACAAAGTGATAAGATTTTATAAGAATCAATGGGAGCATCACACCGAGAAAGAGGCAACCTAGGAAAGAGAGGAGTTTTTAAGGACTGCCTACCGAGAACTGTTTTCCCAAGCAACCAAATCTCGAGGACGCGATTCATCCAAAGTGCGGGCGGTTTGTGACAGCCTGGATTTTGACTTCTCCCTTCTTCCGGACTTTATTTGCCCTTGCTTTGGATCAATTCAAATGGACTTATCACTTAGGCATGCCCTTGACCTTCACCCAAGTGACCCATCTCCCTCTCATTCAACCTCATTTCTCTGAAAAATCCCCAAATGGCCCAAGGAATATTTTTCATAAAAGAAAATATTCAAATTCTTTTTCTGAAACTCATTTTAGAAACTAGTGCTCCAAACAAACCCTCATTTTTGTTGCTCCAAAAATCCTAAGATAATTCCTGAATATTCTTTGAATCTTGTCCCACCTTCCTGAGCAAAAATATTGCATGACTTTTTGTAATATTTTTGCTACAGAAAATCATTTCACTTCTGGACTAAAAATGCACTTTGTACAGCAAGTGTGTTTTTCTTTGATCCAATTGAGCTGGTTTCTCCTGAGCCTCATTACCCTCCTAAGAAAAGCTTAACCCCAAGAGATCAGCCCTAATCAGCTTCTAGAAGCACTCCAAACTTGGTGACCAAGTTTCTGACCAGTCAAATCCTATATGGTCATCCTGGCATTGAGTTCTCAAGTTTCCTAGACCTAACACTACACGAACAACACCCCAAAACAAGGTTTGGCCGAGCTCAGGCGTCGTCTTGACCATGCCAGCATGGTGACCGCGTGAGGACACGGGCGCTGGCATGAGTTCGACATGTTCTGCGTCATGCAGTGCATTTGTTTGGCACGTGCTCGAGCCAGAGCTCGCCGACGACTGTCGCACCACACCACCAGCCTCAACTCATCATCAATGACAGCTCCCAGGTGCTCGCTGACACCGGAGATGCCTAGCGAGCACGGGTAGGTCGCGACCAAAAGCCACAGTGCGCTCATGCCCCTGTCTTCTTCCCCCTCTGTTCATGTGATCGTCCGTGAGCTGCAACAGCTCCCGCGTGATCGCTGAGCTCTTCCCCGCCTCGCTACCGCCCTTCATCATTGCTCGCCGGCTTCGAGGGAACTCCGGCGGCGCCATGTACCCCCTCCTCCTCCGGCTATATATTGAGCCCATCCCTCCGCTCTGAAGCCTCAAACCAGAACTCCCAACCACCACGACCCCGTAGTTTAGCCGCAGCCCGGCCGGGCAGGCCTCTGGCCACTGTCCCCCACCCGAGCTCGACGGCGACCCATGTAGCCCCTCCACTCCGTTCTAGAGCCCCTCGAGCTCGATCCTCCCTGTAGGCGCATCCTTGGAGGTCCACTGGTGCCGTCTGGAAGCATGGAGCCCCTAGATACTCCCCTCTCCGTCGCCTTCTTACTCTCCGGCGAGTCCCGACCGTAACCGCCGCTCGCGAGCTTGATTGCAAGCAGATCCAGCCATCCCCCAACAAGCAACGGGTACAGGCAGGTGCGCCATGACCCCCTCTCCACTTCAATCCCTCTGGAATCGCCCAAGAACCTCTCCTCGCTGGCGTGAGCTCCAGCGAAGTGCCGCTGTGCTCTGTTTCTTCTTCCCCCTCTCTCTCTCCTGACCGTTGGGCCCGCTGTCAGCTTCTCCACTCGCGCCCGGAGCGATACGAGTGGAGGCATATTCTGCGCTTACACCATCGACGTCAACCCCCCGTTTTTTTAATTCAAAAACCAGAACTTTGACCAGTGACAATTTTTCAACCATAAGTCGAAATGGGTTGATTCTTTTAGCATTGTGTTCGTTTTGACGAGCTCTTGCACTATACCAAAGTGTGGATTTTTCCTTGCTCCCTAGAATTTTCTGGTAATTTTCAGAATGGTTTTTGGTATTTTGTTTTGTGGTTTTAAAATATTTTCAGAGGGAGAGACTTGTCTTGAAGATAACCAGGAGGAGTGTGAACCTCCTCTGCACTAAGGCAAGCCACGCCAACATTTGGATGGTGTCATTTCAATATCTATGATTTTTCTTACTTGAATATGAGTTATTTTCATGCATTTAAATTAGCTAAATAAATATTGTTTGGTGCTAGTTACTTTGTCATGCTTGAAATGCTTGCTTAAGTTACTGGTTGAATGCATGAACTAGTTTGGTCAAATAGAATAAAGTTTTATATAGTGAATATGATTTTATGAATAATGGTAGTTTCTTCATGATAAATGGATTTTCCTATTAATGATGAGATAATTAAAATGATGCATGATAAACAATAGTGAAGTAGAACTAGTAAAGTTTGATGATGATTAGTGCAATAAAATCATTTTTATTATGTTGATCCATTCATGGGAGTGTTATGCTTTGCATGTGGAATAGTTGCATGATCATGCCATCAGATGACTTCTGGCGATTTTATTTTCAAGTAAACATGATAATAATCCAACTTGAATATAACGTTGATCAAGTCATGGTGCCACTGAATCGGGTTTTTCCTTAGTGTGACCACATTTACCTTTATGGGGAGGTCTTGATTCGGTCCCTTGCCATGCCTCTTGCTGGTGCCTCCAATGAGGGAAGGTTATGGGCGTGCGGTACCCAGGCCCGGTAAGCAGACATAACCTTGTGTGCCCATTTGTTTTTATGTACCTTGTCACCGCTTGGGACCGTTTTTGCCATGACGGTGGCCGTTGATGCTTTTAGGCACGGGGCCACCCATGACTTAGCCCTGAGAGGTAGTTGGTCGGAGTGGTCGGGAGAGTGTCATGGAAAGGAAACGGTTTCATCGGAATACCGTTGGTCCACCCAAATGGGATGCCGAGGCCAAGGATTCTGAGGTGTAGGTAAAATGTGCTACCTCTGTAGAGTGTATTCAATCTATCGATAGCCGCGTCCTTGGTTATGGACACAACTTGTGAGTAAGTCACACCATGGATCAAAATGTATAAGTAATCTTGCACACTAAAGATTTATTGGTGGCCCTGGCTTTGTGATGACTTGTGGGATCATAAGATGATCCTGAGTGATTGGCTTGAGTCGTGATCTGGCTATGATCACCGATCGGTTACAAGGTAACCCGTCTGGTAAGCGAGTCTGAGGGACTCCGTGCACAAGTTGGTTTCATCGCATCAGTAGTAAATTTTGTATGGCATTAACCTGAATAATTGTCATGATATTGTTTTCCATTATGCTTATGTTTGTTTTGAGCTTGTAAGTACATTCAATGTACTGACCTGGCATGTCATGCCAGATTTCAGGCAAGTCGTATCAGATCGGAGAGCTTCCCGCGTCTAGATCGTGTCCACGCCGGTGTCCCTGTGCTATGGAGTTCCACTTTGTCATCGTCCAAAACTATGTTTTCCAACTCTCAACAACTTTTAAGCCTCATACATTCTATATGTGAAGTCGTTACTATCCATAAGATCAATATGAACTCTTTTATTCTTTTTATTCTTTCTATTTTCTCAAGATCATAGCAAGATAGCAAAGCCCTTGACTCAACACTAATCTTTATTATATATAGCTCATGGACTCGATTACATAGAGGGATCATAAAGCAAAACTCAAAACTAATTCATACCAAAGCTTTATTCGACTAGATCAAGATATTACTAAAAGGGTCGAACTAAGAAGAACGGTAAAGATAGGAGTGTGTTGGTGATACGATACCGGGGCAACTCCCCCGAGCTTGGCAGTTGCCAAGGGGAGTGCCCATACCCATGTGATTATGTCCTTGGAGGTGATGAAGGTGGTGATGATGATGGTGGTTAATCGCACATTGACGGTAAAAGCTCCTCCAACTTGCGGATAATGCTCTTGAGTGGGACGATCTGATCCTTCAACAAAATATTTTCCTGTGTGAAATACTTGTTTTGTATGCGAGCCAACTCAATCATCTTGAAAACTTCAATCTCAATTGGGGTAAAGCGGTTAGGTAGAGGTTGAGGGATGTTTTCTTCTCCCGCCACCGGAGGTTGATCCTCCATGGCCTTCTTTATCCCTTCATCCTTGTTGATCTCCTCCGGTTCTTCTCTTTTCGGCTCTATCTTCAATAGCCAAGCATCCTTGTCTTCATTGTTGGAGGAGGGTGCCATCATGATGCTCTAGATTTGTCAGAAAAATAGCTCGAAACAAAGATAGAAGATTTTTGCGTGATACAATGGTCAAAACCTTTGGGAGATTATATAATGAATTTTTACTGACCAAAAGAAGTAACATGCAAGAAAACGGAGTCCGGAGAGCACACGAGGTGCCCACGAGGTAGGGGGGCACGCCCAGTATGGGTGGGCGCGCCCTCCACCCTCGTGGAGGCCTCGTGTACTTCCCGGACTACTTCTTATTTTCCTATTTTCTTAAATATTCCAAAACAGAGAAAAATTGCTATTAGAACTGTTTTGGAGTCGGTTTACTTACCGTACCACATACCTATTCCTTTTCAGAGTCTGAAACATTCTGGAAGGTGTCTCTTATGTATTCCTCCGGGGCCACAGTTTCGATAATATTAGTTTCAACATTTATATGATTACCTGAGATGTAATGTTTGATTCTTTGACCGTTCACCACCCTCGGACTTGTGCCTTCGAAGTTGTTGATTTTTATGTCACCAGAACGATAGACCTCCTCGATAACGTAAGGACCTTCCCATTTAGAGAGAGGTTTTCATGCAAAAAATCTTAAACAAGAGTTGAATAGCAACACATAATCAACTACGTTAAACTCACGCTTTTGTATCCTTTTGTCATGCCATCTTTTAACTGTTTCTTTAAACAGATTGGCATTCTAATAGGCTTGGGGTTCTCCATTCATCAAGTGAGCTAATGTCAAATAAACTCTTCTCACCGGCAAGTTTGAAATCATAATTGAGCTCTTTAATAGCCCAATGTGCCTTATGTTCAAGTTCGAGAGGTAAGTGACATGCTTTTCCATAAACCATTTTATACGGAGACATACCCATAGGATTCTTATATGCAGTTCTATAAGACCATAATGCATCATCAAGTTTCTTGGACCAATTCTATCTAGATCTATTAACAGTCTTTTGTGAAATTAATTTGAGCTCTCTGTTACTCAACTCTACTTGGCCACTAGACTGCGGGTGATATGGACATGCAATTCTATGATTAACATCATACTTAGAAAGCATTTTACGAAAAGCACCATGAATAAAATGTGAGCCACCAAGTATCTAGGGACTCCAAACCTCGGAAAAATAACTTCTTTAAGCATCTTAATAGAGGTGTTATGATCAGCACTACTAGTTGGAATAGCTTCTACCCACTTAGTAACGTAATCAACAGCAACTAAAATATGTTTATATCCATTAGATGCAGGAAAAGGTACCATATAATCAAAGCCCCAAACATCAAACGGTTCAATAACAAGAGAATAATTCGTAGGCATTTCTTGACGTCTACTAATATTACCAATTCTTTGACATTCATCACAAGACAAGACAAACTTACGGGGATCTTTGAAGAGAGTAGGCCAATAAAAACCGGATTGCAATACCTTATGTGTAGTTCTATCTCCAGCGTGGTGTCCTCCATATGCTTCGGAGTGACACTTGCGCAGGATCTGTTCCTGTTCATGCTCAGGTACACAACATCTAATAACACCATCTACTCCTTCTTTATAAAGGTGTGGGTCATCCCAGAAGTAATGTCTTAAATCATAAAAGAACATTTTCTTTTGCTGGTATGTGAAACTAGGTGGTATAAATTTAGCAACAATGTACTTAGCATAATCAGCATACCATGGAACAGTACGAGAAGCATTTATGACAGCTAATTGTTCATCAGGAAAGCTATCATCAATAGGTAGTGGGTCATCAAGAACATTCTCTAACCTAGACAAGTTGTCTGCAACGGGGTTCTCAGCTACCTTTATATCAATAATATGCAAATCAAATTCTTGGAGCAAGAGAACCCATCTAATAAGTCTAGGTTTAGCATCTTTATTTTCCATAAGATATTTAATAGCAGCATGATCAGTGTGAATAGTTACTTTAGAATCAACAATATAAGGCCTGAACTTATCACATGCAAATACAACTGTTAAGAATTCTTTTTCAGTGGTAGCATAATTTCTCTGAGCAGTGTCTAGAGTTTTACTAGCATATTGAATAACATTTAGTTTCTTATCTACTCTTTGCCCTAGAACAACACCTACAACATAATCACTAGCATCACACATAATTTCAAAGGGTAAATTCCAATCAGGTGGCTGAACAATAGGTGCAGAAATCAAAGCTTTCTTAATTATTTAAAATGCTTCTACACAATCATCATTGAAGACGAAAGGAATATCTTTTTGCAATAAATAAGTCAGAGGCCTAGAAATTTTAGAAAAGTCCTTAATGCACCTCCTATAAAAACCGCCATGACAAAGGAAACTTCTTATACCTTTAATGTCCTTGGGACACGTCATCTTTTCAATAGCATCAACTTTAGCTTTATCAACTTCAATACCTCTTTCAGAAATTTTATGCCCCAAGACAATGCCTTCATTAACCATAAGGTGGCACTTTTCCCAATTCAAGACGAGACTAGTGTCTTCACATCTCTGCAAAACTCGATCAAGGTTGCTGAAGCAATCATCAAAAGAGGATCCATAAACGGAGAAATCATACATGAATACCTCACAAATCTTTTCACAGAAGTCAGAGAATATAGCCATCATACATCTTTGAAAGGTAGCAGGTGCATTACATAAACCAAAAGGCGTACGTCTATAAGCAAAAGTACCGAAAGGGCAAGTAAAAGTAGTCTTTGCTTGATCGTCCGCTGACACAGGTATTTGAGAGAAACCAGAATAACCATCTAGAAAGCAAAAATGTGTATGTTTGGATAGTCTTTCTAGCATTTGATCAATAAAAGGTAAAGGGCAATGATCTTTCTTAGTAGCTTTATTTAATTTGCGGAAATCAATTACCATCCTATAACCTGTAATAATTCTTTGCGGGATCAATTCATCTTTATCATTAGGGACAACAGTAATACCTCCCTTCTTAGGGACGCAATGGACAGGACTTACCCATTCACTATCAGCAATGAGATAAATTATACCTGCCTCAAGGAGCTTTAGTATCTCCTTTCTTACCACTTCTTTGATCTTAGGATTTAATCGGCGTTGATGACATCTAACTGTTTTGGTGTCTTCATCCAATTTAATTTTGTGTTGGCATAGAGTGGGACTAATGCCCTTAATATGACCAAGAGTGTATCCAATAGCAGCACGGTGCTTCTTCAGAGTTTTCAATAATCTTTCCTCTTCCTTCTCTGAAATGTTAGCACTAATAATAATAGGATATATCTTCTTTTCATCAAGGTAAGCATATTTAAGCGTATTAGGTAATGGTTTAAGATCAAACATGGGATCACCCTTGGGTGGAGGAGGATCCCCTAGGATTTCAACAGGCAAGTTGTGTTTCAGAATAGGACCCTGTTTAAAGAATACTTCATCTATTTCCCTTCTTTCATTCGTAAACATATCATTTTCATCGTCTAGCAAATATTATTCTAAAGGATCAGTAGGAGGCACGGCAATAGAAGCAAGACCAATAATTTCATCTTTACTCGGCAATTCTTTATCATGGGGTTGTCTAAGAAATTTAGCAAAATTAAACTCATGTGTCGTATCCCCAGACCAATAGTAACAACATCCTTTTCGCAATCTATTCTAGCATTAATGGTATTCAAGAAGGGTCTACCAAATATAATGGGACAAAAGCTATCTTGTGGGGAACCAAGAACAAGAAAATCAGCAGGATATTTAACCTTCCCACACAAGACTTCGACATCTCTAACAATCCCAATTGGTGAAATAGTATCTCTATTGTCAAGCTTAATTGTAACATCAATATCTTCTAACTCAGCGGGTGCAATATCATGCATGGTTTGTTTATATAGGGAAATAGGTATTGCACTAGCACTGGCACCCATATCACATAAACCATGATAACAATGATCTCCTATTTTAACAAAAATAACAGGCATGCCTACGACAAGTTTATGTATCTTATGATCGGGTCTAGCAATATTGGCAGCTTCTTCACAGAAATAAATAACATGCCCATCAATATTGTCGGCCAAGATATCTTTAACCATAGCAATACTAGGTTCAACTTTAATTTGCTCAGGAGGTGTATATATTCTAGTATTACTCTTACGAACCACAGTTGAAGCTTTGGCATGATCCTTTATCCTAACAGGGAAAGGTGGTTTCTCAACATAAGTAGTAGGAACTATAGGATCATTATAAGTAATAGTCTTTTCTTCAACTGTAATAGGTGCAACTACTTTAACTTTAGTGGGAGTATTATCTTTAAACCAATTCTCCTTAGGGAGGTCAACATGAGTAGAAAAATATTCACAGAAAGAAGCTACTATCTCATAGTCAAGTCCATATTTAGTACTAAATCCACGAAAAGCATCAGTATCCATAAAAGACTTAACACAATCAAACATAGGTGTCATACCTGACTCCTTACTATCGTCGGAACCCCAATCTTAAGAGTTGCATTAATTCTTTCCAATAAATCCCACTTGAATTCAATAGTCTTCAGCATATAAGAACCGGCACAAGTAGTATCGAGCATGGTGCGATCATTGAGGGAAAGCCGAGCATAAAAATTTTGAATAATCATTTATCTTGAGATCTCATGATTGGGGATGAATATAACATGGACTAAAGCCTCCCCAAGCTTGAGCGATGCTTTCTCCTTCGCGAGGAGAGAAATTATATATGTAATTACGATCATGATGAACAAGATGCATAGGATAGGCCTTCTGGTGAAATTCCAATTTCAATCGTTTATAGTCCCAAGATCTCGCATCATCACATAGCCCATACCATGTCAATGCCTCTCCCTTCAAAGATAAAGGGAAGACCTTCCTCTTAACAACATCATCGGGCATACCTGCAAGCTTAAATAATCCACAAACTTCATCCACATAGATAATGTCTAAATCGGGATGCAATGTTCCATCTCCTTCAAAGGGATTAGCTAGCAGTTTCTCTATCATACCCGAAGGAATCTCAAAGTAAACATTTTCAGTAGGTTCAATAGGTTGAGGAGCAACTCTTTGCTCTACTGGTCGGGGTGAAGATACCCCGAACAAGCCCCTCAAAGGATTAGTTTCCATAGTTACAAGTGACAGTAAATTTCAGCACACTATATAAATGTTTCCTTACCAAGTTCCACTCACCAAAGGCGCTTCACTCCCCGGCAATGGCGCCAAAATAGAGCCTTGATGACCCACAAGTGTAGGGGATCTATCATAGTCCTTTCTATAAGTTAGAGTGTCAAACCCAACAAGGAGAAGAAGGAAATGACAAGCGGTTTTCAGTAAGGTATTCTCTGCAAGCACTGAAATTGTAGGTAACAGATAGTTTTGTGATAAGATAATTTGTAATGGGTAACAAGCAATGAAAGTAAATAAGGTGCAGCAAGGTGGCACAATCCTTTTTGTAACAAAGGACAAGCCTGGACAAGTTCTTATAATGAGAAAATCGCTCCCGAGGACACATGGGAATTATCGTCAAGCTAGTTTTCATCATGCTCACATGATTCGCGTTCGATACTTTGATAATTTGATATGTGGGTGGACCGGTGCTTGGGTGCTATCGTTTCTTGGACAAGCATCCTACTTACGATTAACCCCTGTTGCACACATCCGCAACTACAAAAGAAGTATTAAGGTAAACCTAACCATAGCATGAGACATATGGATCCAAATCAGCCCATTACGAAGCAACGCATAAACTATGGTTTAAGCTTCTGTCACTCTAGCAACCCATCATCTACTTATTACTTCCCAATGCCTTCCTCTAGGCCCAAATAATGGTGAAGTGTCATGTAGTCGATGTTCACATAACACCACTAGAGGAGAGGCAACATACATCTCATCAAAATATCGAACGAATACCAAATTCACATGACTACTAATAGCATGACTTCACCCATGTCCTCAAGAACAAATGTAACTACTCACAAAGCATATTCATGTTCATGATCAGAGGGGGTATTAATATGCATTAAGCATCTGAACAAATGTGCTTCCACCGGATAAACCAACTAGCATCAACTATAAGGAGTAATCAACACTACTAGCAACCCACAGGTACCAATCTGAGGTTTGGGTACAAATATTGGATATAAGAGATGAACTAGGGTATGAGAGGAGATGGTGCTAGTAAACATGTTGATGGAGATTGACCCCCTGCCGATGAGAGGGTCGTTGGTGATGACGATGGTGATGATCTCCCCCTCCCGAAGGAAAGTTTCCCCGACAGAACAGCTCCGCTGGAGCCCTAGATCGGTTCTGCCTCGTGGTGGTGGAGTTTCATCTCGTAAGCTTGCTTATGATTTTTTTCAGGGTAAGAGACTTCATATAGCAGAAGATGGGCATCGGAGGACCACCAGGGGGCCACAAGGTAGGGGGCACGCCATTTAAGGGTGGGCGCGCCCCCACCGTCTTGGCCAGGGTGTGGGTCCCCTTTGGTACATCTTTCACTCAATAATTCTTATTAATTCCAAAAATGACTTTCGTCGAGTTTCAGGACTTTTGGAGTCGTGCAGAATAGGTTTCCAATGTTTGTTCCTTTTCCAGCCAAGAATCCCAGCTGCTTGCATTCTTCCTCTTCATGTTAAACCTTGTAAAATAAGAGAGAATAGCCATAAGTATTGTGACATAACGTGTAATAACAGCCCATAATGCAATAAATATCGATATAAAAGCATGATGCAAAATGGATGTATCAGTCGTCCGCCCCGCGAGGCATGGCCCCTTGCGAGGGTCTTGAGTGTTACTTGACGAAGACGGGCCGTATTGGGCCAAAAGTTGAGCCACGCCGCAGGCCGCAAGTAGGCAAGTCTGGGGACCCCCATTCCTAGAACGCCGACAGTAGCCCCCAGGCCCAAGGCGTGCTCGGACTTGGCTTAACGGTGAAGCCAAAGGGCAAGTGCGGAGCGCCGTGGGCCCAAACAGCCTGCGGCCTGGGTCGACGTGTGGCGACTGATTGGACGTGGGCGTATCCGCTTCCCCATGCTGCCCCAATATCTGCCTGGCTAGGCGGCCACGGCGCCCTACACAGTTATTTCCTCCTCGCAGGCAGCGTGCTTCCTATTCCCCCTTCTTCCTCAAGCCCCTGCTTCCGCCCTCGGGGATTGATTTGATCTTCCAGGATGTGGCAGAGACGGCCGCCTCGGGGATTGATTTGATCTTCTGCCATCCATGATCGGGTTCCGGACACGGTGGGTGTACGTGGATGTAGGAGTGCTCAGCACCCTGCTCTCGCCTCCGTCGTCGCCCGCCATCCCCAACTCCGGCTGGGGCCACGAGAGGCTCGCGAGCTCTCACCTTTCCTTTGTCTGGCTCCGGTTGAAGAGGTTGAGAGACCTTGGTGTGACTGCGCCCCAGGTGGTAAAGGAGTTCCTCCGGTGTTGCATTGCCCCTCTCCAGCGCCATTCCCGGCCAATGTGGGCCCTGACTGGTGACGAGGATCACATGAGGCTTCAGGAGGCGCGACTCTCACCCGAAGTGCAGATGACTGTGCTTGAAGTCTTGACTGGCAACCCCTCGCCAGTCGATATGCCGCAAGAGGCTTGTCTCTTGTATCTCTGCTCAAATAGGGTTGAGTTCGCGGGACAGATGCCTTCCTTCAATGAATGGGGGTTGCGCCCAGTTGGCCTTGTGGGGCCTCGCGAGGATCCTGTCATTGTGGCTCCCCTCCTTGCCGCCAGCATCGAGCTTGCCCCAAGAGTGGTCGTAGGGAGGCAAGCATCGCTTGAGGCTGGAGGTGCGGTTATCAGGGTGCCAAGGCTGCCTGGGGATCCCGAGGCGCCATCCTTCGGAACCCATGAGGCTTGCCTTGGGTTGGTCGTTGAGGGGGAGCTGCAGTCCGCCGCTCCCGAGGCCGGAGCTCCTGAGGCCTCGACAGGCCGGCATGAGGCGGAGCCTGATTGCTCTTCCCAGCCTGGCGCTCCTGAGGTCGATCGCCTGGGTGCCTCTCCAGCCGCACGTCGTGCTGGCCCCCACGTCCCGCGCCTAGGCCAGTTCCATGTGGACTTCGCCGTGCTCCGCAAGAGGAATGATTTTTCGAGCTGCAGTGGTGGCACCATCCAGCCGTTGAAACATAGAAAGTACATCGCCATAGACGAGTAAGTAGCTTATCTTTGTGATTCCCCAATCGCTGCGTCCTCTCGTGACTGTGGCTCTTCTGGGCCCCTCTTGCCAAGCCCGTGGAGTCTCCCGAGAAGCAACCTCCTCCGGCCTCGCCTTCACCGCTACCCTTGAGCGTCCCAAGCCTTCACGCCGCCCCTGGCACGGGGTCAGCAGGAGAAGCAAGCTTGCCAGCAAGGTGCCTTGAGCCCGTGCCCTTGCTGCCTTTCCTTCGCAACCTTTCCTAGAGCACGGCCTGCCCACCCAGGGCTCCTCCTCGGGTCGTGGACGGCAGCTAGTTGGCGTCAATCCTGGGCTCCTCTTCAAGTGGCGAGCCTACGCCGGTCCGGGTTCCTTGCGGGGCCTGGCCAGTGATCGCGGGGGCGGCATCCCCCAGCCGCCTACCGAGAGGGGACGTACCACTTCAAAGCCCATCGATAGCACCAGCAACGGGGGACAACATTAGCAGCATGCTCAAGCTTGCACACAGACGAAGCATCGTCCGCCACAAGTTCTTCCAAAAAGCGATGGACGTGATGGGCCAGCTTGGTGGAGAGCTTGCGGATGTAGACGCGCGCCTTGAAGCCGAGGGCCTGCGGCTGATCGGGGAACGACGTAAATAGAAGGTGGCCATCAACCTTGCGCACCACCAGCGCAAGCTTGATAACGCGAAGGCCGAAGCATCCCTTGCGACCTCGCGAGAGGCCTGCTCCCGAGCTTTGAAGAAGGCCCAGGAAGCAGATCGTCGTCGTGAGATTGCAGAGAAGCGCGCGTGGGAGCTCCAAGCCTGGAGTGCCTCCTTGGAGAAGCATGTGGAGTTGCGCCAAGCCGCCCTTGCGTCGCTGAGGGGGACGCCTATCGAGGAGGAGAAGCTCCGGAAGCGTGAGGAAGCACTAATGCTGGAGGCTGCAGATGAGGGAGCGCTAAGTTACCCAAGCGGAGGACATCGTTGGCGTGCGTGAGGCCCGGGTCCATGAGGAAGTCGACCACCGCATGGACGAGGCTCGTGCAGATCTTGCGAGCAGGTATGACCTGAAGCTGGAGCTGGTTGAAGCCAAGGTTGCGGGCAGGACTACCACCCTCAGGTCCAGGCTGACCGAAGCGGAACGACGCGTAGAGGCCGCCGCGGCCGCCCTAGTCTCTGCACAGTGTAACACCCACGATGCGACTATATCTCCCACGTGTTGAAGCACGACTTAGAGGCATAACCGCATTGTGGTTTTGTCGCAAGAAGGGTCATCTTCACACAATCACATGTAATGAACAAGAAAGGGATAAGGAGTTGGCTAACAATCGCCACTTCACTCAAGTACTTAAATAAATCATACATCATACATAGTACACACATAGTCTGACTACGGACGAAGCCAAACGAAAAGAAGATAACCCAACTGCTAGATCCCCGATCGTCCCAACTGGGCACCACTACTGAACATCAGGAAAAGACACATAGTAACGACCAAGATCCTCGTCGAACTCCCAATGAGCTCGGTTTCATCACCTATACTGGTATCATCGGCACCTGCAACTGTTTGGTAGTATCATGTGAGTCACGAGGACTCAGCAATCTCATAACCCGTGAGATCAAGACTATTTAAGCTTATGGGTAGTAAGTGGTAATGAGGTGGAGTTACAGCAAGCACTAAGCAAATATGGTGGCTAACATACGCAAATAAGAGCGATAAGAGAAGCAACGGAACGATCGAGAAGCTAGAAGTGATCAAGAAGTGATCCTGAAACTACCTACGCACAATCATAACACAAAGACCATGTTCACTTCCTGGACTCCGCCGAAAAGAGACCATCACGGCTGCACACGCGGTTGATGCGTTTTAATTAAGTCAAGTGTCAAGTTCTCTACAACCGGATATTAACAAATTCCCATCTGCCACATAACCGCGGGCACAGCTCTCGAAAGTTTATACCCCGCAGGGGTGTCCCAACTTAGCCCATCACAAGCTCTCACGATCAGCGAAAGATATTCCTTCTCCCGGGAAGACCCGATCAGCCTCGGAATCCCGATTACAAGACATTTCGAAATTGGCAACACAAGACCAGCAAGACTGCCCGATGTGCCGACAAATCCCGATAGGACTCGCACGTATCTCGTTCTCAGGGGACACCAGATGGGCAAGACGTCGGGTTGGTGTTGGACTCGGCACGGGCGAATTGGAGCTGGTCCACGCTAGCGCTGGTGAGGTCGATGCATGGCGCGGGCGTGCAGTGCGACCGAAACGGATCTGGACGGAGGAGCTCGAGGGCGGCTCGGCTTGAGGCCATGGCAACGGCGTCCTTTAAGAGAAACAGAGAAAGAGAGATGGAGATCGTGAGATGGAGAGAGAGCAACAAAGGAAGGGAGATGGGGAGAGAGGGATGGCCTCGTCTTGGTCACTGGTAGTGGTCGCGGCAGCAGGTCGAGCTCCTGCTCGAGAAAGGCGGTGAGCAAGGGCTCGGCTGTGATGGAGCTGCAGAACTGGAAGCAGCAGACGAACATGGGCGGCTCCAGTAGAGGGACTTGGCGAGAGGGCCGGCAGGCGCGGGAACAGCGGGGATGGCTGGACTGGGCAAGGCAGAGGATTGGGGAGGTGTGCCGGCAACTTGGCGTCCTCCTAACACTGCATCGGGAGGCCATGGCGCGGGAGCCTCCTGCAGTGAAAAGAAAGGGAGAGAGCGATGAGATACAGAGAGGAGGAAAACGGGGGAAGGAGAGGGCACGACGAGGGCTCATCTGCTGGTGGTGCTCCACGGTGGATGGAGCTCTGGTGGTGCTCGGCCTCGGGAACCAGAGGAGGCGCACAGGGAGGAGCTGCTGGAGGACGAGGAGGTGACACGCGAGGCAAAGCTAAGGCGCTCGTCGATGCGCGGCTGGGCTGTGGAGAAGATCAGCGGAAGGAGCTGGTTGGGTGAATCGATGGAGTGGTAGGTGGAGGCAGCGATGTGGTTGGGCTGATTGGTGGATTGGGAGGGATCCCGAGGAAGGTGGAGGCTGGTCGGGAAGGATCCCGAGGAACAAGGGAGTGGGTGGCGGCGCGAGGAAGGGAATAGGGTTAGGCTAGGGTTGGACTGATTTGGTAGGTGGTGGTCTTATATATAGCAAGTGGAATTTTGATAGGAGCATTTGGTACCTCCGATTTTAATTGGATGGACGGAAGAAAATAGACTAGGGAGTCCACTAAATAAAACGAAGATATTCTAGGGATGTTTGGAGATGATCCGAATCCATCGGTAACAACAGTCTGGTTTGGGTTCGGGGAAGTTTTCGGACGCGCGGGAGGGGTCGATGCGCTGCGCAAAGAGGGGTTAGGCGGTCACGGTCGGGAGGGAAGCGAAACCTCGATTGGTCTGAAATGGTCAATGAAGGAGAAGCGGTCCGAGGGAAGGTGATGAAGGCAAAGGGAGAAACGGCAACGACGAACCATTGCAAGTTTTATGAAAACATGCAGATGTAATGCGCATGATGCTATGGGATGAGATGCATGATATGAACAAAATGCAAAACAAAAGACAAAAACCCAACCATGAAGGAAATATCAAATCACGTAGCCGGAAATGGCAAGAGTTGAAGTTACAATTATCGAAAGTTACATCTGGGGTGTTACAACACTCCACCACTACAAGAGGATCCCGTCCCGAGATCTAGGATGGCACCGGAGAGAAACGGAAGAGGAAGAGAAGAGGTAAAACTAAGTCGCTTCTTCGACAAATGAGTCAAATCACGAACCTTGATAGGTTGAGGAAATTAAAAGAAAGAGTACAGCAGAGATGAACGAGATTGCAAACAATCCGTTAGAAAAGAGGAACACGAAACATTACGAGAACTTGAAGGTTGCAAAGACATGAATCAAGAGTATAATGGACAAGATAGAATTTGAAACCTCTCCGGTTAAAACAAGATGAGAGAGGAAGAATCCGGGTAGCACTCCGCTTGAACCTGGAAGGAATAGAACATCAACTTGAGAAGATGTGATGATACTAGATGAAATCAATAACACACTGCCTCTGAAACTGTTGAAAGAATGGCACAAGGGGTAAGAAGGATTTTTGACAGCAATCCGGTTGAAAAGAGAGGCAAAGCTTGATAAGATGAAAGAACTTGAACGAGAACACAACACTCTGGTTAAAAGATAAGCAAGGAAAAGAACATGATCTAGACAAAATGAGGTGATGGGTGAAGAGAGCAACATCACAATGCCTCCGGAAAAATAATAGAAGATAGATCATTGGAATAAAAGAATTTAGAAGAAAATGCCAACTTCTGCCACAAATGAACTTGGAAAGCATCCTTGCAAAGAAGAATTGAACGAAGTTGTTGGAAAATCAACAACGAAATGCACAAGCTTGTTATGGGCTTATGGCAAACATCTCAAAATGATGAGGTGACAACCGGCCACTATCAGAAACAATTGATTGGTTGAGATCAATGAAGATAAGAGAAACTTCTTTCACCAAGAGGATAATTGGGGAACTTGGGTCATTGATAAGCACCACAATTAGCAACATTCCTTCGGGGAGGCTTTTAGGTGAAATCTATACCAAGATAACTCCAAGGAAGAAAATGATGGGTTTAGAATACCTCATTCCTAACAACATGTGAATTGCGAAACATGAATGAAAATTGTTAAGAATGATATAATGCCATCGCCAAAGATAAGGTAGAAGGAATTGCACTTTGGAATGCAAGATGAAGAATACTTGAGATTTTCCAAGAACAATCTTGAAGAACACTTCGAGAATGAGTTAACTCTTTAGAGAACCACCATGTAGAGCCTCCATGAAGAACTCTGGTAATAAAAGAATGATCAAACGAAAGGAAAAATTGAAAACACAAGTTGAAGCCTTGCGATGATTTATGTGGAACTTCGTGATGATATAACCGAGAAAACTTGGAGCTCCGGAAAAGAAAAGATGAAGCATCTCGAACCGAGAAATGTGACATGATGAACAACTCTGGAAAGAAGAAACTAGATCACTTGGATGAAACAATAATAAGTATTACGTTATGCGTATCCTTCACCAATTTAAGTTGATTACAAGCAACGGATTTGGCATACAACTTATTCTCGTAGAAAGGATTAAGAGAGATATAGCACAAACTTGAGAAGGTATTGATGGAACCACCGGTAGGATTTTTGGAAAAAAATGAATGAATTGATATGATAACAAGGGAAGAGGAAATCTTGAACGAACCACCGTAAGGATTGAAAATGAAAGTAGCAAAGGCAAAATTCACCGAAAAGAATTGGAAAACGAATGAAGATACTTGAGGGGATTTAGATACAAGAGAACAAAGAGATCACGAACTGATTAAAGAATACTTAAACAAAGCACCAGAAGAATATGGACAAGAACGAAGAGGCATCAATTCAGAATCGAGAGATCTTTTGAAATAATGGCCTTTAGATGATCGAGAAAAGAAAGCAACCCTTGAAATGTGTCGGATGGGTGAAAAGAATTCTCACAATCAAAAACAATTATGAGAGGATGGCACCAAGCTAGAACCATGAATCTTGAATAGAATGGAGGAAGATTTAAGAGAAATCCTTCTTCAGTCTTCAAATGTTGAGAATATGATGAGAACCACCATGAATTGTTGAGACACTCCGGAAGAATGAAAAACAAAGAGGTTGAGCCAACAATGAAAAATAATTTGCAATTGATCTTGGCAAACATCTGATGGATGAAATTCATTCTTATGTCAAACTTCGAAAAGAATTTGAGAATGGCTCCGGGAAAATTAGAAGAGTCGGGTAAGATCCTGGGAAAAAACCATGTGGATTAGGGCCCACTCGAAGGAAACATCGTTGAAGGATTGCCTGAAATAGAGGTTACACCGGTAGAATTAAATAGCTTGAATGAGAGAAAAAACTCAAAGTAACTTGAATGGATTAAGAATGGAAACATAATTCTTCTGAGATATGTTTAGCACTCCAGATGCGAATAGAGAGAGGTGAGCTTGAGTTAAATCCACCGGAAAAGAATACAATAATGAAGAATGATGAACTTGAAGCTCGTGACCATCTTCACGAGGGATCACAGGATCAGAACATTGATTGAAAAGAGTGAAGAGACTTCACATGAATAAATGGATACTTGATTGAAATATAATAATCCTTGAAGAAAAGGGTGGGAGGGCGGGAAAACAAAGACAACTTGGACAGATGGAATGGATACCGTTGAGAAAACTTAGAATTGATCTCGCGAATGTTGAAATGATCGGATCCACTTGAAGAGAAGCACGTCGGTTGGAAAAAAATTAACATGACGACCTCGATGATCAAGAAGGATTAGTATTCGCATAGCAATATGAGAACACCGTTTAGGAAAGGTATGGATTCAACATTTGACTTTGAAGCCACTCGAATACCACAAATAAAACAAAACAATGGATTTGGCTTGCAGAATAAGCCAAAAACAAACATATGATAGAGATTCCGTCCGAAGTTTTCGTGGTGGGGCCCACACAGGCTCGATCGTACAGCACCATCATGTACAAGGAAGTGCACATGACATACGAAGCGTCCCCGAACCAACATAGCCAAGGGATCTTTAAGACACAACGAGACCACTGTAAAAACGATCGTGGATAGGCGGACCACTAGACGTCAAACCCCAATCTCATATCATGCATCTATCGGAAAGAAAAAAAAACTAGAGCTACTTGAATTCCCACCTATAAAACTCCTGAAACTTTCTAGTTATGCAATCTGGTGTTGGGGATACAGGGGAAGCAATATATATCTCACCCAAAACTAACAACCCCTACATCCAAGCAGTATCCATCCGTCAACACATAACAAAGAAACCTTCAGAAATCGTGTACCTCAACCTTTGAAAAGCATCTGTTATACGAGCTATGGCAATGCTCCCGAACTCCCTTCCCAGTACTGGGTGGCGTCGAGGTTATCTCACCAACAACTGCATAAAAGAGATTTTCGATGTCGGCAAAACTCAGGTATTCCAGAACTGTAACGATAAAATTGTGACGACAACACCTCGGAGCTCAACTCCCCGAGACACTGCCACAACCCCTAAATGTCAGGAGGCACCAAGAACAATGTTCTCATCACAAGACTATCAGAACAATCCCAAGATACATGCGTGATCCTAAAAAAAATTAGTGAAATTTGAGGAGACGAAAGTCAAAACATCTATGTCAAGAGACCTCACCAGAGCGACGAAGGGGTTGAGGAGTAAAAAGAATCCTACTCTCTGATATATATAATTGTAAGACTCAAAACTTTTTTGTTCTAGACTCAACAACGTCAGCGATTCGATCAAGCAGGGAGCTCCTAAGTCGGGGATGGCTCTGATTACCAACTTGTAACACCCACGATGCGGCTATATCTCCCACGTGTCGAAGCATGACTTAGAGGCATAACTGCATTTTGGTTTTGTCGCAAGAAGGGTCATGTTCACAGAATCCCATGTAATGAACAAGAAAGGGATACAGAGTTGGCTTACAATCGCCACTTCACACAAGTTCTTAAGTAAATCATACATCATACAGAGTACACACATAGTCCGACTATGGACGAAGCCAAAAGAAAAGAAGATAACCCAACTGCTAGATCCCCGATCGTCCCAACTGGGCACCACTACTGAACATCAGGAAAAGACACGTAGTAACGACCAAGGTCCTCGTCAAACTATCAAAGAGCTCGGTTGCATCACCTATGCTGGTATCATCGGCACCAGCAACTATTTGGTAGTATCTTGTGAGTCACCAGGACTCAGCAATCTCAAAACCCACGAGATCAAGACTATTTAAGCTTATGGGCAGGAAGTGGTAATGAGGTGGAGTTTCAGCAAGCACTATGCAAATATGGTGGCTAACATATGCAAATAAGAGCGATAAGACAAGCAACAGAACGATCGACAAGCTAGAAGTGATCAAGAAGTGATCCTGAAACTACTTACGCACAATCAAAATACAAAGACCGTGTTCACTTCCCGGACTCCGCCGAAAAGAGACCATCACAACTAGACACGCGGTTGATGCGTTTTAATTAAGTCAAGTGTCAAGTTCTCTACAACCAGATATTAACAAATTCCCATCTGCCACATAACCGCGGGCACGGCTCTCAAAAGTTTATACCCTGCAGGGGTGTCCCAACTTAACCCATCACAAGCTCTCATGATTAGCGAAGGATATTCCTTCTCCAGGGAAGACCCGATCAGCCTTGGAATCCTAGTGACAAGACATTTCGACAATGGTAAAACAAGACCAGCAAGACCTCCCAATGTGCCGATAAATCCCAATAGGAGTCGCACGTATCTCGTTCTCAAGGCACACCGGATGGGCAAGATGTCGGGTTGGCATAGACCCTGGTTGCCCAGGCGGCGCCGGACGTCGCCCGTTCGGACCAACACTTGGAGAAGCATTGGCGGGGGGGGGGGTTAAAATAAAGATGACCCTCAGGGCTGCAGACCCCAAGGGAGGGTTATAGGTTGTTAGGCAAATGGAAAACCAATGTTGGGCCTTGCTGGAGGAGTTTTATTCAAGGCGAACTATCAAGGGGTTCCCATAAACCCGACCGCGTAAGGAACACAAAATCAAGGAACATAACACCGGTATGATGGAAAAAATAAGGCGGCAAGAGTGAAACAAAACACCAGGCATAAGGCCGAGCCTTCCACCCTTTACCAAGTATATAGAAGCATTAATTGAATAAGAGATATTGTGATATCCCAAAATAATCTTGTTCCAACATGGAGCAATCTTCAACTTCACCTGCAACTAATACCGCTATAAGAGGGGCTGAGCAAAAGCGGTAACATAGCCAAAAAACGGTTTGCTAGGAAGGGTGAAAAAGTTAGAGGCTGACATGGCAATATGGGAGGCATGGTAAAGCAAGTGATAGGTAAGGCAGCATAGCGATAGAACAAAGCAACTAGCAAGCAAAGATAGAAGTGATATCAAGGGTAATGGTCATCTTGCCTGAGATCCCGCAAGGAAGAAGAACGAAACCATGAACTAGATGAACCAACGTAGTCGAACGAATCCTCACAAATGCAACATTACCGGAACTATCAAGGAGAAGCGCAACCGGAAATAAGCAAACAACATAGTAAACAACCATCACATAAACATGGATTGATGCACAATCAAGTATGTTGCATGTCCGGTTTAATGAGAATTGGCATGGCAAAGTGCAACAAACAATATTACCAGTTAAGTGGAGCTATATGCAACGAGTTGCATATTGACGATACACGACATACAATTATTTAGTTCACTCTCGTTAATGCTACCCAACAATATTAAAGGTTGTAACATGGCAAGAGGTGAAACATAATTAAACTACACTGTCTAGGCAAGTTTAAATGAGGCCGGAAACAACAAACAACAATTCCAAAAAATCCTCATGTGCATATTTCGAATTTGGTACTGTTCTTACCTAAACCATATTTTATTGTTGTTAAACAGGAAAATAAAGTGCAACAAGTTAATCTATGCATTTTTCCACCCCATTTACATATTTAGTTATGAAATAAATCATTTTAGCATGGCATTTCAGTAAATTTAAACAACTGCATTTTAAACATTTTAAACAGGGGTGAAAGTTGCAAATTATTAAACTAGATGCAATTCTAATCATTTTACATATAAAGTTTGTTTAATTCCGTGTTACGGCCGTAGAGGCCCATCGGGCAATCTTAGCCCGCAAGTTACCTTAGGTTAATTCTTATGCAAGTTATCTTAGGTTAATTCTTATGCAAGTTATCTAGGTTATAAATATAGGTTGTAAGACGCTTTTTGGAATTAAGCAATAAGAAGATTATCTCTATTTCCCCGCTCTCAGAGGAGCCGGAACCCTTGCCGCCCCTGCCTCTTGCCCTGCCGCCGCCATCTTCCTCTCCCGCGATGGCGCCCAGCCGCCGGCACGTCCGCTCATCGCCACGCCCAGCCCCCCTCCTTCCCCTACTGCCTATGGCCAAGACCAGGCAGAACCCTAGCTCCTAACACCTTGGTATCAGCTACCTTGGTTTCGACCATGTCATCGCCACCACTAATTCCGCCACCACCACCGCCGCCGCTGCCCACTAGCACCCCCACCGTCGCTGCCACCAACACCACCACAACCACTGCCTTATCGCCGAGCGCCACGGCCTCGCTCACCCTCCCGTCGGTGCCGATCGCCCCCGGCCCCGGCACAACACCGAGCCAGGGCCAGCCACCGCCACCCGTACACAATTTTCCACCATCTCCTCCCCCCATGCCAAACCAGTTTTCCCCGGAGGCCATGGCTGGCCTGCTCAATGAATTGGTGAACGCGGTCTAGGGCATCCATCTCTATTTGGCTAGCCCGTACGAGCCGCCACCGCCCCTACCGCCGGTCGTACCCTCGGGACAGCCGGCAGTGTCGTGGTACTCCGTCCCCGCGGCCATCGCTGGGGGCTACCCGGCGCTACCATCGCCGGCCGCTTCCACGCCGCCCTTGCCCCAGTGGCCGATGCCAGTGCTCGCGGTGCCATCCGCACCGCCAGTAGCCGCCCAGGGCCCGTAGTGGCCGGCCTGGCCCACGCCACCCCCTGCCTCGCCGTACCTCCCGGCGGCCACAGTGCAAGTTCCGCCGCCACCACCGCCCAGCCCTAGCCTGGGCCGGTCCGCGCCGGGCGGTCTTCCGATCCATGAGGTCCGGTTCCCATCGTCACCATCTCCGCTTCCGGGCTGGCTCCATGGGACATCGCCTCCGCCGGTTTACACGGAAGCCCGGGAGCCTTCGGGTTCCCAAGTTGCAGCCTGGGGGATCAAGCGCCACGGGGGCCTATGCCGGCCATCCCATCATGGACCGAGCACTGTTATTAGCTTTTCGCACCGTCGAGGCAGTGGGCCATGGCGCGCCAAACCAGCAGCCGCCCCAGTTCGCCAAGGTCGACTTCGCCACTTATGACGGCTCGGACAACCCGCTTAACTGGGTCAACCAGTGTGACCAGTTCTTCCGCGGGCAGCGCACACCCGCGTCGGAGCGCACTTGGATGGCTTCCTACCATCTCCGCGGGGCATCCCAAACATGGTACTATGCCCTCGAGTAGGACGAGGGTGGCATGCCCCTGTGGGAGCGCTTCCTTGAGCTGTGCCTTCTTCGCTTTGGACTGCCATTACGCGGGAGCCGATTGGCTGTGTTGGGCCGCCTACCTTTCACCTCAATGGTGCAGGATTTCACCGACCACTTCCAAGCCCTGGCGTGTCACGCGCCAGGTGTGACGGCCCTGCAGCGGGCCAAGCTCTTCGTCGGCGGCCTTCCGGATCACATTCTCGTTTACGTGGAGCTTCGCGGATCCCAGGATCTCTAGTCGGCCATGTACTACGTCCGCGCATTCGAGCGCCGCGCGGTGGCCATCCAGCAGGAATCACCGTCCCGGACCGTTGGGTCGCTACCCGGGCCATATTCCGCGCAGGGTCAGCCTGCGCAGGCTTCTGCGGCACCCCTCGCCGCGACTACGGGACGCCCGTTCTGCTGGCTCACCTCAGCCGAGCTCCTCGAGTGTCCCCACGAAGGGTTATGCTTCAACTGCGATGAGCCCTACACGCCCGGCCATGACTGCCCGCGACTCTTCTACCTGGAGGTTGCAGACTACATTCCAGAGGACGCCGTCGCCGCCAACCTGGCCACCCCAGCTGTCGAGAAGGTGTTTGACGCTGGTTGATCGCCTCGAGGAGTTCCGTAAGCGCTTCCCCACCTTACAGCTCGAGGACGAGCTGTTTGTGCAGGCAGGGAGAAGTGTTACGGTCGTAGAGGCCCACCGGGCAATCTTATCCCACAAGTTATCTTAGGTTAATTCTTATGAAAGTTATCTTAGTTAATTCTTATGCAAGTTATCTAGGTTATAAATATAGGTTGTAAGACTCTTTTTGGAGTTAAGCAAAAAGAAGATTATCTCTATTGCACGGCTCCCAGAGGAGCCGGAACCCTAGCAGCCCCCTGCCTCTTGTGCGGACGCCACCATCTTCCTCTCCCGTGATGGCGCCCAGTCGCTAGCATGGCCGCTCATCGCCACGCCCAGACCCCTCCTTCCCCTGCTGCCTACGGCCATGACCGGGCAGAACCCTAGCTCCTAACATTCCGATGCATGGTTATAAAGTTATTAATGCATGAGCTTTAGGGGTTTTTCTGTAAAACTGCAACTACCAGATTAATTATCAAATTCATTTGCAGAAAAAAAAACAGTGACTCAGGCCGAATCTGGTCTGCCCGAAAGTGCACAGGAGAGGGGGGGATGCTCACCCTGGGCCAAGGCCCGGTTGGTGGTGCTGGGCTGCAAGACGACTTGTTGGGCTGGCGCAGGCCAGTGGATCAGTCAACACGGGCGGCTGGATCGAGCAGGCGCTCGTTGCAGCCCGGTGCAGTGGCGGGAAACAGAGGCAACGACTGCGGCTTGGCACTGGACTCTTCACGGTCGAATTGGAGCTAGTCCACGCTGGCGCTGGTGAGATCAATGCACGGCGCGGGCAAGCGGTGCAACCGAGACGGATCTGGACTGAGAAGCTCGAGGGCGGCTCGGCTTGAGGCCATGGCAATGGCTTCCTGTAAGAGTGTAGCGACCCGACCTCAGATGGTCAAGTCTCTGTGCTTCCGTGTCATCCCTGGATCGGTAATGCTGACACACACAGTACTCGAAGGATTTATAACAGAGTAGCAATCACACACTTATTACATCGAATGTCTCAAAAGAGAACTTATTAAAATAAGATGGCTTAAGGCCATCTAATGCGATAACAGCGGAAGGCTTGGAAGATAAAGTGAGTCCATCAACTCCAACGGCATAGCCAAGCTGCACGGCAACGACCTACGAAGCTTACTCCTCGTCTGAAAAGTCTGCAACATAATACGTTGCAGCCCGAGAACAGGTCAGCACATGGAATATGCTGGCAATGTAACACAAAACAGCAATAACAGAATAATACTACCACTACATGCATATTTGGCTGGTGGAAAGCTCTATGGTTACAGTTTTGCGAAAAGCCAATTTTTCCCTACTACAAAGGAATAAATTTTAATTTAACTATCATGGTGGTTGAAACATCATTTGAGAAGGTAACCCCAACTCAATGATCCCAATTAAAATAGTTAACAACCCAGCAAGATTAATTAGAAGTGTTGAGATACATGCCAATACTCAAGTACTAGATACTCAGAATTGTCCATAACTGGGGACACGGCTAACCATGATTAGATTGTACACTCTGCAGAGGTTTGCGCACTTTTCCCCGCAAGACTCGATCGCCTCCGCTGATTCCTCGCACTACATGATGTTTGAGAAACGGATGACCGAGACACAGTCTTTCAGAAACATTAACTCTCTACTCCGAGCAGACCATACCAAACCTACAAACCCACTACCTGCTGATCCACCTCTTCAAGAGCTTCACGTAACTTACTCAACTATGCTAGAGCCCATAATAGCTTGCGGCTGCACACGGAAGTTTCTAGCATGAATAGACTCAGTTCCCTTTGAGCCTGGGTGGTGGTCCATAGGAGAATCACACGGTAACCCCTGGATTTCCAAAAATAAAACAGGCAATCACTGGATACCCCAGGTGCCTCAATCCACCCAGATGTGTATTAAAGTTGCCACCTTAAGTAAACCATTAATTTAACAATCTCACATCTGTCATGGAAATCACTCAAACCCAATCCACGTCTACGAGCATAGCATGGCAATATAAGCAACGCGTAGAAGTAACTCCCAAGGGTTTGATAATAAATAGGGCAATAGGTTCTACCTCAGCAACTACTTCCCAAAACCCACATATTAAAGGCATCCTAGTCATGCAATGTTTGAGGATTGAAACTAATGCATAAAAACTAGGTATGAAAAGAGTATGATCAATATGTTACTTGCCTTGCTGACGATCCGTGAATCCTAGAGACTCGTAGTAACACGCTTCACACTCTGGGAATTCTATCGCAAGCAAACAATAACATACATAATAAACAATCAAAGATGCACAAGTAGAACTCCAAATAAAAGAGTTTGACCAGAGAGTTCAACTTAAGAACTCCGCTTTGCAAAAAGAATCAAATCAAACGGAGCAACGAAACTCAAACAACAAAAGAAACAAGATCCGTTAACTAATCTGAACTAGGGTCTAATTTTACAGAGATAAAAACTTGTTTGAGTTGATTATTCAGAAAGAAGGTTTCGACATGAAACTCCAGGCGCTTGAATCGCCTGATTCGGATAAACGAGCGAAAAGATAAACAGGTTTGAACATCAGATCAGAAATAACGATCAGAAAAATCGCGGAATAAATCCAATAAAAAGAAAAACGACGAACGGCTAAACGAACGAACGTTCGTTAACAGAAACTAAACGATGAACACGCTCGTTAGAATGAATGGACGAGCGGACGCTCGCTAAATAAATAAATCGAAGAATAAAACCGATCTATATATAAAAAAACGAACTAGGGTTTTTCAAAAAAAAAACAAAGGGGTTTATTTTAAAAAAAACCGGCGGCGAGGGGGTGTGTGGCTACCTCCGGCGAGGTCGTTCGGCGGGGCGGGCGGCTCCGGCGGCTCG
>NC_041387.1:199068587-199076661 GCF_002162155.2 Triticum dicoccoides | reverse complement strand
GGCGGCGGAGTCCGGCTCGGACTCCGGAGTCCGGGTCGGCGGGGGCGGGGCGCGCGCGCACGCAGGAGGCGGCGGCGGCGGGCGGCTGAGCCGGCCTGCTCGGCTGGGCCTTTGGCCCAGTCGGGCGCGGGTTTTAAAAAAAAACATTCCGCCGACTAGAAAAATCCTAGAAAAATATAAATAAAAATCTAAAAATTAGAAAACAAGTTTTCTCCGTCTAAATAAAATATTTAGAACAAGATGAACTTTTCTTGGCCCCTAAAATGCAATTTTTAAAACATGCAAATTTTTCTAGGGCAAATTAAATTCCGAATAAACTCAAATAAAATCCAAATAATGATTTTAACATTTTTCCTCCGATATTTCAATTGTTTTGGAGAAGTCATATTATCTCCCCTCATTTATTATTTTAAAATGAAATATTTTCCGGAGAGAAATAATCAAAAATCAAAATCCTCGTCTTCACTATTTGATAAAAATTTCAAATATGAAAATTGGAAAATCCCCAACTCTCTCCGAAGGTCCTTGAGTTGCTTAGGATTTCGAGGATTGCAAACGAAAAAGCAATAAAATATGATATGCATGGATGACCTATGTATAACATGCCAAATTGGAAATTTGGGATGTTACAAACCTACCCTCCTTAAGATGAATCTCGCCCTCGAGATTCGGGTTGGCTAGAAAATAGGTGCGAGTGGTCCTTGCGAATATCCTCTTCTTGCTCCTAGGTGGCTTCCTCCTCAGTATGATGACTCCACTGAACTTTGCAAAACTTGATCACCTTGTTGCGAGTGACTCGACTATCAAACTCAAGAATCTTTACTGGCTTCTCCTCATAGGTCAGATTATTATCCAGCTGAATCGCCTCCAAAGGTAATGTATCATTCAATGGTATATCGGCCATCTCAGCATGGCACTTCTTCAGCTGTGATACGTGAAACACATCGTGAACTCCTGACAACCTTTCAGGTAACTCCAGCTTGTAGGCAACTTCTCCCATCCGTCCCAAAATACGATATGGTCCTACAAATCTCGGGGCTAACTTTCCCTTAACTCCAAAATGTTTTACTCCCCTCAAAGGTGATACTCGGAAATAAGCTCTGTCTCCAATTTCATAGGTTACTTCCTTGTGTTTTGAATCTGCATAACTCTTCTGTCTGGACTCAGCGATCTTTAGTCTGTCTCTGATCAGTTTAACCTTCTCTTCTGATTCCTTGATCAGATCTGGTCCAAACAATTGACGGTCTCCTACCTCATCCCACATCAATGGTGTTCTACATATGCGTCCATACAGAGCTTCGAACGGTGCCATCTTCAAACTGGCCTGGTAGCTGTTGTTATAAGAGAACTCCGTGTATGGTAAATTGTCATCACAACTTGATCCATAATCTAGCGCACATGCTCTTAGCATGTCCTCCAGAATCTGATTGACTCTTTCTGTCTGTCCATCTGCCTGAGGGTGAAAAGCGGGACTGAATTCCAATCGGGTACCCAAAGTCTGGCGTAACTAATGCCAAACTTTGAAGTAAACTGGGTTCCTCTATCTGATACGATGCTCCTCGGAACTCCATGTAAACATACGATCCTGGTCATATATATCTTGGCCAACTTTGCACTTGTATACGTTGTTTTCACCGGGATGAAGTGAGCTACTTTAGTTAATCGATCCACAACTACCCATATAGAATCATATCCTGCCTTGGATCTGGGTAATCCGGTAATAAAGTCCATACCAAGTTTGTCCCACTTCCATTCGGGTATTGGCATAGGCTGTAACAGTCCTGCTGGTTTCTAATGCTCTGCCTTCACTCTCTGACATACATCACATACGGCTACATACTCGGCAATATCCTTCTTCATACCAGTCCACCAGAAATGTTCCTTCAAGTCCAAATACATCTTGGTGTTTCCGGGATGAATCAAGTATGGTGAGTCATGGGCCTCCTGAAGTATCAACTTCCTGATCTCCGAATTGTTGGGCACATAAATCCGGTCCTCAAACCACAAGGTATTGTGCTCATCCTCGCGAAAACCATTGGCTTTACCTTCGCCCATCCTCTCTCTTATCTCAGCAATCTCTTTGTCCTCCTTCTGAGCTTCACGAATCTTGTCCAACAACGTCGACTGAACCTCCATTGCTGCAAGAATGCCTTTTGGAACAATCTCCAACCGAAGTTCCATGATCTCCGCAGCTAACTCTTTTGGCATTCCCTTGCTCACAAGAACATTAGCATAACTTTTCCGGCTCAGAGCGTCTGCTACGACATTGGCTTTTCCTGGATGATAGTGTAGCTTCATATCGTAATCCTTTATAAGTTCCAACCATCTCCTCTGTCTGAGGTTCAAGTCCTTCTAGGTGAAAATGTACTTCAAGCTCTTATGATCCGTGTACACATCGCAACGGTTTCCAATAAGATAATGTCTCCAGGTCTTCAGCGCATACACTACGGCTGCTAACTCCAGATCATGTGCGGCATAGTTCAACTCGTGTGGCTTCAGTTGTCGTGAGGCATACGAAACAACTTTTCCTTCCTGCATAAGCACACATCCAAGTCCCAAGCGAGAGGTGTCACAATACACTTGAAACTCCTTACGTATATCTGGCAAGGTCAGCACTGGGGCTGTAGTCAATCGTTCCTTCAGCTCTTGAGAACTTGTCTCGCAATCCTCCGTCCATTTGAACTTAGTATCCTTCTTTAACAATTCAGTCATTGGTTTAGCAATCTTGGAAAAATTCTCAATGAATCTCCGATAATATCCTGCGAGTCCAAGGAAACTGCAGAACTCGCCAACTGAAGTGGGTGCCAACCATTCAGTGACCGACTGAACCTTACTGGGATCTACTGCTATACCCTCTCCTGATATAACATGCCCAAGAAATCCAACTTCTTTCAACCAAAACTCACACTTGCTGAATTTGGCGTATAACAGGTGTTCCCTGAGTTTCTCGAGAACCAAACGCAAGTGTTCCGCATGCTCCTCTTCGTTCTTCGAGTATATCATAATATCATCAATAAATACCACAACAAACTTGTCCAAATACTCCATGAACACCTTGTTCATCATACTCATGAAACAGGCAGGGGCGTTAGTCAGTCCAAATGACATGATCGTGTACTCATATAATCCATACCGCGTGGTAAACGCTGTCTTTGGTATATCCTTCTCTCGGATCTTTAACTGATGGTATCCTGATCGTAGATCAATCTTTGAAAACACCTTAGCTCCTTGTAACTGATCAAACAGATCATTAATCATCGGTAAGGGATACTTGTTCTTTATCGTTACTTCATTCAGAGCTCGGTAATCAACGACCATCCTCAGGGATTTATCCTTCTTCTCCACCAAAACTACTGGGGCTCCCCAAGGTGATGAACTTCTACGAATGTAACATTTCTACAACAACTCTTTGATCTGCTTTTTAATTTCCTCCAGGTCATTTGCTGGCATCCGATAGGGTCTCTTGGATATCGGCCATGTACCTAGCAATAGCTCTATCAAAAACTCGATGTCTGGCATACCTGGTAACTCTTCGGGGAAAACATCCGGAAAATCCTTTACTAGAGGTACTTCCTCCTGTACAACTCCCATGAGGGCGTTTACTTGGCTCCTCCTAGGCACATGCCTAGATACATACTAAATCATTTTTCCCTCCGGGGTGGTAAGGTAAATTGACGTACTAGCACAGTCAATACTTCCTCCATACTTCGACATCCAGTCCATTCCTAATATCACATCCAATCCTTGGGACTCCAGGATAATTAGGTCAGACGGAAATACATGTGTGCCAATGATTAGGGGTATCTGGGTGCACCAACTGCTAGCCATGTACTCTGCTCCAGGCGAGCTCACTAAAAGGGGTGTCCTAAGGGTTTGGGTTGGTAACTTGAACTTTTCCACAAATCCCCTTGATATGTATGAATGCGATGCACCAGTATCGAAAAGAACGATTGCGGTAAATGACTGAACCAAAAACTTACCTATTACCGCGTCCAGCTGCTCTTCAACTTCCTCCATGTTAACGTGGTTCACATGTCCTTTGTTGAATGGATTGGGCTTCTTACCAGCGCTCCCATTTCCGTTTTCATTCTTTCCTTCAGAGCAGTCATTGGCATAGTGCCCGGTCTTCCCGCACTTGTAGCAAACAACTTGACTTAAGTCCCTCTTTGCGGGTGTAGATGGGTTAGAGCGATTCTGATTATTGTTGGCTCCATTCCCATTCCCGTTCTTCGCACCATTATGGTTATGCGATCCTCCTCCAGCATGGTTATGACCTCCATGGTTATGAACAAGTCCTCCCGAGTTCGGGGTTAAACGAGGCTTCTAGTGAGCTCCTGAGTTGTATTTCCCTTGTCCATACTTCCTCTTATGATTCTCAATCTGCTGCTGCTTTCCTTCAATCATTAGGGCCTTATCTACCAACTCCTGGTACTTGTTGAAGGTTGCTACCATCAACTGCATACTCATCTCATCATTCAGCCCTTCCATAAACTTCTCCTGCTTCGCGGCATCTGTGGCCACATCAATAGGGGCATAACGTGATAGCTTGCTAAACTCATCCACGTACTGGCCAACAGTACAGTTCCCCTGGCGTAGATTGCGAAACTCACGCTTCTTCATCTGCATAGCTCCAGTCGAGACATGGGCAGTACAAAAAGCCTGCTGAAACTGAGCCCATGTGACAATGTCGATAGGATAGGTGGCTGTGAAATTCTCCCACCATGCTGCTGCAGGTCCATCTAGTTGGTGTGCGGCAAAATGCACCTTCTCAGCATCTGTGCATCCTGCGGTGGTTAACTCCCTTCCAATACGACGTAGCCAATCATCTGCAACTATTGGCTCGATGCTACTGGAGAACACCGGCGGCTGTAACCTTAAGAAATGGGCGAGGTTATCCACTGGCGGCGGGTTGTTGTTGGCATTGTTGTTATTGGCATTGTCCTGGTTCTGAACTAGCAATTGCATCAAGGCATTCTGCTGCTGGATCAACTGGGTGATCTCCGGTGGGAAAACAAAATCGGGGTCTCTTCTCGGAGGAATCTGATGGGTTTAGATGGAAGAGATTAGAATAGAAAAAGATCTAGGGGAGAAACACTACCCATATGTATATGAGGCAAACACAAGCATTCATTCAATCAATCAAGCAAGGGCATACAAAACGGTCTAGGACTATCGCAAAAGTGCTCACTACTACTAGTTACATGGGGGAATACTATTATTATATGGTGGTCATCTAGAAATTTTGATCGGTGGAAGACTCCATGATGTCTGCTCCAGCTTCATCTTCGTACTCATCATCACTTGAATCTGAATCGGTGTCATCGATGATGATGTAGTTGTCCGGACAAATGGGGTCTCCGTCATCTTCTCTCGGAACTGGTCCTCCCATGAAAATTCCGATCTTCTCGGCTAGGTCGTCATTCTTCTCCAATAGGGTCTTGATTTCCTCCTCATATCCATCACGTGTGAACTTAAGTTCTTCCTCCAGCTCGATGATCCTAGTTTTCGCCTTCTTCAACTCGATCATGTCTGCGCACATCTAGTTCTCCTGTCGTCGAATGTGCTGGTTTTGCTCCTGGATAAAGGCTGCGACAGATCTATCCTTCCTGGTGCTGATCATCTCCCATTGTTCATCTCGGCGCCCACATATTTGATAGGTGGTGTCCTCAAGGTCCTTGTTGTAGATTTCTCCAATGCGTCCCATGGTAATATGAGCTGCCATACTCTTGCCAAGGCTCCAAGTGGGTGCTTCGAAAGAAAACTCTATGGGTTTAGAATTTGGCGAGAATGTTATTCCTGGAACTCGTACTTGAATCATCCAGCGCTCTTCTTCTGGTAGAGTGGCGTCGTACGTCCCAGTGAAGCTTGGTATTCCAATATTCAAGTACCTAGTGACTTCCTTCAAGTGGCGTCCAAAAGGTGAGTCTTCATCTCGTTGTGCAAACTTGTTCTTCATCTCCTTCATCCTAAAAAGTGGAAAAAGAAGAGGAGTCAGAAATGAGAAGAGAAGAGTGACCTATGGTTTATCTTAGTGGTCGTGTCCTACACTCAGCATTTGCCCTGATACCATCTTGTAGCGACCCGATCTCAAATGGTCAAGTCTCTGTGCTTCCGTGTCATCCCTGGATCGGTAATGCTGACACACACAGTACTCGAAGGATTTATAACAGAGTAGCAATCACACACTTATTACATCGAATGTCTCAAAATAGAACTTATTAAAATAAGATGGCTTAAGGCCATCTAATGCGATAACAGCGGAAGGCTTGGAAGATAAAGTGAGTCCATCACCTCCAACGGCATAGCTGAGCTGCACGGCAAAGACCTACGAACCTTACTCCTCGTCTGAAAAGTCTGCAACATAATACGTTGCAGCCCGAGAACGGGTCAGCACATGGAATATGCTGGCAATGTAACACAAAAGAGCAATAACAGAATAATACTACCACTACATGCATATTTGGCTGGTGGAAAGCTCTATGGTTACAGTTTTGCGAAAAGCCAATTTTTCCAAACTACAAAGGAATAAATTTTAATTTAACTATCATGGTGGTTGAGACATCATTTGAGAAGGTAACCCCAACTCAATTATCCCAATTAAAATAGTTAACAACCCAACAAGATTAATTAGAAGTGTTGAGATACATGCGAATACTCAAGTACTAGATACTCAGAATTGTCCTTAACCGGGGACACGGCTAACCATGATTAGATTGTACACTCTACAGAGGTTTGCGCACTTTTCCCTGCAAGACTCGATCGCCTCCACTGATTCCTCGCACTACATGATGTTTGAGAAACGGATGACCGAGACACAGTCTTTCAGAAACATTAACTCTCTACTTCGGGCAGACCATACCAAACCTACAAACCCACTACCTACTGATCCACCTCTTCAAGAGCTTCATGTAACTTACTGAGCTATGCTAGAGCCCATAATAGCTTGCGGCTGCACACGGAAGTTTCTAGCATGAATAGACTCAGTTCCCTTTGAGCCTGGGTGGCGGTCCATAGGAGAATCACACGGTAACCCCGGGATTTCAAAAAATAAAATAGGCAATCACTGGATACCCCAGGTGCCTCAATCCACCCAGATGTGTATTAAAGTTCCCACCTTAAGTAAACCATTAATTTAACAATATCACATCTGTCATGGAAATCACTCAAACCCAATCCACATCTACGAGCATAGCATGGCAAAATAAGCAACGCGTAGAAGTAACTCCCAAGGGTTTGATAATAAATAGGGCAATAGGTTCTACCTCAGCAACTACTTCCCGAAACCCACATATTAAAGGCATCCTAGTCATGCAATGTTTGAGGATTTAAACTAATGCATAAAAACTGGGTATGAAAAGAGTATGATCAATATGTTACTTGCCTTGCTGACGATCCGTGAATCCTAGAGACTCGTAGTAACACGCTTCGCACTCCGGGAATTCTACCGCAAGCAAACAATAACATACATAAGCAACAATCAAAGATGCACAAGTAGAACTCCAAATAAAAGAGTTTGACCAGAGAGTTCAACTTAAGAACTCCAGTTTGCAAAAAGAATCAAATCAAACGGAGCAACAAAACTCAAACGACAAAAGAAACAAGATCCATTAACTAATCTGAACTAGGGTCAAATTTTACAGAGATAAAAACTTGTTTGAGTTGATTATTCGGAAAGAAGGTTTCGAGATGAAACTCCAGGTGCTTGAATCGCCTTATTCCGATAAACGAGCGAAAAGATAAACAGGTTTGAACATCGGATCAGAAATCGCGATCGGAAAAATCGCGGAATAAATCCGATAAAAAGAAAAATGACGAACGGCTAAACGAACGAACGTTCATTAACAGAAACTAAAGGATGAACACGTTCGTTAGAACGAATGGATGAGCGAACGCTCGCTAAATAAATACACCGAAGAATAAAACCGATCTATATATAAAAATACGAACTAGGGTTTTTCAAAAAAACGAAGGGGTTTATTTAAAAAAACCGGCGGCGAGGGGGGTGTGGCTACCTCCGGCGAGGTCGTCCGGCGGGGCGGGCAGCTCCGGCGGCTCGGCGAGGGGTGGCGGGGCT
>NC_041387.1:199026805-199068143 GCF_002162155.2 Triticum dicoccoides | reverse complement strand
AAAAATCCTAGAAAAATGTAAATAAAAATCTAAAAATTCCAAAACAAGTTTTCTCCGTCTAAATAAAATATTTGGAACAAGATGAACTTTTCTTGGCCCCTAAAATGCAATTTTTAAAACATGCAAATTTTTCTAGGGAAAATAAAATTCCGAATAAACTCAAATAAAATCCAAATAATGATTTTAACATTTTTCTTCTGATATTTCAATTGTTTTGGAGAAGTCATATTATCTCACCTCATTTATTATTTTAAAATGAAATATTTTCCGAAGAGAAATAATCAAAAATCAAAATCCTCGTCTTCACTATTTGATAAAAATTTCAAATATGAAAATTGGAAAATCCCCAACTCTCTCCGAAGGTCCTTGAGTTGCTTCAGATTTCGAGGATTGCAAACGAAAAAGCAATAAAATATGATATGCATGGATGACCTATGTATAACATGCCAAATTGGAAATTTGGGATGTTACAAAGAGAAACAGAGGAAGAGAGAGGGAGATCGTGAGACGGAGAGAGAGCAACGAATGGAGGAAGATGGGGAGAGAGGGACGGCCTCGTCTTGGTCACCGGTAGTGGTCGCGGCAGCAGGTCCAGCTCGTGCTCGAGGAAGGCGGTGCACAAAGGGCTTGGCTGTGATGGAGCTACAGAACTGGAAGCAGCAGACGGACAGGGGTGGCTCCAGCAGAGGGGCTTGGCGAGAGGGCCGGAAAGCGCGGGAATAGCGGGGATGGCCAGACTGGGCAAGGCAGAGGATTGGGGAGGTGCGCCGGCAACTTAGCGTCCTCCTAGCGCTGCATCGGGAGGCCATGGCGCGGGAGCCTCCTGCAGTGAAAAGAAAGGGAGAGAGCAATGAGATACAGAGAGGAGGAAAACATGGGAAGGAGAGGGCGCGACGGGGCTCATCTGCTAGTGGTGCTTCACGGTGGAGGGAGCTCCGGTGGTGCTCGACCTCGGGAACCAGAGGAGGCGCACAGGGAGGAGCTACTGGAGGACGAGGAGGTGACACGCGAGGTGAAGCTCAAGGCGTTCATTGATACGTGGCTGGGCTGCGGAGAAGATCAGTGGAAGGTGCTGGTTCGGTGGATCGTTGGATTGGTAGGTGGAGGCAGCGCTGTGGTTGGGTATATTGGTGGATCGGGAGGGATCCCGAGGAAGGTGGAGGCCGGTCAGGGAAGGATCCCGAGGAACAGGGGGAGTGGGTGGCGGCGCGAGGAAAGGAATAGGGTTAGGCTAGGGTTGGACTGATTTGGTAGGTGGTGGTCTTATATATAGCAAGTGGAATTTTGATAGGGGCATTTGGTCCTTCCGATTTTAATCGGACGGACGGAAAAAAATAGGCTAGGGAGTCCACTAAATAAAACGAAGATATTCTAGGGATGTTTGGAGATGATCCGAATCCATCGGTAACAACATTCCGTTTTGGGTTCGGGGAAGTTTTCGGACGCGCGGGAGGGGTCGATGCACTGCGCAAAGAGGGGTTAACGGTCACGGTCAGGAGGGAAGCGAAACCTCCATTGGCCTAAAAGGGTTAACGAAGGCAAAGCAGTCCGAGGGAATGTTATGAAGGCAAAGGGAGAAACAGTAAAGACGAATGAATGCAAGTTTTATGAAAACATGCAGATGCAATGCGCATGATGCTATGGTATGAGATGCTTGATATGAGCAAAATGCAAAACAAAAGACAAAAACCCAACCACGAAGGAAATATCAAATCACATAGCCGGAAATGGCAAGAGTTGGACCTACAATTATGGAAAGTTACATCCGGTGTGTTACACGCAGGCCGAGCTGGCCTCCGCCCGTGCCGAACTGCTCCCTCTTTAGCAGCGGGTTGCCAATGCCGAGTCCGTCGCGCAGCAAAATAGGGAGGAAATGCTTCAACGACGGACGTTGGAGCACATGCACGGCCCCATGCTCCAGGCACTCAGGAATAGGGCCAACATGGCCATGGGCAACATATGTAATGAGAACTACCCACATCCCCACGCGACCAATTATGCTAGTCATCTCCGCTTCTTTACCGACGTGGTGATGCGGCTGGAGAACCGCTCTGAGAGAGCTCACCGGCTTGTTGAGGAAAGAGTCGCAGCCTGCTCGGGCGCGCGTTTTCCCGCGTCTTCAGCCATCTTCAGAACACCAATCTTGACTTCAACTTTGACGCCGTCATTGCCCTGGTGCCCGAGGCCATCCGGGGCAACCTAGCGCGGTGGGTGGAGGACAACGTGGATGCGCTTGTCAGGGCGTTTGCGTCCGACGACGACGGGGTGGTAGTCGTGGCACATGAAGGCATCGTGGTCGACGATGGTTACGGTGGCACCGGTGATGGTGATGGCAATGCCAGTGAAAGCGACGCCAGCGATGCATCTGGAGGCAACCCGTGGGATGCAGACGCGGTGAGCGATATGTCTGATTGATCCTGTGTGTCTCTGCTATTTATCCTGCATACAGAAGCTCGGGCGCGCCCCAAAGGTTGTAAGTGCATTTTGGGAGGGGATGCCCCTCATGTAAAAAGATTACCGTTTTATGCCATGAGGGCCAAGCTGAATATATACTTGTATAAGCCTACAGGTTCTGTGGCAAGCTTGTCGTTGTAGTTTACCTTTAGCTAGGACAGGTCCTGATCCAGCTCGTGAGGTCGTGAGCTTCAGAGAATCCCCTGAGGGACCTGTCGACTCAGTCGAGAGGGCCTCGCGAGAGCAAGTGCCGGCCATAGTACAGCATGCGCGCAGTGTGCGTGCGCTTCGCCCAGCCCCGCCTGCGAGGGATTCGTGAGGGGGAGGCAGCCGGTGTAAATTCCAAATTAAGGCGGGAACCAAAACACAAGAAATCACACGAGCGAGAAAAGTCACCCTCCCCGCACACACAAACAAAAATTCAACTCCAACTTAAATCCGAAGAAAGGAAGCACGACTACAGAAAGGCAGTCAAAAAGCAAATGGCTGCGTCCGGTGCCTAGTCTAGTCTTTGACGTCTTCTCACCAGTGCGGAGCTAAGTGCTGCCACTTGGCATGGGAGGGAGCCCCCGAGGCCCAAGGGCGGCACTCCAGAGACTCCGGGGCATGTACAGTCCCACTCATTATTACGTGAGAGTGTCACTGGCGGCGAGCTTCACAAGCACTGGGCCTTCTTCACAGGCACCGGGCCTTGCTTCATATCGCCAGACGAGGGCCAGCCTTGCACCACCCTCGACCACCATTGACGGCGACCAGAAACCAGGACAACGCCAAAGGGGCAAAGGGGACGCCAGCGGCGCCCTCGGCGACCACGGGTCCTCTGCAGGGGGTAGGCTTTGCAGCACCTCCCCGGCAAAAGGCCTACCTCCGGGGAACGCCTTGCTCTGTGCGCCGTGGGGAGGGCCTGGCTCCCGGCCCCTCTCCTGAAGCCCCAAGTGCGCTCCTCCTAGTGGAAGGGAGGCTGCCAAGCTGGGGCAGCCGCCCGCTCTTGCGACCTGACCCTCCTGTGACCCATGGTTAGCATAAGCTTGCCCCTGAGGAATTAGCGGTACCCGGTAACTGCTGCTATCGGCATGGTTGGTGAGGCTCCTGGAAGGGCTCGTCCTCTGGCGTGTCTTCTTCTCAGCCTGGCCCAAGGAACAAGCCAGGACCGTCTTCCAGCGCGTACTCCTGATCCACCATGCGGGGCACGTAAGCCTCCAAAGCTGTCGCCTCGAAGACTTCGCCGTAGTGCCCCACAGTCCATGTGGGTCCGCCTTGCGCGCCGTCTTGAGGATGGTTGGGTAGCGGCCCACCCGGGCCGTAGGCGACAACGCGCATGTCCTCACACACCGAAGGTGGTGCGGGTGCGACCCGGCATCTGGTGCCGATGGTTGAGCTAGTGTCGATGAAGCCTGGTGGCGTGCTTGGGGGCGCACGGGTGCGGAGAGGTCCGCCGTGTGGTCCAACCGAGGCCCGGGGTGCAAGATGGAAGCAGAAAGTCGGTGCCCCGGAGGTCGCAGCATCCAGGACCTTGGCAACGCATTCCAGCGACGCATGCCGAATGCTCTCCATCAACCTGCATCGCAGCCGCTCATGAGCCACGGTGAGCGCGACTCTCATGTTTGCTTGTTCCCCTCGGGTGTGCAGCGTCATAGATGTGGCGTGGCTTGAGGCCCTTGTAGCTGCCCGCACCTGTCGTGGAGTAAGGGCGGGCGGTGTGTGATCGCACCACTCGGGCCCCGTAGCGTTCTGCGGCGCATGAGCCACCTGGAGCGTGGGGTTGAGGTCTTCTTGGGTAGACAGGTGGCCCAGGCAGGCCAGGCCGCCCAGCGGTCGGTGCTGGTCATCGGATCGCCAGACATGGACGCAACGAAGTGATGGGACGCGGATCAGTGGGAGGAAGACTTCGGCGCACCAATACCTTGCGCGCAAAATGTCGGATATCCGGTTCCGGTAAAAACCTTGAGGTTCAAACACTGGGGTGCGCTAAGATTTCCCCCTACCGAATCTCGCTCTCAGCCTCGCCGCGATCTCTAAGTTAGCTCAACGAATTCGCAGCACAAGAGACACAAGATTTATACAGGTTTTGGCCACCATTGTGGTGTAATACCCTACTCCTGTGTGGTGGTGGTGGATTGCCTCTTGGGCTGATGATGAATAGTACAAGGGAAGTACAGCCTCCTGAGGATGGGTGTTCTTGAGCTGGTGTGGTTGCTCGGGGAGAAAAATGACTCGTCCCTTCTACTGTGGTGGCTAGCCCTATTTATAGAGGCCCTGGTCCTCTTCCCAAATATAGAGTGGGAAGGGATCCCACAATGGCCATTTTGAAAGGGGACAGCTAGTACAAGCTATCCTGACTAAAGGTCGTCTTCGCCTGTCAAAGGCGCTGGTGATAACGCCGTCTTGGGCCCCACGATGACCTCCGTCCTGCCGTCCTGCTGGTCTTGGTCTCGTTGCACCGATATGGAAACCTTTGCCTGATGCCTTGGTACTCCACGCCTGCGCTTGCCCCCTTGGAACCGAAGGAGGAAACGAGGACACTGCGCGCGCTGGCGCCCGCCTGGCCTTGGTCGTCATGGCTTGCGTCACAGGAACCTCGCAAGGTACCCCTTGCCTTGATCTCTCCGCCTCCTCGCGAGCCTGCCTGGTGAGGCCACTCCTGAGAAGGCCTTGTGTCTTCCTCCCTGCGAGGCTTGGCCCCTCGCGAGGGTCTTGAGTGTTAGTTGACAAACATGGGCCGTACTGGGCCACTAGTGGAGCCACGCTGCAGACCGCGGGCAGGCAAGTCTGGGGACCCCCGTTCCTAGAACGCCGATAGTTCCCAGCCAAGCCAAGACACCCAGATGTTTGAATTTCATTCCCATTTTTTGCATGGGACCTAGGAATTCACCCAAGGACACACATGTGATTTTCAAACCAACTTTGGTGCATTGGAGCATGTGCTTGTAGTTAAAATTTGAATTATGCACATCAAATGACCAGAAATTCAATTAATGTATAATAAAGTCCAAACGAACCCGGAATAAATCCAAATTTTAACACGGCACTCATATAGTTCTATGTAAAAAAACAAGGGAGGGAGGTAGCATATATCTTTTCGAACACAAAGGTGACACGTCCCCCCTCGAGAACCACGAGTCCTCTCGAGAGAAGCTCCAGTTTGCAAGAAGCTTATACCAAAAACTTGTCCAAATGCGTCTAATTTTTTTACCACTGCATGTTGTTGCAAATGACACCATGGCAAGTTTCATGATTTTCAGGCATCTTTTGAATTTCCAGGAATTTAAAAAACAAGTTTCTCAATGTTCCCGGTCGAGCCATGACGACCAGATGTTTGAATTTCATTCCCATTTCTTGCATGGGACCTATAAATTCACCCAAAGACACACATGTGATTTTTCAACAAACTTTGGTGCACTGGAGCATGTGCTTGTAGTTCAAATTTGAATTATGAACATTAAATGCCGCGAAACTCAATTAATCCATAAAAATACCAAATGAACCCGAAATAATTCCAAATTTAAACATGACACTCATGTAGTTGCATATTCACTGTACATAAATGTTCTAGCAATTCAAACACCATCCTTTCCCTCTGTAACACCATTTTGTCTTTCAAAACATAATGAAAAAAAGTCAAGTATATCACAAATAGTTTACTAGAAAGAATCGTGTGGGATGCAATATAAAATATCTTCGCGCACCATCTTGTCTGGCTTACGCAGGAAGATTCGTCGTCTATAGTCCATCACCCCCGCTTGAACCACAATTGCGCGCCGATTTCTCGCGGCACCTAGTGAATTTTTTTTGCCACCGCAGAAATATCTATCTGCCCGCCACTCCCTCCCACCAAAAGCCACATTTCCACTGTTCCTCCTTGCTTTCCAAGTTCAAACCTTCACTGCTTCTTACTGGCAGCTCAGCCTCTTCTTGCTGAGCCGCCTCCTCGATATGGTCAGGTAATCCACACCCCACCCACACCATCCTCCTACTTTCCCGTCCCGCATGCCCCGTCCGACGGTGCGAAACCTTTCGCCAAAGTCATTGCCCCCCTCCTCCAATTAAGCGCCGCCCACAGCCATTTTGCATGCAGTATAACATGGATTTCCGTAGCATCTAGCAGCGGAGAAGCAAAATGCGGCCGCACACGCGCATGAGGTCGCTATGGCTGCCATCCGTCCCGACCGCCAGATCTTGGATGGACCACCTCGTCATTGAGGACACGGTCGACACCGCCATGCGCATGAGGTCGCTATGGCACACATCCGTCCCGACAGTTCGAGTTGTTTTCTCGAGGCCACCGCCAGTGCATTCTAGTGATTTGTCCTCTGTAATGTTAATATGCAATCTGATGTTCAGTTTGAAGTTTGGTCCTCTGAAATGTAATGTTCAATTAACAATTTGGTCCAACAATTGCTACATTTTGTAGTAGTGTTCTCAAGCATTCTTTGTTTTGTTAACTGTCTTATCTTTTAGTACATGTTTCTATTCTGCAATGTCGTGCTCAGTTAACTATTTTGGTTCATTTGGTCTGCTGTCCATTTAACTGTTTGGTTCAGTTCTGCAATTTGATTTTTATTTGTTGTGGGTATATTTTTGTATTGTTATGCATGTGAAATAAATCAAATTTGGCTGTCCTCAATACATATTCTACTGATAGTATGGCAACTCTTAGTTAGCCTGATCAAGATGTTCCTTGTGTGCGTTGCAGGGAAACAATGGGAGACATTGCGGTTTACCATCGAGGTTTGTTCAAGCATGGTCCTATGGTTAATAGCACATTATTGTGAAGTTGCAGGAATCATTCTAATATTTAGGTTTCTTACAATTTGGTCTTGCACATTTAGGTCCTGCTATCAGAGGCTTAGACCCACTGTTCGAGCCATTTTGCATATGGGGAAATGGGATGTCCATTAATGTCAGTCAAGTCAAGAAACTCAAAAAGATTGTTAGGATGAAGAAACTTGCGACGAATAACAGCAAGATCTTTGTTTGCACAATAAATAAGACATTAGTCAACTATAAGATGGTACTAACTCTTTTACCTTGTTTTTACACCTTGTGCCATTTCAAAATTTATAGCAGCAACCTATGCATATCTGTCAGGACCCCGACTCAATGCCACACCGATCTAGCATGTAACACCTCATATCACTTTGCGGCCTCACGCACGGTATTCCCACGGGTGTCGCCTTACCAGGCCCGGGACCGTTTGCGCCTTTTGGCATGATAGTGTCGCTAGCATCCATATGACAAGGAGCCCGGGCTGATATGGCTAGTCGTGAACCCAAAGTGGCACTAACTTACAGGGACATGCATACATGACCCAACAACGAACGTGTCGGTTATCAGCGAATGAATCCGGGTTGTAGCAACTGGGCTAGTAGGACTCCGGTAAACCGGGCAGTAGCAGGCTAACAGGACTTCGGAAGACACCGCGTGACATTTCCCCGAGGGGACAGACACAGGAATGAAGAAGGACACATGCCGGCCAGCCTAAGTGTTCTGGAGCAGTAGCAAGCTACCAAGGCTCAGTGGAAGCACTAGGAGGCATTTCCCGGTAAGAGAGGCTACCAAGGATAAACAACTAGATAGTCAGATCCCACACATACCAAGCATTTCAATAACATACACACAATATGCTCTATATGTGCAAACACAACATGGCATCACAACATGACTGTACAACTCAAATATTTATTCAATAGGCTCCGAGGAGCAAGATATTACAAACATGGGTCTCTCGACCCAGCATTCAGAGCATACAAGTCAAAGCACAAGCGGAAGCTTAACATGTCTGAGTACAGACATCTATAAATGAAAGAGTCTAAAAAGCCTGACTATCTACCAGATCCTGCAGAGGGCACAAGATCATAGCTGAGGTAACAAGCTAAACGTCGAAGTCCAAGCGGAACTACTAGTGAGACAGAAGTCTCTCTGCAAAAACATAAAATAGGAAAACGTGAGTACAAATGTACCCAGCAAGACTTACATCAGAACTATCTACGTATGCATTGTTATCAACAAAGGGGCTGGTGGAGTTTAACTGTAGCAAGCTAGCTTTGATTCGGTGGCTATCCTGAACTACGACTGCAAGTAACTCTTTTGAGGTGGCGCACATGAGTCGACATATTCGCCATATCAATACACCACTATGGATCCGCTCCCGTCCCCCTACGAGAACGCCATCCACAGCACTCACACTTATCTTGCGTATTTTAGAGTATCCACTTTCACTTGTCTATGAACTGTACAGGCAACCCATAAGTCCTTTACCGTGGACACGGCTATTCGAATAGATGATGTTAACCCTGCAGGGGTGTACTTCTTCACACACGGTCTCACCACTTACCGCCGTTTACACGACATGTACTCGGCAACCTTCAAGCGGAAGCCCAACGAGGGTGTCGGCCACGACCTACCTAAAAACTCAAGTCCCTAGTCCAGGTTTATCGCCTATTCAGGTTCCATCCGCAGGGAGTCCGGCCGAGGTTTCCACATACGGCCCCGAACGATGTGTGCAGGGTTCCTGAGACACCAAACGGGTGCCCGGTACACCGTTCCACGTGCCTACCGCATCACAGCCCACCCCTCCGGTCAGCGCTGCGCACGGCCTCCAGTATACCACAAACACCAGAAACTACTTGCAACTCCTGGACAAAGGACAAGGGTGATTAAGAAGCCGAGACGGTCCATTGGTTTCGGTCCCAATGCGTGGTAGTAATTGTTTCATGGATTACAAGCACAGAACTCAGTTCCTAAGGACGGCTTCAATGAGACAACCCACCATGTACTCCTACATGGCCTCTCACTGCTACCTTTACCAAATCGTGTTAACACACTTAGCTCACACACAGTAGGACATGTTCACACATCTCCAACTCATCCCCGATAAATCGTGTTAACACACTTAGCTCACACTCAAGTCTAAGCAATAGCAGGCATGACAAACAAGCATGAATGAGTAGGCACAACAGGGCTCAAACAACTCCTACTCATGCTAGTAGGTTTCATCTATTTACTGTGGCAATGATAGGTCATGCAGAGGATAAAGGGGTTCACCTACCGCAGCAAGTAACAGATGAATCGTTGTTGTCCTAATGCAGTAAAAGAGAGCAGGAGCAAGAGAGTAGGATTGTGTCGGAATGAACAAGGGGGTTTTGCTTGCCTGGCACTTCTGAAGATAGTATAGTTCTGCATCGGTGTCATCGATCTCATCGTCGGTATCACGTCTATCGAGAGAGGACAAATACCGGCAACACAGAAGGAAACACAATCAGTGTAATGCACAATACGATGCATGATAATGACATGGCAAAATGACTTTGTTGGGTTAATGCAACTATAATTAGATGGGTTTGAGTTAGTTTGAACCCAAGGTTCAAGTTCGAATTCAAACTATGACTTTACAAAGTGAATTATCATGTTTGATATAAATAGCGTGTTTAAGCTGCTTAAACATGCATGAAACGAGTGCAGATGGATAGAATGGATTGTTCTGATCATTTTTCATATATAACTTATTTCATTTGGAGTTACGGTTGAATTTATATGATTTTTAGAAGTTTAAGCCTTTTTTCGGATTTTCTGATTAATTAGAATTAAACTAATTCCATAAAGGGATTTACTACGTCAGCACAATGTCAGCATGACGTCAGCACAATGTCAGCGAGTCAACGGGCCAGTCCAGGTCAAACTGACAAGTGGGCCCCATGTGTCAGGGACTAACTAAACTAACTAAGCTTAGTTAACACTAACCTAGGTTAAACTAATTAAGTTTAAACCTGAACTTGGTTAATTAATCGAGTAGGGCCCGCATGTCATTCACACAGGGGAGGTCAACCCCCTCGTCAACTGAGGCTAACTCGCCGGCGGCTCGACACCAGTGATGACAGGCGCGGCGGAGGGACTCGGAAACGAGCCACATGGCATCGTTTCGGCCGTGGTTTGTTGCGTTCGAACGTGCGCATTGGCGCGCATCTAGTGGTGGCGGTGGTGGGTGCTGGGGTGGCCGGAAAAGTGGCTGGCGATGAGGTTTGGCGTCGGCAGCAGCTCGGCAAATCTTGGGGTGGTGCTACAAAGCACGGGAGGAGGCGCTGTGGGTGTCTACGGGCTCATCAGATCGTGCTGGGCACGATGGTGGGCTCGGGAAGCTCTCGGGGTGGTGCTACAGAAGCTCTTGGCCGTGACAGGCATCGGTGTTAGGGGAAGAAAACGAACCAGGGGAGAGGGGGAAACGACACAGGAGCTCACAGCGGGTGCAGCGGTGGCCTCTGCGAGCTCGGGGAGGCACCCGAGACGATGGAGTGGCGACAGCGATCGCAGGAGTCCAAGGAAGAAGACGGAGCCGATGTTGGTGTTGTAGGGGCTTCCACGGGGCGTGGCTCGTTGAGGAGGAAGAGGAGGTCGAGGCGGAGCCTCTGAGCGCATCGGCGAGGCGAGGCAGTGGCTGTGGCCACGGAGGTGCTGAGTTGGCGGCGACGGCTGCGCTCGTCGGCCGCGCGTAAGAGAAACAGAGACGGGGGGAGGAGCGAGGGAGACCATGAGGGGGTTTCAGGGGCATGTGTGGCGCTCGTGGCCATTTCCAGCAGCGAGCAAGCAGGCAGGAGGTGGCCAGGCACGTGTCGGCGCTCGCCACCGAGCTGCTTGGTGCGCTGGCACGGGGAAGAAGACGGGAGTGCCCCTGGTGGTCTGGGCCGTGAACTGGGCCGCCAGGTAAGGCCAGGTTGGTTCTTTCTCTCTCTTTTCTATTTTCTGTTTTCGAACTTTTGCAGATTTGTTTTAATTTGGTTTGCTAACCAAATTATTTCTGCAGCCTTCTGAAATTATTGTGGATGCAATAAGGTTTATCCTAGAGCTCCACAAAATATTCCAGGATCATTGGAGCAATAAAAATATTTATAGAATTTATTTGCTCCAACTCATTCACAATTATGATTTAATTCAATGACCAAAATGTCCTGGAAAAATATGCATCGTCTCTGGTAGAGGCTTTCACCTTTTTCCATAAATCATGAACATTTTATAAGGATATTTTGAGTTCATTGAAAATATTTCGGTTGAACCTATTTGAGTTCTTTTGGTGCTAGGATTTTAACATCCCCATTTCAATTTTCTTTGAAAAGTAAACATGATGCATCACCAAGAGGTAATAGTAGGCATTACTAGAGCCAGGGATGTGACAATATCTTTCTTTTCAGTACTTTCCAAAGTAGTTCATCGATGATTACCTCTCAAACCACCTGCATGGTCAAGAGGTGAGGAAGGTATTCATTCAACACCCATGGTACAATATAGAAGTCTTGGTAAAGAGGACGAAGGTTGGGCGGGCAATTATCCATAGCCATTGGCCTAAAGTTGCAAGGACATTCAACATCACTGAAGGCTCAATATTTGCCTTCCGTTTTTGTAGTTTCCTAGATGAGCTTCATCTGTCTATTTACCATGTATGGTCCTACTTTCCAAAGGTTTTTGATGTTGCATGTAAAACTTGGTGTTGTTGTGTAATGGCGTAACTGAGTGCCGAAGCTATCCGATGTAATTCAATTATGAAATCCTTGTTGTTGTTACATAAAATATCTGCTGTTTTTTATAAAAAAAATATCAATTTGATTAGTTCATAGATTATCAATAATAGGCTAATTACACTACTTATTGGGGTTTTCTATTGCAGACGGTTACTCAGACAGCATAGTGGGCGATGAACTCAAGCAACCCACATGGTTTCTAGAAAGTAGGCGCGGTTGATCAATTAACATTCACAACGGCTTCCTGCAGAGAATTGTTTGCGTTAGGCCACCTTGCACAAATGTTTCCACAAAAAAACTGTGTGCGATATACATACGATTGGAAATGTTTTTCTGGGATTCACCGTGTGGGATGTACATATGAACGAAAACAATTGGGTTTCGATGCCCCCGCCAGATCTCACACAAGCTCATTTTGCCCCAGCCTGTGTGCCTGGAGGGCCTATCCCCAACGGATTCTGGGTCATGGGGGAATGACCCCCCCCTATCGCCCACACTCACTTGGCGACGGTTCCAAATGCCGTCCTGGAAAGGGGTTAAAAACCGTTTGTATAGCAAGTCTCTACACCAGTAGTAGGCGCGGTCAACGCGTGACTGAACCAAGCGATGCAGGTGCTCGTTCTCCTTGCATGAAATAGGGGCAGGGTCAAAGCAGAGGAGGTCGTAGGTAGGTAGCGGTGATGCAGGGGAACAGCGACGATGAACTTTGTGCGCGAGGCCACCTCCGGCGACGCGTGGAAAGCGGGGATCGTCCAGGGGGGACTCTGTCACTACAGCCAGGATGGAGCGAACATGTGGATCCGGCCCTAGGGAGCCAATTTGACCGAAGGCTAAGCGTGGAACGAAGCAGTGATAGAGCTTCAGGTTCAGGCTGCTATGGCAGTCTCCTGCAATGGCAATTACAGGGAGAGAGAGGGAGAGAGATATGAGAAAGAGCATCAGGGAAGGGAACATGCGCGGGAGGAATGAGAGGGGTGGCATGGATACTGGTCTTGGTCGCTAGCGGCAGGGTCTTCGTAGATTCGGGCGGCGGACGGAGCAACTCTGGCGATGGCGCTCGCCGGCGTGGTGCCGGAGACGGCATGGGAGCGAGGTCACTTGGGCCCAGCGGGAGGAAGCAGGGAGGCGAGACGACACTTGAGCAGCGGGAGCTCGTGGATGGAGACCTCCCGCTCGGGCGCGAGCATGAGAGGAGGCAGAGGGCAGCATAGGAGTTTGGGGTCCTTGCTCGGGCACGCGCTGTGGAGGCGGGGCTCAGCGCTTGGATCGGGAGGTGGCTGGATTGGATGGGTTGTCTAGTGGGTGAAAACAAGGAGATCAGCTGGGTAAGATCCTGATGGGAGGTGGCGATGGGATGGATGGAATGGACGGGACAGCTTAGTGGTCTAGGTTTCATCTGCTTTATATATAGTAGGTAGGGATTGGGTAGGGGCTTTCAGATCCCTACGATCGTAATTGGACGGTCGAGAATAAAATGCTATGAGGGTCTGAAAGAGAAACCGAAGATGTTTCAGTTATGTTTGGGGATGATCCGGACCCAACGGTGATGACTGAGTGGGTCGAGTTCGGGTAAGTTTTCGGGCTCACACGCGAGTGGGGTTTGACAAAAGCATGGAGGCACGGGGGTTTTGTTGGGTTCAGAGAAGAGAGAGAAAAGAGCGGTCTGGTTGACCTCAGAGAAGGTCAACAGAGACAAGGAAGAAGCGGCAACTATGAGCGAATGCAAGTTTTATGAAAACATGCGGATGCAATGCTCATGATGACATTATGAAATGCAACAAACAAATAAAACACACACGACGAAACTCGGTATACATGGAAGACGTGTGGAGCATCGGTCTCGGGGTGTCGCAATACGGCCCCACTTACAAGAGATCTAGGAATGAAAAATTGAGAGAAGAGGATGAGGAAGAGGTACGACTAAGTTGCTTCTTCGACAAATGAGTAAAACCACGAACCTTGAGAGGTTGAACAACTTGAAAGAAATAATACAATGGAGATGAACAAGATTGCAATCAATCGGATGAGAGGAACAAGGAATATGACAAGTACCAAGAGCTTAAGGGAGAAGATAGACTTTGAAACTACTCCGGTTAAAACGAGATGATAAAGGAAGAGTTCGGGCAGCACTCCCGTTGAAAAGAGAGGCAATACTTGATAAGATGAAAGGAACTTGAATAGAGGACACAACACTCTTATTAAAGGGTAAGCAAGGAAAAAGAACATGATATTGGCAAAACGACGTGATGGGACGAACAGAGCAACATCACATTGCCTTCTGAATGAAATAATAGAAGTTGACTCATTGGAAAGAAAAGAACGGCGAATAAAACAAGACCTTGCACCACAAGGATAACTTGAAAGAGCATCCTTGCAAAGGAGGGTTGAACAGAGTTGTTGGATGATCAACAATGAAAATATGTGATTCACATGAGCTTATGTAAACATCTCAAAAATTGAGGTGAAATTCCGCCACTCCCAAATGATTGATTAGCTGAGAGGAACGAAGAGATGGAAAACTCCATTTCAAAAGACAAGGGAGAATGATTTTTCACTTCGAAATGCAAGATGATAAATATTTGAGCTCCTTCAACAAGAATCTAGATGAACTCTTCGAGAATGAAATAAATGTTGATGAGCCACCATGAAGAAAACTCTAAAAGGACTCCGGTAATAATAGGATGAGAGAAAGAAAGAGAAGTTGAAAGAACAAGGTGAAGCCTTGAAATGATTTAGATGGAGCTTTGTGATGAAATAACTGAGGGAACTTAGAACTCCAGTAGCCGGAATTAAATCACCTCAAGGAAACAAGAATCAGAATAATTGTATGCGTATCCTTCATCAAATAAAATTGATGACAAGCAATGGATTTGGCATACTACTTATTCTCGTTGGAAAGGATTAAAGAGAGATATAGCACACACTAAACGAACCACTGGTAGGATTGGAAAGAACAAATGAAATTATATGATAATAAAGGAAGAGAAATGTTGGGCGAACCACCGTTAGAACTAAAAACAACAAACGAAGAAGAGGAACACATCACCAAGAAGAATTAGAAAATGAACGAATATACTTGACAGAATTTAGATACAAGAGAACGAAGAGATCACGAGTGACTAGAGAATACTTAAATGATGCACCAGAAGAATTGGGGAATTGAATGAAGAAACAACTATTTATGAGAACTGAAGTACAAGCGGTGAATGATGGGAATAAATAAATATTCTGAGATGATGGCCTCCGGAGAATCAAAACAAAAAGACTCTTGAAATTCTTGAGATGGATATGAAAAAAAAATTATCATGATCAGAACAATTCAAGAAGATAACATCAACCTTGAATGACGAATCTTTGAGAGAACGGACAAGATTTGTAGTAAAACTCTTCTTCGGTCTTCAAAGCTTAGAATGGCGATGAGAAACACCACCATGAAGAATTTGTGAGATATCCGGGAGAATGAAAAGTGACGAGGTTGAGCCAACAATGAAAAGAATTCGAAAGCGATCTTGGAGAAAGCAGTGACTGATGATAATTCATTCTTACGTCAAACTTTTGAAAGAATATGAGAACAACTCCAAAAAAGTTAGAAGAGCCAGGTAAGATCTTAGAAAATACCTGTGGGTTATGGGCCCACTCAAAAGAGAACATCATTGACAAATTTTTAAAGAGATATTGCACCAGTTGAATTAAATGGCTAGAATGAGATACGAACCCCGAAATAGTTTGAATGGATTAAGAATGGAAACACGAATCTTCTGAGATATCTTCGGCAATCCAAATATGAATATTGTGCGGTTATTGACCAAGAGATGCTTGGATAAGAATTTCCAACATGAGAAAGCATTTGAAAGGAGGAAAGGGATATGATTAACACCGAATGTTCATGAGAATTTATATGATACATTTTTATGTTAAAGTTTGTTGTTGATATAATAATAAGCATGATGCTACTATGTTCGTATTTTTTTATCGAAACCTCTCTCTCAAAACATGTGGACATGATTTTCGATATTGGCTTTCGCTTGAGGACATGCAAGGTCTAAGCTTGGGGGAGTTGATATGTCCATTTTGCATCATGTTTTCCTACTATTATTTATAGTACTTTTATGAATTATAACACTTTGTGGAGTAATTGTAATGCCTTTTCTCTCATAATATGCAAGGTTTACACAAAGAGGGAGAATACCGGCATCTGGAATTCTGGACCTGGAAAAGCTATGTCAGAGATACCTATTCTGCACATCTCCAAATGAGATGAAATTATATGGAGAATTATTTTGGAATAAATAAAAAATACTGGAGTAAAGAACTACCGGAGGGCACCACCCAGGTGCTGACAAGGCACTTGGGCGCGCCACATCCTCCAGGTGTGCCCTGGTGGGTAGTGGGCTCCTCGGCCCACCTCCAGTGCCAATCGTCTGGTATATAAGGTCTTTTTACCTAGAAAAAAAGCAGAGGACTTTCAGGATGGAGCTCCGCCGTCTCGAGGCGGAACTTGGGCAGGAGCACTTTTGCCCTCTGGCGGAGCGATTCCACCGGGGGAACTTCCCTCCCGGAGGGGGAATCATAGTCATCGTCATCACCAACAACCCTCTCATCTTTTGGAGGCCAATCTTCATCAACATCTTCAACAACACCATCTCATCTCAAAACCCTAGATCATCTCTTGTGTTCAATCTTTGTAATGGAACCTCAGATTGGTACGTGTGGGTGACTAGTAGTGTTGATTACATCTTGTAGTTGATGCAAGATGGTTTATTTGGTGGAAGATTATATGTTCAGATCCGTTATGCTATTTAATACCCCGCTGATCTTGAGCATGAATATTATTTGTGAGTAGTTACCCTTGTTCTTGAGGCCACGGGAGAAGTCATGTTGCAAGTAATCATGTGAATTTAATATTCCTTCGATATTTTTATGATATGTATGTTGTGATTTCCTTAGTGGTGTTATATGAATGTCGACTACATGACACTTCACCATATTTGTGACTAAGGAAATGGATTGTGGAGTAGTTATTAGATGATGGGTCGCTAGAGTGACAGAAGCTTAAACCCTAGTTTGTGCGCCATTTCGTAAGGGGCTGATTTGCATCCATATGTTTAATGTTATGGTTAGATTGTTATCTTAATTCTCCTTTCATAGTTGCGGATGCTTGCGCGGGGGTTAATCATAAGTGGTAGGCTTGTTCGAGTAAAAATAGCACCCAAGCACCGGTCCTCCCGCATATCAAATTATCAATGTAGCGAACGCGAACCAAACCAACATGATGTGACTAGATGAAATTCATGTGTGCCATCAAGAATGCTTTGCTTATTATATGAGATCATTTTTGCTTGTCCTTTGCTACAAAAAGGATTGTGCTACCTCACTAGTGCATGATGCTGGTAACACGACACTATGATCAGAGACCCTTCGAGAAACTGTGTGCGATGCAATATTCGCAAACGGTGGTGTGAGCGAACCATCAAAAATATCCAAAATGTTTGCGATGACGGATGCATCAAACACGGTTCAGATTTTAGTTGCGTCTGTGATGCAGGGCATACGGTTCAGTTCAATTAACTGTTTGCGATGAGGAGTAACAAAATAAATGGGCAGCAAGATGAAGGTGTGTGCCATACACAACATACGGTTCACTAGGATGAACTATTTGTGATTAGGCAACACAAAAAATGGTCATCCATGTCAAGGTGTGTGCGATATACAGCATGCGGTTCACTCGGATGAATTGTTTGTGTTGAGACAAGAGAACATAGATGGTTCAATATAATAAGATGTGTGTCATACGCGGCAAATGTAACAACCTGATTTTTTGCCCTTTCTTTTTCTTTTGATTTTTTGAGGTTTTTGCTTGAGTTTTCTTTTTCCGTGGCTTTGTGGTCTTGAAACTGAAGAAGATGACTTCTTATTTCCTTCTAGAGTGGCTTGTCATCCCCAAATCCTTCCCAAGACCCTGTCATTTCCATCCTAGCCCAAATCCCAATCTTCTTTTTACTGGGAATATTCCTTTTCTATTAAAGGAATTATCCTTTTTGCCCTAGGTTGTGAAGCAACCTATATTTCCCTCACTCCTTACATTCCCAAATAATTATCATAAATTTTTTGGGTCATATCTTCATCAAATATGGCAAAATATTTCATTTGCCAAGTTTATCAGCATCCTCAAATAATTCATTTCCTATTCTTCCCTAAATGGCACATTGTGAAGCAAGTGCTATTTTGCGTTGCCCAATTGACCTCAAACTCCTTGGATATATTTCCCTGTCCATATCATTGCCAAATGCCAAAATGCAACCTCATTTTCCTAGTAGTCATTTAATTACGATTTTCCAAAGTTTCTGTCCAGAAAGAAACTTTGTGAAGGAGGTACAAGCTAGGCATATCCAAATGAGTTGTAATTTTGCATGGCCCTTGATATCATCATATTATGGACCTCCACCAAAGTTGAGCTCATGTCATGCCTCCATGTGAGCACAACTTCAAATCTTTGTTTTTGTCCAAAATTTCAGTTTGTGAAGCAAGTATATTTTATCTTGCTCCATTATGTTTGCAAATTTTCCTAGGCCTTATGTTATCCATATAACCTATATCCACCAAACTTGGGCATATTTCATCTAGCCATTTTCCCTCTCGAATTTTTGCAAGTTTCTGGTCAGTGGTGATGCTTGTGAAGCAAGTACCATTTTGGTTTATCCAAATGGTATGAAACCTTTTTCAGCATCTTCATATGATCAAATAACGCTGCCTTGCCCAACTTGAGCTCAAGTTGCTTCTATATGTGTGTGCACCATCCAATTTCTTTTTTGGACCAAATATGCACTTACACAACAACTACTAGCTAAACCCCTGTCCTTGAGCTGAAACCCTGCCATCATAGTCACTTTAGTGAGTGATCTAACCCGGTCAAATATCAGCCTTAATCTCCACACGTGTGAGCCGGAGCAAACTCCAAACACCTTGTTGTTGCTTTGTATTCTTGCTAACTGTGGCCACACGACTGAGCTCTGCGCTTGGTTTCTCCCCCCTTGGCTTTCTCCTCTGCTTCCCTTGTCCCCCACACATGAATTGGCCGACCACCGTGCACTGCATGCCCTAGTGCACGCGATGACCACCGTTTTGGCATGTCATCTGCGTGCTCTGGCGCCTCTGTCTCCTCCTCCCCGTCTATGCACTCGTCCCCTCATCATCTGCCCATGTCTAGTGTGTTTCCCGCATCGTCGCCGTCCTCTAGGAGCCATCTCCCCCTCCAGAAGCCACCTCGCTGGCACTCGTCGTCGCGCGCCCACGGGCAAACTGTTGTCGGCCCTCATCTTCCTCCTCTATCCTCTTCCTTCTCTTGTCCACGAGATCTGCCTCGTCTCCGTTACCTCCGCACCTCGTCCGCGTCCTCCCTCGTCGCCTTCCTACGCCCTCCCGTGACCCTGCCCGTTCCAGAGCGCCGGCGACAATGTCGCCATGGCAGCACTCGAGCCCAACCGCCTTGCCTCGCCTATATATGCTCACCCCGAGCTCCTCCCGAGCATCCAGCAGCCTCTCCTCTCTCCTAGCTCCCTCCCCGACCACACTACAAGAAATATGTCAACTGGTGACCTTGACTATTTGTCACTGAATGGTCACTGTTTTCAATTTGTGACCTTTTTGTGACCAAAAACAAAAGGTCAAAAGCTGGCGGTCGTAAACTGACTATAGCAACCTTCTCTGTGAGAAGGTCGTAGACGTTTATGACCAAAATATGCCTACTGGTTTGTTTTGGTCACTAGCAGCCTCCCCAGGCCACATAGGCATCCGACGTGGCAATCTGATGTGGCACAAGAATTAGCCCGGTCCAATTCAATTTTCTACATGGGCCTAGCCCATTTAGTATATATTTTTTCCTCGTTAATTCTGGTCGGCTTCATGGGCCACGCCCTACAATTCGGACTTTCAATTTTCTGGGCCATGGCCCTTTTGCAAACCATTTCATTAGGCCTTTTTGTTCAGGCTTTCTAGAAATGCACAATGTTCCAGTCCACTATTATTTGGGTTGTAGCTTTTTTAGAGCCCATATACTATTTGGTCCAATAAAACATTTGGTCTTTTTATTCACCAATTTCCAGTTTACACATTTGAACATCAAACACTCAATAATTCTCTCAATTAAGTGATTAAATTCAGAAATCATTCATCCAAATACACACAATAGCACATACAAGTTTGCACGTCCAACATCAACTAAAACAAGCAAAAACAGATACACAAGCACATACAAGTGTGCTTACAAGCAAAAAACATATACACAAGCACCAAAACATGGTGCAACATCAACTAAAGTTGTGGTGCGCGTCTCCATGCCTCTTATGATCTTCCATCACAGCAATAGCAACCTGAACGACATTAGATCACCAAAAAGAAACATTATTAAATGTTTAGAAACAAGGCCATCAACATGAGGAGGTAATCCAACTTAACACTTTGTCAACATATTTTACAGATGCAAATAACTAAGCTTATACTGTATAAGTTTATGATCCACATGCAATCTAAAATTGAAATGCCAAATATATTGTTTGAGCAGTCACGGACTCGCAGAGAAGGTATAGCTACAGAAGTAAAATATGACGACTTAATATATTGCAGAGAAGGTTTTTGTGCATCAGCACTGAATCAAAGAACATATTCTCAATAATTTAGACATGTTATTTCAAGTTGTTGCAACATCAGCTTCAGGCTGCTTGTCTATCCTCATTCAGCTGGTTGATAATCATTTGTAAATTTGTAGTGAACAGATCCTAGGCCTAAGACATACAAGATACATCCTTCGCACACAAAATATATATAAGAGATACAGCATGTTCCTATTTGCAAAGCATACCAAGAACAGATCCTAGGCCTAAGACATACTAGTTCTTACAGGACTTTGCTCCTAACAGTAGCAACAAAATTCTTAGCAATTGAACGGCAGTAAGCACCACATATTAAGTTCATCAAGAGATAAGCACCAAAAATCATCCTCAAAAAAGAACTAATTTGCTGGAAAACACATGTCTTACTTACTGAACATCCATATGCACCACATCCACATGATCCTCCAAATGTCCGGCTCGCTGGAGGGGAAGACGAGGTTGAAGGAAAGGGCGCTGCCGGCAAGCATGGAGGCGTACGCCTGGACCCCAAAGATGGTGTATAGATGGACCAAACTATAGTTTCAGTAAAACTATAAGAACACAAAGTAAAACTCAAAAACTACAGTTTCAGTAAAACTATAAATTAGTTTAGATTGTGAGAGCATACATGAAAAGTCAGCATCATCAGCAGTAACTATTAACAAAAGAAAATGAATTATGTCGATGCTGGAAAGAACATCTCTAGAGTAGTTTAGAGGATTTCAGCATTTACCTTCACTCACAAGAATAATAAAGCCAATCAACATAAGAACATGATGAACCTGTAATGTTTAACATTAGTAACATTCTTGAAATTGCTAAATGTAAAGCAAGTTAAAGTTATTATCCTAAAAACTGTTACAAACAGCAGGGAAACACAAGTAATTCTGAAGCTCCGCCTCTCACTAAGGGAGTTTTTGGAAATCCATGTCAGGAGTTGGGGGAAACAAATGACAACGGTTATTGGTTTATTAGACATCTCCATCTGCAATTAACTCAGAGACCTGGATGTTTTTTTAACTGGAACGTACATATAGTATGGCAGACACTAGCACTTACTGGACATTTTCAGATGCGTTAGTCGCTACTGACCCTAACAGAAACGTGTGGTTGGCATTTGGAATACAATTGATGTGCATCAGCACAACAGAAGACCCAAGCACACGGACGCAATGACGTGCGTGTCCATTTTGTTTAGACTGGCTTAAAAAATTGCTCAACTATCGGTGCATATACGTATAACGCAGATAGAAGTTGTTCTTATCACAAGTTCATATGGCTAGAGCCAAGCATCATCTAATCTCCATGAACCACGGAACCAATAACAGAAATCACCAAGCCAACGCTCGCAGCAGAAATTCAAGCAGATGCTTTTCTGAATCGCACGGACACGACGGTCAAATCAAATCTAGGAGCTCACTTCCTCCGTCAGGGCTAGCGTACCTACCCACCCCCACAGCCCCACTCGATGTGATTTCGCCTTTTTCTTTTCCTCTAGGGAACAAAACAAAAAGGCGGAATCTCAAATCGTCTGCAGCCAGAGAAGAGGGAATAGGTGGTACTCACGTTGAAGATGAGGTTCTTGTTGTCGGCTTCGAAGGCGAGGCCGCCACGGAATCACAATAGTGCACCATGGAGGCGGCCGCCACGGCCAGCGCGTGCGCCATGTACGTGAACGGCGCGGCCCTCACGCCCAGCCCCATCGCCTCCGGCCCTCACGCCCAGCCCCATGGCGGCGGCCGGATCTCGAGGAACGGAACAGAGGGAGAATGAGGAGGGGGAAACCTTGCCGCTGATGACTAGCCAGCAGTCGTCCTTGGAGCTATGCTTGGCGACCTCCTCGAGGATGAAGAGCTTGCCGGACGACCTCCTCTGCGACGCCTTTCTGGCCACCGGCGGTGCGACCATCGCAGGGGAGGAGCTGAGGGCCGAATCCCTGCGGCCGCCTCGGCTGCTCGAGCTTGACGGAGCCATAGACGACGCCGACGCCGATGGCGGAGATCCTGGCCACCTGCAGAGAAACATCCATCACGAGGTCGATCAGATCTGATCCGCGAGGCGAGGTTGATCAGGACGAATCATGAATGGGAGGAGAAGGGCGCTTACGAGGGCGGTGGGGTTGAGAGGAGGATTCCCGCCAGAGGTCGCCAGGATCGGGCGCCGGAGGTGGCGGCAGCAAGGGAGGAGTGCAGCGCTAGGGTTAGTGCGCGAGAGAGGAAGGCTTGCTGCCGTGGGTGGGGTTCGCGCGAGAGAGAGTGGGTTGGGTGGGATGGTATGGATGGATGGACGGATGGACGGATGGATGCCAGGTCATCGATCCAAGCCACAAGTGATTCCACCAATCAGAATTAAGCTTAGTTAGTTTTGTTTTTTTTCTTTTGTTTCTCTTATAATTGTCACCCTCTAATTCAGGGTAAACATTCAACATATTAACCACCTATAGTTTGCTAAAATGAACAAATAGTGTGCACATGCGTGTATCTTGGGATGACAAACAATGTTTATTTGGGGGGTTTTCACTTTCATTGCACAAAAGAGCCATTTTCCATTTTTCGAATGCCCAAAATGAGTTTTTTTGTGAAGAATCTACCATATATTTGTTGCAAAATTGGACCAAATCATTTTTATAAAATACTAGGTCATGTTTAATGCACAATTAACACAATGGTTGGGTGTTAAAAGCCTTGATCCACCTCTGGTGAAAAAGTCAAATTTCCGCCGATTCAGCAGGAAGCGGGTCAAATTTGAACTGTAGCTGCCTCGTAGTTTGCTCTTTATTTTTTCCAAAAAAACATTTATAGGTACATAACTATCTATTTAATTAGAGAAACATAAAAAAATCCAAGATTTAACCACTAGCTAGGAACGGTCATTCCCGCTGTTTTGACCGCATTTTGAAACGGGCATAAAAAATTAAAAAAAATCATAAATTGGAAAACCTTCGCATTGTGTCATGATATGTGACCAAGTTACCATGAAAAATAATAAACTTGTAATACGACCATTATTTTAAAAAACTGTTCTCAGAAATGAGCTATCATGCGTGAAGATTCATGGCATTCAAGCCAAATGATCAATCTTATGGCCACATTCATGGCATAGTTTGTTCAAATGGTCCCATATTCTGCACAATGGTGCATCTTGGAATTCCAAACAATGTTGCCTAAGGGAGTTTTCATTTTCTTTTCACGGAAAATTCATTTTCCATTTTTCGAGTGCCCGAAATGAGATTTTTTTGTGAAGGAACTACCAAATAATTGTTGCAAAAATGGACCAAATCAATTTTATAAAATACTAGGGAATGTTTAATGCACAATTGACAAAATGGTTGGGTGTAAAAAGTTTTGATCCACCTCTGGTGAAAAAGACAAATTCCAGCCGATTCAGTAGGAAGCGGGTCAAATTTGAACTGCAGCTGCCTCATAGTTTGCTGTTTATTTTTTCCAAAAATCATTTATAGGTACATAAGTATCTATTTTATCATAGAAACACCAAAAGTTTTCCAAGATTCAACCACTAGCTAGGAACGGTCAAGCCCGTCATTTTGACCGCATTTTGAAACGGGCATAAAAAATTCAAAAAAATAAAAAAATTGGAAAACCTTCGGATTGTGTCATTATATGTGACCAAGTTTCTAGGAAAAATAATAAACGTGTAATACGGAAATTATTTTAAAGAAGTGTTCTAAAAAATGAGCTATCATGCATGAAGATTCGTGGCTTTCAAGTGAAATGATCAATCTTATGGCCACATTCATGGCATAGTTTGTTCAAATAATCTCATATTGTGCACAAGGGTGCATCTTGGAATGGCAAACAATGTTGCCTAAGGAAGTTTTCATTTTCTTTGCATGGAAAATTCATTTTCCATTTTCAGAGTGCCTGAAATTAGTTTTTTTTTGAAGGACCTACCATATATTTGTTGCAAAATTGGACCTAATCAATTTTATAAAATACTAGGCCATATTTAATGCACAATTGACAAAATGGTTGGGTGTCAAAAGTTTTGATCCACCTCTGGTGAAAAAGACAAATTCCCGCCGATTCAGTAGGAAGCGGGTCAAATTTGAATTGCAGCTGCCTAATAGTTTGCTATTTATTTTTTCCAAAAATCATTTATAGGTACATAAGTATCTATTTTATCATAGAAAAAGCAAAAGTTGACCAAGATTCAACCACTAGCTAGGAATGGTCAAGCCCGTCGTTTTGACCGCATTTTGAAACGGGCATAAAAAATTCAAAAAAAATCAAAAAATTGGAAAACCTTCGGATTGTGTCATTATATGTGACCAAGTTTCTAGGAAAAATAATAAACTTGTAATACGGAAATTATTTTAAAAAAGTGTTCTAAAAAATGAGCTATAATGCATGAAGATTCATGGCTTTCAAGCCAAATGATCAATCCTATGGCCACGTTCATGGCATAGTTTGTTCAAATAATCTCATATTATGCACATATTGTGCGCAATGGTGCATCTTGGAATATCAAACAATGTTGCCTAAGGAAGTTTTCATTTTCTTTGGACGAAAAAACCATTTTCCATTTTCTGAGTGCCTGAAATGAGTTTTTTTTGTGAAGGACCTACCATATATTTGTTGCAAAATTGGACCAAATCATTTTTATAAAATACTAGGACATATTTAATGCACAATTGACAAAATGGTTGGGTGTCAAAATTTTTGATCCACCTCTGGTGAAAAAGACAAATTCCCGTCGATTCAGTTGGAAGCGGGTCAAATTTGAACTGCAGCTGCCTCATAGTTTGCTCTTTATTTTTTCCAAAAATCATTTCTAGGTAAATAAGTATCTATTTAATCAGAAATACATGGTTTGATGGCGAGACATCGAGGTTTGGACGGTGGCCGAGGGCCCCAACTCTAGAGCGTGTAAGCTCGCATGCCCGCCGCGTGGTCACCGCGTGACCGTGGTGTTGCCATGTGTTCTGGGCGGCCTAGGCATATCTAGTGGATTTGGCACTCCCCAGGTAGGTGCTAGGAAGAAAATCACAACATAAGATTCTCACGAGGAGACCGGTCGATGCTCAAACATGAATAAGCATCCAAGTGTTTGATTTGCGGTACGGGAAATGCACATGGCTAATGGGCGTGAGTTTTGGCTGAGGATGATCAGTTACTAAGAAGAGCGTCTTCATAAATTTTCACCTCAAAAGGAGGAGCCTAGGTGGTACTTGCTTTACAAAGTACCACACTGGACATAAATACGAATGTTGAAGATGGGCTCAAAATAATGAATGGATTGAGCTGGCATTTGGTGGAGGATGGTTATTTGGGCATAGGAAAGCACTGTAGAAAATGGATACCATTTGGACATGCCAAAGTGGTACTTCCTTCACAAAGTGCTGCTCTGAACAGAATAGGAAAATTAATATTTTTGAATTATTTTTGAACTAGGCAAGGAATGTTTTTGACATATTTGATGAAGATATGATCCAAAAAAATTATGAGAATTTTTGGAATAACAGAAATATAGGTTGCTTCACAACCTAGGGCAAAAACTGCCACATGGACATGACACATAGGCAAAACTGATGAGATGGCGCCTAGTCATCAGAACCCACCACAATCTACAAGGCTATGACCATCTATATTGGTCATTAATAACTAGAAATAAAGCAGCGGACTAGCACTATTTGCTTTGTGACCATTTCGTGTAAGGAAATTACGACCTTTCCAACCAAAATGGTCGCAATGGTTTATGGTTTGGTGTCACACCCTAGCTAGTCATGCATTAGAGTGTTGCATCATGTTTACTCTTTCATCAGAAACTTGAAATGGGGATCTGTGAAACCCTCAGAATCATTTTGAAAATGATCCAAATAAAAATTTCTCCAAAAGGGTCCAAGAAAATGCTCATGTTGATCTCTGAAAATATTGGACAGAGATAAAAATCAAACCAATATTTTTAGTGGCTCATGGACATTTATTTTGGGCATTTGGAATTAATGCATAAATATTTGCTTTGGAAATATATTTCTATATATATAAATATATGTCCAAATATTATGCCAATTATAAAGGAGCTCTGGAATAATATATCTAGCCCCTGCAAAAATTGGCATAAGTTAAATAAATGATTTAATATATTATTTAAATCAAAACAAATGTCAGAATTTAGAAAACAGAAAAAAAATAAAAGGGAGAAGCTTACCTGGGCTCCTCCCTGTGCAGCCCATCCAGCTGGCCGGCCCAGCCAGCAGGCGGCCCAGCCCGCCTCCCTCCTCTGTCGTCTTCGTCCCGACAGAGGGAGGGGAGTGTGGCCGGCGCGCGCGCGCGCCACCGCGCCACGCCACCTCTCTCCCTGCTTGCCTGCCCTCCCCTCCTCGCTCGATGCCCCGGATGACGCCACGCCTCCCCCCCTGCTCTCTCTCACTCTCCCCCGGCTCTCCCCTCCTCTCCCTCGCTCTCTCTCTCACACGGCCGAACACCACCGTCGCCGCCGTTCGCCATAGCAGCCATCTCCGGCCACCCCTCGCTCCCCCGACTAGCTCAGGAGCTCCGCCTCGACCTCCTCTTCCTCCCCACCGCTCCACGGGTCTCCGGAAGCCCTGCATCGCCGCCACGTCGCCGTTCCCCTCTTCGGGCTCCGACCATCATCGCCGACGAATTCGCCGTCTCCAGCGCGTCTCCGAGCCCGCTTCGACGCCCACTGCAACCGCGGTGAGCCCCCGAGTCGTTTCCCCCTTCTTCCCGGGTCTCTTTCGACCTCTAGGCCTTAGCCCCACCTTGGCCGAGAGCTCCACGCCGCCGGCGATGTCGCCGTCGTGGCCACGGTCACCGTAGCGCCCAACCGAGCACACTATCGTGCTCCACGCCTCACTAGGAGCACGCAGCACGCACCAACGCCTCCCCAAACACCCTGCAACGCCGACTCCGACCGCACCCGAACTCCGGCCGCCGCTCACGAGCTCGCCGTCGACGGTACCGGCCACCCCAGGCTCGGCCACCACCACCGTTCGACGCGCAGGAGCAAGAGCTCTCCAACGAGCCCAAGAACGGTCTCGCCCGTGCCCTGTAGCGCGATCCCGCATCGCGCCACCGTCTCGGGCCTCGCCGGCGTCACGTCGCCGGTGGGTTTGACCCACTTTGACCACGGCAGGAACCCCCCTGAGTCCCTGACAGGTGGGCCCAGCCCTGTAGCTAATTAGGATTAGCGCTAACCACTGTTAGTTAACCCCCTGACACTGACTAGTGGGCCCCAGCGCCACTAATTAGTAATTAGGATTAATTTAACCCTGTTTAACCCCCCTGTCACTGACATGTGGGCCCCACACGTCAGGTTTGACCCCAGACAGCCGCAGTTGACCACTGACGTCATGCTGACGTCATGCTGGCGCAATAATTATATTTCTGGATTTAAATTAAATCAGGAAATTCCAGAATATTATTTAAACTTCAAAAATTCATAACTTTTATTCTGTAACTCCAAATTGGACAAATTATATATGAAAAATGATCAGAAAAATCCAATCTATCCATCTGTACTATTTTCATGCATGATCAAACAAGTTAAATTGATGTTTCAAGCAGAACAAGGAAAAGCACTTTAAAAGGCCATAATTGAATTTGAAATTTGAATCCTTGATTCAAATTTGCTCAAACCCTTCTGGTTTTAGTTGCATTAGCCCAACACACTCATATTGCCATGTTTCATGCATGCATCATATTGTTGCACATTGTTTGGTGATGGTTGTGTATCGGTGTCCTTTGCGACAGGTTCTGCCTCCGAGGAGTACCGTGATTACCCTAACGAAGAACCGTATCAGTGCATCGAACCATCAGGCAAGCAACCAACCATTTGATCATATCGATACAATCCCATGTTCTCGCTCCTGCTCTCTTTTACTGCATTAAGACAACGCGTTTCAAACTGCTGTGTGCCACGGTAGTTGAACCCATTTCCTCTGCATGACCTGTCATTGCCACAGTAACTAGATGAAACCCACTAGCATGTGTAGGAGTTGATTGAGCCATATGTATGTGTTGTTCCTACCTTGCTATGCCTGCTATGCTTAGAGTCGTGTCAGGTCTGGTTCATCTGGGTGATGGGCTAGAGTGAAATGATTATGTCGGTAATGAGAGTGGTGTGGTGAACACGATTTGGTAAAGGTACCGATGAGAGGCCATGTAGGAGTACATGGTGGGTTGTTTCATTGAAGCCGACCTTAAGCACTGAGATCTGTATGCGTGATTTAAGATACAGCTACTACCATGCATTGGGCCCTGAAATATGACCCCGCTCGACTTCTTATTCACCCTAGCTCTCTGTCCAGGAGTTGCAAGTAGTTTCTGGTGTTTGTAGCCTACTGGAGGCCGTGGACAGCGCTGACCGTAGGGGTGGGCTGTGATGCGGTAGGTACGTGGCCGGGTGTACCGAATACCCGTTAGGTATCTCGGGAACCCTGTTCACATCGTTCGGGGCCGTATGGGAAACCCCGGCCGGACTCCCTGCGGATGGAACCTGAATAGGCGATAAACCTGGACTAGAGGCTTAAGTGTTTAGGTAGGTCGTGGTCTACACCCACGTCGGCTTTCGCTTGAAGTCTGCCGAGCACATGTCGAGTGCAGACGCTAAGTGGTGGAAACATGTATGAAGAAGTACACCCCTGCAGGGTTATCATAATCTATTCGAATAGCCGCGTCCGCGGTAAAGGACTACTTGGTTACCTATACAGTTCATAGACAAGTAAAATGGAAACTGTTAAAAGCCTCAAGATAAGTGTGAGTGCCGAGGATGGCTCTTCCGTAGGAAGACGGAGGTGGATCCTCGGTAGTGTATTGAAGTGGTGAGTAGTGGACTCGTGTGCGCAAAACCATTTCAAGTTGGAGTATCGTAGGATAGCCTAGCCAAGAGTCAAAGCTGGCTTGCTGCAATAACTCCACCAACCCTTCTTGATACTAAGCATGTATGTAGGATCTGATGTAAGTCTTGCTGAGTACCTTTGTACTCATGTTGCTATAATTTACATTTTTACAGAAGACGCTGCAACCCCTTCTGATGGGTTCTATGTAGACGTTGACATCAACGAGTAGGATAAAGACCCAGGTGGTGACCCTGAGCTTGTGAAGGACCACGTAGTATAGCAGAGGCTTTCCAAGCCTCTTTTATTTTATTAGTTGTCTGTACTCAGACAAGTTACTTCCGCTGCTGGTTTGTATGATTGTATGACTTGTATGTTGGGTCGTGAGACCCGTACCTTTGTGTATGTTATGTATGGCTCCCTGAGCCTTAAATAAAGTACTTGTGTCGTAGAGTCATGTTGTGATGCTTCGTTGTATTTGCACATATCGAGCATATTGTGTGTATGATTGAAATGCTTGGTATGTGTGGGATCTGACTATCTAGTTGTTTATCTTTAGTAGCCTCTCTTACCGGGAAATGTCTCCTAGTGTTACCGCTGAGCCATGGTAGCTTGCTACTGCTCTGGAACACTTAGGCTGGCCGGCATGTGTCCTTCTTCGTTCCTGTGTCTGTCCCTTCTGGGAAATGTCACGCTTTGAGTACCGGAGTCCTGTTAGCCCGCTACAGCCCGGTTTACCGGAGTCCTGCTAGCCCAGTGCTACAGCCCGTACCCACTTGCTGATGACCGACACGTTCGAAGCTGGGTCATGGATGCCTGTCCCTGTAAGTCTGTGCCACTTTGGGTTTACGACTAGTCATGTCAGCCCGGGCTCTTTATCATATGGATGCTAGCGACACTATCATATACGTGAGCCAAAAGGCGCAAACGGTCCCGGGCAAAGGTAAGGAGACACCCGTGGGGATACCGTGCGTGAGGCCGCAAAGTGATATGAGGTGTTACCGGCTAGATCGATGTGACATCGAGTCGGGGTCCTGACAGCGTTGGCATCAGAGCCGGACTGCCTGTAGGTTCTCCAAGCCAAACTGGTCGATGTTGAGTCTAGAAATTCTTTAGTTATATGTAGGGGAATTGTTTGTGGGATGGAACATAAGGCTCTTTTTACTCCTTTATCTTATGACATTCTGATCTGAGTCAGTCCATTCTTCTACCGGGGGATAAGGAATTAGGATCTATTCTCTCTATCAGGATCACGTGTTACTAATCAGTAGTACCTTATAAGTTTGATGGATACAAGCCTAGTTCAGTTCTACTACCACATTATGTTGTTAGAATGGATTCAGAACTTTGATATGATGATGTTGAGTGTGTATGAAATCCTTTGTCAAATGTCTCAAAATCTTTCTTGAGCATTTACAGCTGTTATGCTGCCGAAATTTCGCTAGAAATTCTAATGCCTTTGCATTATGATTGTGCTTTCAGATGGCCACTCGCGACCTCAATCAAGTGGTTCGCCTGACTCGATGCCTAGATGTACCCGGCCATACTGCCAAGTTGGTCAGGGTAATGACTGAGGCTGGATACCGCTGGTATCCTGAGTACACGGTCGAAGAGCAATTCCGAGATTTTAATCAAAGTCAGTATCTCTGCACTGTCAGGATATTTCCATCTTATCCTGGATCCACCGAGCCTCTTCACTGCTCTTATGGACTCGGGGTTACCATTGAGATGGCTGTGCAGGACGCCGCCTACTCTATGATGACCATTATGCGAGTCAGATCTGGTATATTTCGGGACTCTGATTTCCGGTATATGCCAGGATCACTTCCGGGAGCACAAGGGTATCTCCAGGCTATCTATGCTGACCCCACTCAAGAGGATTCACGGACTCGCACCACTGCTGAGATGCTCGAGGATAAGGACCGTGAAAATCGGGCCTTAAGGTTAGAGCTCTTCAATACCCGTGCTGACCACTGGGCCACTTTGACTCGGTTCGCACCGGCGGTGCAAGCTGGATGTTCAGATATGCGCGATCTCTATCCTGTGAGATCTGCTCTGCCAGACGTGATGGTTTGGCGTGATGTAGGAGGCATCACCCCACCTCGCGGTCCCCGCAGGCCACCGTCTGTTGGTCCAAGGCCTCATCCTAGCCCCTATGGTCCACAAGCTCCGCGAGATCGTCTGTTTCCGGATGATCATGTTGAGCTTCCAGGCTATGGAGGTGACTTCTACGAGGACTACTACGGATCGGTCTGAGTTAGTGATAGTATCACTAGTTCGCACTAGCTGTGTCGTCTATCGTCCCGCGTGACTCGTGGGATATGACCTAGTTTGTACTCCTTCCGGAGGTGTAGAAAAATAATGTATAGGAGCTTGGAATGCCTCCGATGAGATGTAATCCTCTTTTCACCATAATAGTACTTTGTTTGGTCTTGTACTAAACCCGGTATGGTGTGTATGACGATGGAATAAAGAAGCAGTTTCTGTATCTACCATGTCATACGGATGATCATCTTGCATTTCGAGTTATTCCTTACATTTTATCCTATGTCGGAATCTTATCATCCTGACTAAATCGTTGTCTTGTTTACCTAGGATGGTCAACACGCGCGCTAACCCTGCTTCTCAAGAGCAGGCCGAAGGCAGTGAAGCCAGGAATGAAAATCTGCCTCATCCTCCTTCCCTAGCCGAGGTTATGATGGAAGCTGATAGAAACAAGCGGAAGACCAACCGTTTGTTGGAGCGTATTGAACAGAACACAGCACACCATCAGAGGACTAACGTGGTGTCACTCAGTGATTTTATCAAATTGCATCCACCCACGTTCCACCACTCCGTCGAGCCTCTCGACGTTGATTACTGGCTTCGCAGTATCGCTCACAAACTGCGTTCCGCGCTGGTAGCGGAGGCTGACAAGGTCACCTTTGCTGCATATCATCTTGAAGGCCCCGCCAGTCTATGGTGGGAGAATTATGGAGCTATGCGCCCAGCGGGCCATGTCACTACTTGGGCTGAATTCAGCGAGGCTTTCCGTGAACATCACATTCCGGAGGGTCTCATGGACCGTAAACGTGAAGAATTTTGCAGTTTCACCCAAGGCCGACTTTCTGTGGATGCTTACAGCAGGGAGTTTGGTAATCTCGCACGATATGCAACCGAGGAAGTGTCTACCGATGCCAAGAAGCAAGCAAGGTTCCGTAAGGGCCTTAGTCCTGAGCTTCGCCGCGACCTCCGTCTGCATGAGTGCACAACTTTTCAGAAACTTGTCAACAAAGCCATCAGTGCCGAAACTGGTCAGACTGACTATGACGCAACACGCAAGCATGGCCGTGACATGGGTTCCTCATCCGGTGCTGGTCCTCAGAAGCGCCGCGTGTGGGTACCCAACACCGCCCTGCCACCCAGGTTTACACCGAGGCCATCCTTCCAGGCGCCTCGCCCCGTTCAACAGTCTGCTCCAGCCAAGCCCTATGGGGGTCCAACTAACAATGCTCCTCCACGTACCAGTTCCGTGACTTGTTTCAAGTGTGGGGAATCTGGTCACCATATGCGTGAGTGTCCCCAGACCAACCCCAATCAATCTGCTAAAGCTGTTGGCCATGGCAAGCCGACAGGAAAAATATTCCACGCCAAGCCGGTCACCGCTTCACGTGGCCATGTCAACTGTATCTCTGCCGAAGAAGCTCAAGAGGATCCCAACGTCGTTCTCGGTACGCTTCTTGTTAACTGCCACCCGGCATCTGTTCTTTTCGATACAGGAGCCTCTCATTCTTTTATATCCGAAAGTTATGCTCGTTTGCATAACGTTGCATTCTGTGACATGCCATCCACTATGGAAATTTCTACCCCTGGTTCTAGATGGCAGACCTCTAGGGTAAGTTATGGAAATGAAATCCAAGTCGACAGACTTGTTTTCCTCGCGTCTTTGATAGCCCTTCAATCTTCAGATATTAATATCATTCTGGGTATGGACTGGATGTCGGCTCATCATGCCCAAATCGATTGCTTCTCTAGGACTGTTCAACTCACCCATCCTTCGGGAAAGATAGTCAATGTCTTGACCCGAATAGCCAAGCGACAATTATATTCTCTTAACGCCAGCCCTTTGCCAGACCTTGAGGACGTTCCGGTAGTCCGTGACTTCCCGGATGTCTTTCCAGAGGAATTGCCAGGTGTTCCACCTGACAGGGATGTTGAGTTTGTAATAGACCTCATTCCAGGAACCGTTCCGATTGCTAGAAGACCTTATAAGATGGCACCCCTAGAACTAGCCGAGCTTAAGAAACAACTCGATGAGTCCTTGAAAAAGGGTTTCATCCGACCTAGCTCTTCTCCGTGGGCTTGCCCCGTCCTATTCGTCAAGAAGAAGGATGGTACGGACCGGATGGTTGTAGATTACCGACCTGTTAATTTGGTCACAATCAAGAACAAATATCCACTTCCCAGGATCAACGACCTGTACGATCAGCTCGCTGGATCCTCAATCTTCTCCAAAATGGATTTGAGGTTGGGCTACCATCAAATCAAAATCAGAAACGGGGACATTCCTAAAACGGCCTTTGTTACTCGTTATGGCCAATACGAGTACACCGTCATGTCCTTCGGTTTAACCAACGCTCCAGCCACCTTTTCTCGGTTAATGAACTCAATCTTCATGGAGTATTTGGATAAATTCGTCGTGGTTTACCTCGATGATATACTCATCTACTCCAAGAACGAGGAAGAACATGCCGAACATCTAAGGCTAGTGTTGCAGAAACTTCGAGAGCATCGCCTTTATGCCAAATTTTCTAAATGTGAATTCTGGTTGTCAGAAGTGACCTATCTGGGTCATGTAATATCTGGTAAAGGTATTGCTGTTAACCCTGAGTGAGTTCAAGCCGTCCTTAATTGGACTCCACCTGAATCGGTCAAGCAAGTTCGGAGCTTTCTGGGCTTAGCGAGCTATTGTCGTCGCTTTGTCGAGAACTTCTCCAAGGTTGCTAAACCTCTAACCGAACTCCTCAAGAAAGATAAGAAGTTCGAGTGGACTCCACAATGTGAGCACAGCTTTCAGGAACTGAAAAGACGCCTGACTTCTGCTCCCGTACTGGTACCGCCAGACTTCTCTAAGGACTTTGTTATCTACTGCGACGCCTCGCGACAAGGACTAGGTTGCATTCTCATGCAAGATCGACACGTAATTGCCTACGCTTCACGGCAATTGCACCCACATGAGGAGAATTATCCTACTCATGATCTAGAGCTTGCAGCCGTAGTCTATGCACTTAAGACCTGGCGACATTACCTCCTCGGTAATCGTTGCGAAATATTCACTGATCACCAAATTCTGAAGTACATCTTCACCCAACCGGATTTGAATCTCAGGCAAAGACGTTGGGTCGAGTTGATCACAGATTTCGACTTAGGAATAACCTACACCCCAGGGAAAGCCAACGTCATGGCTGATGCGCTAAGTCGTAAATCTTATTGTAACAATCTGATGTTACAACAAAGTCAACCGCTTCTCCATGAGGAATTTCGGAAGCTTAACCTTCACATTGTTCCTCAAGGATTTCTTTCCACCTTGGTGGCGAAACCTACTCTTACGGATCAAATCATTGCTGCCCAGAAGCGAGATAAGGGAATAGCTAAGATCAAGGAGAACATTGCTAGCGGAGGTGCTAGTTGTTTCTCCACAAATGATCATGGTGTTGTGTACTTTGAGAACCGTCTAGTGGTTCCCAAGAACCAGCATCTACGGCAGTTGATCCTTAAGGAGGCTCATGAATCTCCTCTCACTATTCATCCCGGTAGTACTAAGATGTATCAGGACCTACGCCAGAGGTTCTGGTGGACTAGGATGAAGAGAGAAATTGCTCAGTATATTGCTAATTGCGACATTTGTCGTCGTGTAAAAGCAGAGCACCAACGGCCTGCTGGCACCCTTCAACCCTTAGCTATTCCTGAATGGAAATGGGATAAAATTGGTATGGATTTCATTACCGGTTTTCCCAGGACTAAGAGAGGGAATAATGCTATCTTCGTCGTGGTCGATCGTCTTTCCAAAGTAGCCCATTTCTTACCTGTTCGTGAGAGTATAACCGCTAGTCAGCTGGCAGACTTATACATCTCCCGAATAGTGTCTCTCCATGGTGTTCCTTTGGAAATTAACTCGGATCGAGGAAGTCTTTTCACCTCTCGATTTTGGGAAAGTTTCCAAAATGCTATGGGAACCCGTCTCTCCTTTAGCACCGCCTTCCACCCTCAGTCGAGCGGTCAAGTGGAACGCGTCAACCAGATTCTAGAAGACATGCTTCGAGCCTCTGTTATCTCATTCGGAATGGATTGGGAGAAGTGCCTTCCATTTGCCGAATTCGCTTATAACAACAGCTATCAATCTAGCTTGGGCAAAGCCCCTTTTGAAGTTCTCTATGGACGACGGTGTCGAACACCCCTTAACTGGTCAGAGACCGGGGAAAGACAATTATTTGGCCCGGATATGATTCAGGAAGCAGAAGAACAAGTTCGCATCGTTCGTGAAAAGTTGAAAACAGCCCAATCTCGTCAAAAGAGTCAATATGACCGAAAACATAAGGCTATGACTTTCGAGGTTGACGAGAAGGCTTATCTTCGGGTCACCCCTCTGAAGGGAACCCATCGTTTCGGTATCAAAGGCAAATTGGCTCCTCGTTACATTGGACCCTTTCGCATTCTCGCCAAACGAGGAGAAGTTGCCTACCAGTTGGAACTACCTCCGCATCTCTCCAGAGTCCACGATGTCTTCCACGTTTCTCAACTCAGGCGTTGCTTCTCGGATCCTATCCATGAAGTGGACCACGAAACGCTTGATCTCTAGGATAATCTTACATATCGAGAGTACCCCATTCGTATCCTCGATCAGGACGAGCGTACCACTCGACGCCAGAACATCAAGTTCCTCAAAGTACAATGGTCGCACCATTCTGAGGATGAAGCAACTTGGGAAAGGGAGGATCGTCTTCGACTCGAGTACCCCGCCTTCTTTCCGGAGGAACCCAAATCTCGGGACGAGATTCTTTTGAGTGGGGGTGAGTTGTCACACCCTAGCTAGTCATGCATTAGAGTGTTGCATCATGTTTACTCTTTCATCAGAAACTTGAAATGGGGATCTGTGAAACCCTCAGAATCATTTTGAAAATGATCCAAATAAAAATTTCTCCAAAAGGGTCCAAGAAAATGCTCATGTTGATCTCTGAAAATATTGGACAGAGATAAAAATCAAACCAATATTTTTAGTGGCTCATGGACATTTATTTTGGGCATTTGGAATTAATGCATAAATATTTGCTTTGGAAATATATTTCTATATATATAAATATATGTCCAAATATTATGCCAATTATAAAGGAGCTCTGGAATAATATATCTAGCCCCTGCAAAGTTAAATAAATGATTTAATATATTATTTTAATCAAAACAAATGTCAGAAATTAGAAAACAGAAAAAAAATAAAAGGGAGAAGCTTACCTGGGCTCCTCCCTGTGCAGCCCATCCAGCTGGCCGGCCCAGCCAGCAGGCGGCCCAGCCCGCCTCCCTCCTCTGTCGTCTTCGTCCCGACAGAGGGAGGGGAGTGTGGCCGGCGCGCGCGCGCGCCACCGCGCCACGCCACCTCTCTCCCTGCTTGCCTGCCCTCCCCTCCTCGCTCGATGCCCCGGACGACGCCACGCCTCCCCCCTGCTCTCTCTCACTCTCCCCCGGCTCTCCCCTCCTCTCCCTCGCTCTCTCTCTCACACGGCCGAACACCACCGTCGCCGCCGTTCGCCATAGCAGCCATCTCCGGCCACCCCTCGCTTCCCCGACTAGCTCAGGAGCTCCGCCTCGACCTCCTCTTCCTCCCCACCGCTCCACGGGTCTCCGGAAGCCCTGCATCGCCGCCACGTCGCCGTTCCCCTCTTCGGGCTCCGACCATCATCGCCGACGAATTCGCCGTCTCCAGCGCGTCTCCGAGCCCGCTTCGACGCCCACTGCAACCGCGGTGAGCCCCCGAGTCGTTTCCCCCTTCTTCCCGGGTCTCTTTCGACCTCTAGGCCTTAGCCCCACCTTGGCCGAGAGCTCCACGCCGCCGGCGATGTCGCCGTCGTGGCCACGGTCACCGTAGCGCCCAACCGAGCACACTATCGTGCTCCACGCCTCACTAGGAGCACGCAGCACGCACCAACGCCTCTCCAAACACCCTGCAACGCCGACTCCGACCGCACCCGAACTCCGGCCGCCGCTCACGAGCTCGCCGTCGACGGTACCGGCCACCCCAGGCTCGGCCACCACCACCGTTCGACGCGCGGGAGCAAGAGCTCTCCAACGAGCCCAAGAACGGCCTCGCCCGTGCCCTGTAGCGCGATCCCGCATCGCGCCGCCGTCTCGGGCCTCGCCGGCGTCACGTCGCCGGTGGGTTTGACCCACCTTGACCACGACAGGACCCCCCAGGGTCACTGACGCGTGGGCCCCGTCGGCCAGGTGGACATCATTAGCGCTAACCACTGTTAGTTAACCCCCTGACACTGACCAGTGGGCCCCAGCGCCACTAATTAGTAATTAGGATTAATTTAACTCAGTTTAACCCCCCTGTCACTGACGTGTGGGCCCCACACGTCAGGTTTGACCTCAGCCAGCCGCAGTTGACCACTGACGTCATGATGACGTCATGCTGGCGCAATAACTATAATTTCTGGATTTAATTTAAATCAGGAAATTCCAGAATATAATTTAAACTTCAAAAATTCATAACTTTTATTCTGTAACTCCAAATTGGACAAATTATATATGAAAAATGATCAGAAAAATCCAATCTATCCATCTGTACTATTTTCATGCATGATCAAACAAGTTAAATTGATGTTTCAAGCAGAACAAGGAAAAGCACTTTAAAAGGCCATATTTGAATCTGAAATTTGAATCCTTGATTCAAATTTGTTCAAACCCTTCTGGTTTTAGTTGCATTAGCCCAACACACTCATATTGCCATGTTTCATGCATGCATCATATTGTTGCACATTGTTTGGTGATGGTTGTGTATCGATGTCCCTTGCGACAGGTTCTGCCTCCGAGGAATACCGTGATCACCCTAACGAAGAACCGTATCAGTGCATCGAACCATCAGGCAAGCAACCAACCATTTGATCATATCGATACAATCCCATGTTCTCGCTCCTGCTCTCTTTTACTGCATTAAGACAACGCGATTCAAACTGCTGTGTGCTACGGTAGTTGAACCCATTTCCTCTGCATGACCTGTCATTGCCACAGTAACTAGATGAAACCCACTAGCATGTGTAGGAGTTGATTGAGCCATATGTATGTGTTGTTCCTACCTTGCTATGCCTGCTATGCTTAGAGTCGTGTCAGGTCTGGTTCATCTAGGTGATGGGCTAGAGTGAAATTATTATGTCGGTAATGAGAGTGGTGTGGTGAACACGATTTGGTAAAGGTATCGATGAGAGGCCATGTAGGAGTACATGGTGGGTTGTTTCATTGAAGCCGACCTTAAGCACTGAGATCTGTATGCGTGATTTAAGATACAGCTACTACCATGCATTGGGCCCTGAAATATGACCCCGCTCGACTTCTTATTCACCCTAGCTCTCTGTCCAGGAGTTGCAAGTAGTTTCTGGTGTTTGTAGCCTACTGGAGGCCGTGGACATCGCTGACCGTAGGGGTGGGCTGTGATGCGGTAGGTACGTGGCCGGGTGTACCGAATACCCGTTAGGTATCTCGGGAACCCTGTTCACATCGTTCGGGGCCGTATGGGAAACCCCGGCCGGACTCCCTGCGGATGGAACCTGAATAGGCGATAAACCTGGACTAGAGGCTTAAGTGTTTAGGTAGGTCGTGGTCTACACCCACGTCGGCTTTCGCTTGAAGTCTGCCGAGCACATGTCGTGTGCAGACGCTAAGTGGTGGAAACATGTATGAAGAAGTACACCCCTGCAGGGTTATCATAATCTATTCGAATAGCCGCGTCCGCGGTAAAGGACTACTTGGTTGCCTATACAGTTCATAGACAAGTAAATGGAAACTGTTAAAAGCCTCAAGATAAGTGTGAGTGCCGAGGATGGCTCTTCCGTAGGAAGACGGAGGTGGATCCTCGGTAGTGTATTGAAGTGGTGAGTAGTGGACTCGTGTGCGCAAAACCATTTCAAGTTGGAGTATCGTAGGATAGTCTAGCCAAGAGTCAAAGCTGGCTTGCTGCAATAACTCCGCCAACCCTTCTTGATACTAAGCATGTATGTAGGATCTGATGTAAGTCTTGCTGAGTACCTTTGTACTCATGTTGCTATAATCTACATTTTTACAGAAGATGCTGCAACCCCTTCTGATGGGTTCTATGTAGACGTTGACATCAACGAGTAGGCTAAAGACCCAGGTGGTGACCCTGAGCTTGTGAAGGACCTTGTAGTATAGCTAGGCTTCCCAAGCCTCTTTTATTTTACTAGTTGTCTGTACTCAGACAAGTTACTTCCGCTGCTGGTTTGTATGACTGTATGACTTGTATGTTGGGTCGTGAGACCCGTACCTTTGTGTATGTTATGTATGGCTCCCTGAGCCTTAAATAAAGTACTTGTGTCGTAGAGTCATGTTGTGATGCTTCGTTGTATTTGCACATATCGAGCATATTGTGTGTATGATTGAAATGCTTGGTATGTGTGGGATCTGACTATCTAGTTATTTATCTTTAGTAGCCTCTCTTACCGGGAAATGTCTCCTAGTGTTACCGCTGAGCCATGGTAGCTTGCTACTGCTCTGGAACACTTAGGCTGGCCGCCATGTGTCCTTCTTCGTTCCTGTATCTGTCCCTTCTGGGAAATGTCACGCTTTGAGTACCGGAGTCCTGTTAGCCCGCTACAGCCCGGTTTACCGGAGTCCTGCTAGCCCAGTGCTACAGCCCGGACCCACTTGCTGATGACCGACACGTTCGAAGCTGGGTCATGGATGCCTGTCCCTGTAAGTCTGTGCCACTTTGGGTTTACGACTAGTCATGTCAGCCCGGGCTCTTTATCATATGGATGCTAGCGACACTATCATATACGTGAGCCAAAAGGCGCAAACGGTCCCGGGCAAAGGTAAGGCGACACCCGTGGGGATACCGTGCGTGAGGCCGCAAAGTGATATGAGGTGTTACCGGCTAGATCGATGTGACATCGAGTCGGGGTCCTGACATTTGGAGCCCCCCGAACAGCTTTTGACCAATTGGTCTGAAATGGTCATAGATCTATGACAAATTCTTCCAGGATCACTGACAGAAGGTCACTAGTTGACATATTTCTTGAAGTGCCACTCCACCGAGCTCCAGGAGATCTCATTCCCTCCCATCGCCGCCATGGCCCCCGTTCGGGTGCGCCTAACACTACTAGGAAAAGGGCTATAGATGATATGGACACTAATGGCGCACCAGACATGTGGTGCGGCACTACTATATACTAATGGTGGACCATGTGTTGGTGCGCCATTAGTGTCCAAATAGTAATGGCGCACCACATCCATGGTGCGCCATTAGTAACAATTTTTTTATTTTTTTTTCAAAACTAGTGATGGCGCCAGGGGATAGTGCGCCATTACTAGTTAAACTAGTAATGGCGCACCACATCCACAGTGCACCACTAGTATTGTTTTTATTTTTTTTATTTTTTTATTTTTTTTTCAAAACTAGTAATGGCGCACCAGGGGATAGTGCGCCATTACTAGTTAAAACTAGTAATGGCGCACCACATCCACGGTGCGCCACTAGTAAAAAAATTTCAATTTTTTTTTCAAAACTAGTAATGGCACACCATGGGGGTGGTGCGCCATTACTAATTGAACTAGTAATGGCACACCACTCCCATGGTGCGTCATTACTAACTTGGCCCAAAAAATTCACCGAATGAACCCCCCCCCCCCTCCCGTGGACCGCC
>NC_041387.1:199018953-199026525 GCF_002162155.2 Triticum dicoccoides | reverse complement strand
GTGGTCTAGTTATTGGGAAAATTTACAAATATGAATTTCGAATTTATTTGCAAAATCTCTCTGGAATTTGTAAAATGGGCATAACTTTTGCATACGAACTCGGATTAAAAAGTTTTTTATGTGAAAAATCATCTAAAAAAGTTACGGGGCTTTCAAGATCTAGAGGCAAAAAAATTCAAAAAATTTCAAACTTACTAGTGGCGCACCATTTGCTAGGAGCGCCACTAGTAACAGAAAAAATAATTTGGCTTCAATTTTTTTGGAACCTTTTTTTCAAAAATGATACGTAATATGACCGGGAAGTTTGAAATATTTTTCAAAATTTCATCATAGTCATGAACATGAACAAAGTCCTAGATATCAACAAGGTTTAATAGGATTGATATGATATATATATCAACAAGTGCCTGTTAAGTGAGGTGGTGCTGGGGTTTGATAGAACTGCGAAGTTAAGCATGCTCGGGCTGGAGTAGTGTGAGGATGGGTGACCTTCCGGGAAGTTTGACCACTTAGTGCGATTTGACTTGAGATTAAGCATATTGACCCGAGATTAAGAAAAAAAATGAAAAAAAATTGAAAAAAATTGTTACTAATGGCGCACTTCTATGTGGTGCGCCATTAGTATCTGGTATACTGTGCGCCATTAGTATCTGGTATACTAATGGCGCACCATAGGTGCGCCATTAGTAAAAAAATCTAATGGCATGGTGCTAGTGGCGCACCTGTAGTACGCCATTAGTAGGCAAAACAGGTGCGCCACTAGCAGGCCTTTTCCTAGTAGTGTAAATTCCGGCGGACCAGAGCTTCTCTTCGCCTCTAGCCACCGCCCCTAGACTCCTCCAACTCCGGCAAACCCTTCCAGCCCCTCTCCTTGCCGCCGGAGCAACCAGAGCCCTAAGCCCACTCTTGCCCAAAGACCTGTCCCGCTGGAGCCCAAGCTACAGTTGCCTCGGACCGTCCAGGCGACCGTGAGCTGTCCTGCTGGATGTGGCTCTTCAGGTGAGCTCTTCCATGGACGGAGCCTCGCCGGAGGTGCCCTGTAGCTACGGCCATCATCGCCGAAGCGCACGGCCTCGCCCCTGCCACTGCTCGCCGTCGGGTTGGGGAAGGAAGAAGAGAAGGGAGGAGAGACAAGGAGGTGGGCCCCACTCGTCAGTGACTCCAGACCCGGCCCCGACACTGCCCATGTGGATAAGTGGAAACGCTCTTTTGAAAGTACACTTTCCCGTGGAGTAAGCGTATTCCTCTGATTCCTTAGCCAAAAGTACGTTTTCGTTTCTGAAAGCGTATTTTGCCTCTATTTCAGCCAGAAATGCATTTCCCCAAAGCGAAGGCATATTTCTTCTTAGTACGCTTTTGGTTTTAGCCACCAGGGGCCTCTTTGTACAGATTATATTTACAGATTGGTCCCTGAACTTCACATGGCTATAACTTTTTGCTCGAGACTCCACTTGAGGTGAATCCAACGCCCACGTCTTTGTCTCGTTGAGACCGTTCTGTTACCATCATTTTCAATATGGTTTGACATACCAGAAATGACCATTTTGCCCTTGCCCCTAATCAGCCCTCTCCGAGAGAGAACCCTTTCCGGTGATTCTTTTCGCGGCTTCACCGCACATTTCCCCGGAGTATTCTTTACCCCAGGCAAGCCACAACACCCATTTGCATGATGGCCATACAGTAGCCATGGTTTTCAACTTGAACATTTAATAACTGCCTGTTTGTTTACCTACAACTATTATCGTTGTTTAGGTACTGCTTATGGTTTCATGGTCATCTTCGTGCTATGTTTCGATGCATCTGGTTAACTTGTGTTCTTGCTAGTATTACTTTCATGCTTGCCAGTAGTACATGTTGATGTTGGTGATGGTCTTCGGTGCATGACTATCATCTCTTCCGAGTGCCATTAATATGCATGTTCCTTTGCATCCAGTTGGTTAAGTGCTTGCATGTATTGTTGTCGTTATGTTCTTGCATGATAGTTGTTGTTGATCCTAGTAGTTGTGCGATGAGTAGTGTTATGCTCGTGATGCTCGTTAGTATGCCATGCTCATCTGGATAAATGATTCACTGTTATTATGCTTAAATCTTATGTTGCATCCATGTTTATGTTGGTATCATGCATTATTGTTGCATCATGTTATTTTCATCGGACTCAGCTTATTGCATTCAAGTTTAACCGGACTTAATTGAACTTGAACAACTGTTGGCTGGGTCATTGTGCCACCATATCAAGCTGACCAGTGCAACCACATTTGCCTTGGGTATGGGCAGGGCCCTAGCAGTCTATTGTCATGCCTCTCGCTGATTCGTCCAATGAGGGAAGGTTATGCACATGCGCTACATTGGCAGGGTAGGAGGGCATAAGCCTTGTGTGCCCAAGTTGTTTGCGCGCTTTTGTCCTCGTTTGGGACCGTTTCTGTTTTGCCACGACGGTAGTTGTAAGACCTTTGGTAGGCACGGGCCACCCAGGACTGAACCCAAAGGGGGTGTTGGTTGGAGTGGCCGGGAGAATGTCATGGCAATAAATCTGTTTTGTCGGAACACCGTTGGTCCACCTGAATGGGAGCGAGAGGCCATGGGTTCCGTCGTGTAGAGTGTATGTTAAATCTATCGATAGCCGCGCCCGCGGATATAGGCCCAGTTCGTAGTCGGTCACACTATGGGTCAACAGTAAAAATAATGATGTGCTTAATAACAACCCCGGTTTGATGATGAAATAAGTTGGTTGGTATTTACGTGATCGTGAGAGGATCACTGTGGTATCACTACTAGGAAAAGGGCTATAGATGAAATTGACACTAATGGCGCACCACATAAGTAGTGCACCACTACTATATACTAACGGCGCACCATTTGGTGATGCGCCATTAGTGTCCACACTAATGGCGCACCAGACAAAAGGTGTGCCGCTAGTAACAATTTTTTTTCATTTTTCCATACATACTAATGGCGCATCCTAGCTAAGTGCGCCATTACTAGTTCTAACTAGTAATGGCGCACCAGCCACAGAGTGCGCCAGTATTGTATTCTTTTTTTTTTGCAAAACTACTAATGGCGCACCGTGTCACAGTGCGCCATTATTAGTTTAAACTAGTAATGGCGCCCTGTGCCACGGTGCGCCATTAGTATAATTTTTTTTTACTTTTTTGCAAAACTACTAATGGCGCGCACCACCTGCAGGTGCGCCATTAGTAACCAGGGTTACTAATGGCGCATTTAGAGGTGGTGCGCCATTAGTAACCTGGGACCAACAAGATATTTTGGACAGCCACACCTACCCACTCACTTTCCCCACTTCATTCCCTCCACATCCTTCACCAAGCTTGTCGGCTGCCTCCTCCTCCTCACCTCATTTGCACCATAGATTCATCAAAATTAAGTGGTGAAATTCCCTTTTTTTGATAGGTAAGTAAGGGGAAAGCTATCTTCATGTTGTAGATCTACTTTTTTCTCCCTAGCTCGCTCCAACAACGTGCACATGCACTTTTTGTGGCCTAGCTAGATCTATGTATGTTTGTGGTGTTGCATATATGTCTGTGTTTGCAGGTACCGGTATTTGAAATGTGATAGTTGCCAATATTTTGCCGGAATGTTGATTCATTTCTGTTTCGGCGAGAATTTTGGCACTATGCATTCTTTTTGATCCTATTTTTAGGGAAGGTCATGCCAAATTTTTTCTTGGTTCTAAAATATCGTTTTGCTCTACCCCGCAGGCGACCATGGTCCGCACGATGACCAAAGGCATCGTGAATAGGTTTTTGAGCTCCGTGAAGGCCGAGATGCTTCAAAAGAACGAGATGGAGATAAGATGTCCGTGTCGAAGATGCAAGCTGAAGAGCCTTATTGCAGACCCGGATTCCGGGCAGGTGCGGGACCACCTACTCTTGCGTGGTTTCATGAATGGTTATCGGTGGAAAGGTGAAGAAGATGACTATGAAGTCGTCCATGGGGGCCGGGCAAGAAATGAGGAAGGGAAACAAGACAACCACCGCAGCGAGGGCGGGCGAGAAGACGAAGAATCTCCAGGACATGATCACGACGGTGATGCTGTAGACAGTCATCATGTAGAAGATGCCATACATGATGATGAGGAAGATCAAGACAAAGGGCATGATCATGAAGATGAAGATGCCGGAGCAGACGACGATGGAGGCTGGGTGCAGGACCCTCATATTCAAGAGCTGCTTCTCAAGCAGACGGATAACGCAAGAGCTGTCGCCCGAGAGAAAGCCAAGCTGGATCAACTGGATATAGACGCGGTTACTCCATTGTATGAAGGATGCAGGCCCGAGGATACCCGCCTGAAAGTAACGCTCATGGCTCTAGAGATGAAGGTAAAACACAAAATGTCCGACGATGCTTCGACAAGAACATGTCATTCTGGCATGAACGTCTTCCCAAGGGGAACAAGTGCCCGACCAGTTTCGAGGAGGCGAAGAAAATCGTGTGTCCTCTGGATTTACCGCACGTGAAATACCATGTGTGCTTGAACAATTGCATCATTTATCGGGACGAGCACGTGGAGTCTACCATATGTCCGGTGTGCGGCGTCACTCGATACAAGAAGAGGAAGAAAGCTCCTCAAAAATCGGTGTGGTACTTTCCGATCACTCCTCGTCTACAGCGGTATTTCGCGGACCCTAAGGTAGCAAAGATCCTGCGTTGGCATGCGGATAGGGAGGAGAAGAAGCGGGAAGATGACAGAAATGATCCGGAGATAAATAAAAAAGACAAGATGCTGAGTCACCCTAAGGATGCGAGCTAGTGGCAAGCGTTGAACTTTGAATACCCAGAATTTAGGAAGGATCCAAGGAACATCATGCTGGGTGCAAGCACCGATGGAGTCAATCCGTTTGGCAGACAGAGAAGCACACATAGCACCTGGCCTCTGTTTGTGTGGATGTACAACCTCCCCCCTGGTTGTGCATGAAGAGGAAGTACATTCACATGAGTATGCTAATTGAAGGGCCGAAACAACCAGGGAACGACATCAATCTGTATCTGGGGCTGCTGAAAGAGGAGCTAGACACGCTCTGGAAAACGCCAGCCAATACGTGGGATGTCGCAGATAAAGAATATTTCCCTATGAGAGTCGCATTTCTCATGACGGTGCACGACTATCTCGGTTACGAATATCTCACGGGGCAGGTAGTCCACGGATTTTCTGGATGCGTAAGGTGCATGGATGACACAACGTATCACCAGCTAGATAGAGATCCCGGATCTTCGAAAACCGTGTTCATGGGACATCGAAGGTGGCTTCGCGACGATGACCTGTGGAGGAAACGCAAGGATCTGTTCGATGGTGAAACCGGACCGCGAAGACACACGCGTACGAGGAGCGGCGAGGAAATAGACGAGCTGTTGAAAAATTGGAAAGATTGCCCACTGCCGGGAAAGAATCAAAACACACCAGAGCCGGGAAAGAAGTGAAAAGTGCTAGAGCCGCTGCTGAAGGTATGGAAAACGAGGTCTGTTTTCTGGGACTTGCCGTACTGGAAGATCCACCGTGTGCCTCACAGCCTTGATGCCATGCATATCACGAAGAACGTGTGCGAGAGTCTACTTGGTACCCTGCTCAACATGCCAGAGAGGACCAAAGATGGGCCGAAAGCAAGGGCAGACTTGAAATCAATGGGCATCAGGCAGGAGCTTCACGCTAATGATGATGATGATGATGATGATGATGATGATGAGGCGAAGCAGGACACAGAAAGTCGTCGCAAAGGCAAAAAGGCCAAGAAGACCGGAAATGACTACCCTCCCGCGTGCTTCACTCTAAGTCAGGAGGAGATCGAGCAGTTTTTCACCAGCCTCATAGGAGTAAAACTTCCTTACGGTTACGCGGGGAAGATAAGAAGATACCTAGAGCCAGCGAAGCAGAAGTTCAGCGGGATGAAGTCTCACGACTGTCAAGTGCTGATGACGCAGATACTTCCAGTTGCAATCCCAGGGATCATGGACGCGCACGTCCGTGAAACGCTATTTGGCCTATGCAACTTTTTCGACGTCATCTCTTGGAAGTCGATTGGCGTGAGGCAACTCAGAAGGCTACAGGAAGAGATCATGGTGATACTATGCGAGCTTGAGATGTACTTCCTGCCCACATTCTTTGAAGTTATGGTGCATCTGCTGGTCCATATCGTGGAGGATATCATCCAACTCGGGCCGACGTTCCTGCATAGCATCATGCCGTTCGAAAGGATGAATGGTGTCATCAAAGGATACGTTCGCAACATGTCACGTCCAGAGGGAAGTATAGCCAGGGGCTTTCTGACCGAATAGTGCATCTCCTACTGCATGAATTATCTAGGCATCGAGAACCCTGTTGGTCTGCCCGTCAACAGGCACCTCGGCAGGCTCGCTGGATGGGGTCACCGTGAGGGTCGCCGCGAAATGCATGTCGACTTCGAGGGCTGACTCGCCGACTTTGAAAGAGCAAACCTAGTCGTGCTACATCACACAGACGTGGTCGATCCTTGGGTGGTAGAGCACAAAAACTTTATTGAGAAGACGTACAATGACCGAGGCAAACAGAGGACGGACGGAGATATAATCAAAGAGCACAACTCATGTTTCACGCGTTGCTTCAAGCAGAAGCTTCTGTCGTACCCTTTACATGAGGATTCTTTCGCGGAAGAACAACTCATATCCGCCTTGTCACAGGGCGCCGAGCACAACCTGATGACCTATGAGGCGTACGATATCAACGGCTACACATTCTACACCGAGAACAAGGACATGAACAGCGATGGTTATCAGAACTCCGGGGTAACGATGGAATCGTACACCGGTAACGACAAGGACAGATACTACGGAAGGATCGAGGAGATCTGGGAGCTGAGCTACGCTGGAGAGAAGGTCCCGATGTTCCGTGTCAGATGGGCCAAGAGCGTCCTAAAAGAAGACCGGTATTTCACCACCATGGTTATACCCGAAGCCAAATCCAACCGCGGGCGCAAACGTCACCGCGAAAAATGAGCCATGGGTACTGGCTTCCCAAGTGGACCAATGCTTCTTCATTACCGACCCGCCAAAGCCCAGTCGTGTTGTCGTGAGGAGAGGAAAATGGAAGATCATCGGAATGGATGGAGTAGCCAATGAGCAAGACTTCGACAAGTACGGCGACCCGAAGATCGAACATGACGACGACGATGAACTAGCAGCACACACCACAAGAAGAAGCAGGACCACCCTACCTAAAGGACGTCCGTTCCAGAGAAGAACTCCATTTGCGAAAAAGAAGGGCAAGAAGATTGTGAACAGATAGCTAGCTAAGATCGATTGTATTTAAATCGTAGTCTTCATTTCTCGATTGTATTTCATGGGCACTTTTTGATATCATGAATATTTTTAAATTTCATGGGCACTTTTTGAATTCATGGCGACACTCGATCTCGATCCCCCTTCATCTCGATCTCGATTCCCCCTCCATCTCGATCTCAATCCCCCTCCATCTCGATCCCACCCGCACCCTCCCCCGCTAGCTCCACCGCCGCTGATGACCCACCGCAACCCTCCCCCGCTCCACCGCCGCCGACGAGCACCCAGCTCCCCGCACCCTCCCCC
>NC_041387.1:199018146-199018649 GCF_002162155.2 Triticum dicoccoides | reverse complement strand
ATATTTTCAAGTAACAAATTTGATGATATTTTTTAAAAAATTATTACTATTTTTATAAAAAAATTATTACTGTTTCGTATTCATATTCATTTTCTAAAAAATAATAATAATAAAGTGTAGACTACAATTGTTGTTAAACAACAATTATTATTGTTTTTATAAAAAAATATTACTATTTCATATTCATATTCATTTTTTAAAAAACATACTAATGGCGCACCGACGGGGGGTGCGCCATTGCTATCTAAAAAAGATTTCTAATGGCGCACCGACGGGGGGTGCGCCATTGCTATTATAAAAAAAGATTTCTAATGGCGCACCGATGGGTGGTGCGCCATTAGTAAGCTTCCCCCTAGCTATCCTCCCCCTTCCTCGCCAGATCCCCTTCGACCCTCTCTCCCTCGCCACCAGATCCACCCGCGCGCTGCCCCGACCCACCACGCCGCCGCCTCGACCCTCGCCGGACTCCATCCCCGCCGCCCCCGCGCCCCCACCCCCACCGC
>NC_041387.1:198983390-199017977 GCF_002162155.2 Triticum dicoccoides | reverse complement strand
CGTACGCCCCCCGACCCTCTTCCTCCCCTTGCCCCTCCTCCTCCTCCCCTTGCCCCCCGCCTACGCAGCTGACGACCCCTTCTCTGTCTCGCAGGGCAAGGTCTCCGATGCCTCTACGACACCGACGCCTGCACCATCTACGGCGTCTGCGCCTTCTTCCACCTCCGGCCACCGCGGCCTCACCGTCGAGTAGTCATCAAATTCGTCTCCGTTGAACCGTCCCCGACCATGTCGTCTACTCCTCTGCGACCACTATGAGATGCTCTTCAGTTTCCCCTCCTCCCCTTGGTCGTTTGCTTCCCGTAGCGCTGCCCCTGTGATTAATGCTTCATATGATGTTCAATTTTTGCATAAGTTGAAGAAACAATAGTTCTACTGGCAAGCAGAAGAAAGGATGGGATCTGGTCCAAATGATGTTTAACATGAATTTAACTAAATAGGAATTTTATGTTGTTGCTGCTAAAGATGAGTAGTTGTAGGAAGATGATGCATAGTAGTTTTATGTTGTTGTAGTAGTTGTAGGATGTTATTGTAGTTGAAGTTGCAGGAGTAGATAATGGAGTACTGCTAATTTACTATTAGTAAAGATGTTGAACACACAACTGTTGTTTACTCTAGTGATAGGAGTAGTAGTGGTGGCCATCTAGTTGGACTACTACTGCTAGGACTTGCTCCAGATTTTAGGATTTCTTTTCTTTTAGGATTTATTTTCTTCTAGGACTAGGTTATTATTATTTTTCTGTTGTGATTGTTTTTTGAGCTCTTTCTTTTTCATTTCCTACTATCCTTATCCTAATTATCTTAAATTGTTATGATGTGTGTAATAGGATTAGATCTTGGATTTGCTAGTGGACTTTGGGAGTTTCTTAGCCAGCTTGGTGACTCCATATTTTTCACTATTTCAGCAAGTCTTTTGTAAGCATTAAACTTTCAGCACTACATTTTTATCTTATGTGTACATCTGTTTGCTTCCAATTGCTATATATGTATTGTTGTTACTAAAAATGATGAAGCTCCTGTCAATAGCTATACATATATATGTGTATGATGATCCTCCTTTCCTGCAGTAGTATAGCACTTGCAGTAGTATGGCACTTGCAGTAATATGGCACTTGCAGTAGTGGTGCCTACGCAAGATACAATTCAGATTTGATTAGTTCCGTAAATTTGTATGACCACAGATTTGTATAGTTTCAGAGATTTGTATGACCAAAGATACAGTTCAGATTTGATTAGTTCCATAAATTTGTATGACCGAATATATATTTCAGATTTGTATAGTTTTAGAGATTTGTATGACCAAAGATATAGTTCAGATTTGAATTGTTTCAGAAATTTGTATGACTAGAGATACAGTTCAGATTTGAATTGTTTCAGAAATTGGTATGACCAAAGATGCTATTGTATATAAATGGGCTGTTGTAGAACTGTTCTTCATCTTTACAGTGCTGTTGTATAGAAATATGCTGAATTTTCTGCTCTGATTGTTGCTCAAAGAAATTTAGCAAAAAAATTGGGTCCTGGGAGACGCCGCTGCGGCTTGAGGCCCTTGAGAGGCCCTTCGTGTCGTGATGATTTTGTAGGTACCCCGAGAGGCCCTAGAGTTTGCCGGAATGTCGATTAACTTCCATTCCCGCAAATTCGGGTACTCCATATGTCCTATTTTCAGCAAAGGTGATGCTGAAATTTTTTGGGAATTTTAGCATGACTTTGCTAAAAATCGAACATATGGGGTACTTGCTACTAATGCATGGGCCAGGGTATCTTAGTACTTAATTAAGTAGGATCAACTGCCCCTTTATTCTTGCTGCATTAAACCATAGGATGGCAATAGAGCCAAGTGATTAGGCCCAACATAGAATTCTCCTCAGCATCGATAAACCCTAGATGATAAACCCAACATAGGTGGCAATAGAGCCAGGTGATTAGTGCCAAGTGATTAGGCCCAACCTAGGGTGCCTCGGCATCGATAAACCCTAAATGATGAAAACTTAACTTAGCATTTAGGGTGCCTCGGCGTCGACAAACCCTAAATGATGAAACCTTGGCTTTTAGGGTGCCTCGGTGTCGATGAGAACCTAAATGATGTACGCTTAGGCTTTTAGGGTGCCTCAGCATCGACAAACCCTAAATGATAAAAGCTTAGCTTTTAGGATGCCTCGGTGTCAACAAACCCTAAATAATGAGACCACGATCTTGTTCCTTGACAATAACCAAGTTTTTGACCAAACTTTTTTCCTATTTAGAGCGAAACATGGCCCACAACGATGAGGCCGGCGGTTCGGGCGGCAAGCAATTCTGGGAGCTGTCCCAGGAGTTGTAGAAAGAACATCACCGCTATGAGGACACCGCGGAAGACACCGATCCTGACTACACAACACCTAGTGGCGTCGGGGATGACACCACTGATGGCGCCGCCGAGGATGCCACCACTGATGATGGCGGCGCACACACAGATAGCAGCCAACCGAAGAGGCAACAGAAGGACCAGCCCCGAACGTGCTCGGCACCGTCAGGGAGGAATTTACTGAAGTGGACTCTGACGGGAATCTGACGGTGCCCAAACAAGTAGTCAAGGGGTACTCGGTTCAGCTCGGGTGCATTCTCCGGAGCACCTTCTCGATCAACACCGAGAACCTAAGGCATAAGGACCACGGGAATTTGCGCAGCCTCCTCTTCACGAAGCTGCACAAACGATACAACTTCCTCGCTGAGTTTGCAAACACACGCCTCTCAGGGAATAAAGTGAATAGTACCGCCCTCACAAGGATGAGCACGGCCCTGTCTACTTGGAGAAGCACGGTGAAGGCAATGATTGACAAAGGTGGTAGTTATGACAAGATCAAGGCGAAATATCCTTTGATGAGCGAAGATGAGTACAAGGAGTTCAAGATCAAGTGCGAGAGCAGCGCAACCTCCGAATCAAGTCAGTGGGGGAAAGAAATGCGGAAGTTGAACTTAGGGGTCCACCAACTCGGTCCCGGCGGTTACAGAGTGGCGAAGCCTATATGGGACAAGGAGGACGCAGAGCGTGCCGAGCAAGGCCTACCGCCCCGCTTCGATAAATACCGTGACAAGCAGACCAGGAACTTTCTCAGGGCCCGGTACAAGGAGGACCCGGTAATAAAGGAGCTTACCACGGATCCGAAGATCAGGGCGCTCGAGCTTGTTCTGGTAAGGAATACACCCCCGCGTAATTAGCTCCATATGGTTGCATTCTAATTAATCCCCAATATTTCTAAATGGTTCACGTTCCTTCTGCAGGACACTGAAAGCAGTAGCGCGGGGTCGTCTCAGAGCTCCCCTTTCGACACCCCTTTAAATAGGGCGTTGAACGTAATGAAAAACAAGGATAAGCTCAGTAAGCCGATGTCAGCTGGTCGTGTGGCCGGCAAAGGCTTGTCCACAAAATGGTTATCATACTATACCGCTGGTGGGCGAAAGGAGAAAAAGACCAGCTCAGAAAGCCAGTCGCGCGAGGTTGAAGCACTCAAGGCACAAGTGGCGTGGATTCCGGAGCTTGTCCAAGAGCAAGTGTAACAACAACTGGGAATGAAGCTCAACGCCATGGTGCCTACGTTGATTCATGGGCTGACGACGTGGATTGCGGGCGGCCAACAGGGGCCTCCCCCGGTTCCCAGCTTCAGGGCCAGCAACTCGCACAGTGCACAGGCGGCGCCATTGGTGTATCCGGCGGCGCCATTGGTGTCTCCGGCGGAGGCGGTATTCGTGTCTCCGGCGCCGGCACGGGCATTGGAGCTTAATGCACCCGGGTGTACGCCGGCCGGCACCTCGCCAGCAAGCGGTCCCTCCGTCAATTGCACGCCCGCTGTTGGCGGTGCCTCGACATTAGCTGAGCACGACGGCATCATGGTAACTAAGCCTCTCAGCCGATGACTTCATCTCCTTGCCTTTGACTGGGCATCCCTAATGCCCTACATGTTTTCGCAGGGCGCCGCCGACGTTACTTGCACTCTTCTGCACTTTGTGGGCGGCGAGTTGGTGGATGTCGCCAAGGGCAGAATCGTTCAACCGGGCAACCCCATGTTCCACAGTAATCTGATGCCACCCACAATGTATAGGGTTGAAGTGGTTCGGGTACTGCCAGGCTGTGACGAGCTGTTACCTCCGATTCGACCCGCTGGGGCCGACGAAGAAGATGAGATGACCCTCAACGCCTGCGTAAATTGGCCTCTGCTTTGGCCGAAGAGCTAGATTCGTTTGGGGGCGGGGGACACCACCCCACAGACAAGACCGCTAGTCGTGCCAGCGCCAAGCCATGGCAAGAACGCCGCAACGCTACCGGACCTGCCGGACATCCCTATGCCAGACATCCCTATGGCACAGGATCCAGACATCCCTATGGCACAGGATCCGGACGACAACGATACATTTACCAAAGTCGATAAGTACTTTGCCGAACATGGGTACGCTGACGAGTTCTGCAGGCCTCTTTCTCAAGAACCCAACCAAGACGACCGTGATCTAGCTGGTACGGCGGAGAAATCCAATTGCAATAGGCGTCGTCTGGCGTTCAGTTCTCAGGAGATGCCTCCAGCTCCCGCCTTCACCTTGCCTCAGATAGCTGAGGTGCGAAATATTATCAGCCCCAACACGCTCAAGAAGGCGGTCTGTGAGCAGAACTTGGTCCCATTACATGAGATCAAGAAGAAGGGACGAAAACGAAAGACTAACAAGGGCGCCGGTGCGAGCCAGCCGGCACCGAGTTTGATCCGTGCTCAGGATGGGCCACCTTCACCTAAGGATATCTCGAGGAGGGTGCATGTGGCGGGTAGGGTGATGCTACCGACAAATATGCTCAATGCTGCAACCGGTGCTATGCGGAGTCTGCACGACAGTGTTCTTTCTTTGGATAAGCGGCGTCTTAGAGATAATGATGTGGCATACCAGGTTTTCGTGGCCAAGGTGCCAGAGGGCAAGGGCTTTGTGGATGGCGACATCGGGGGTACGATCGTCCTGCGGTTTGATGACATCTTTGCTATGTTTAACCTTCATCTGCTGCACTACACCTTCGTTCAGCTGTTTTTGCTGAGTATGGAGATGAGGATCATTAGAGACAAGATCCCGGACATCGTGATAGTCGACCCCTTCTACATGCGTTCCAAGCACTTGAGCAGCGCCGGGGACCGCCAAGTCGCGAGTTCACACCTCGAAGGCGTCATTCTGGCAAACCCAGATAAGGATAACTTCCTTCTGGCTTACTTTCCCAAGTAAGTCATCCCTTAACCGCCCTGTAACATATGATTTCTTAGATTTCGATCGTTCTTTTTTTTCTAACATTCCGTGTTCTCTGCAGTGACACACATTGCACACTCATCCTCTTAAGCCCAAAATATTCCATGGCCACGTATTTCGACCCGAACCATCACTCCAAGATAGACTACACAAATGTCAAGAAAGTTCTTGATGATGTTCTCCCTGGCTACACCAAATCTGGAGGCACCTTCACCAGGGCAGTTCGTAAGTACGGCAAGCACATGTTCTCCCACAATATGAAGTTCTGCTGCGTCAAGAAGCCGCCTGGCGGTCAGAAGAATGCCTACTATGCCCTCCATCACATGCGGGCAATCGTAAGGGACCATCATCACCTTCTGCTACCAGATAATCTCAAAGATTGGGCTGCGAGCTTGTCGGCAATCCAGGACGCGGACGTCAGACAAGAATTCTTTTGCATCCAGACGGAGTTTGCGGACATCATCCATCAAGATGTCCTTCATACCTCGGGGCAGTTATTCCTCAGATATCAACCGTCCAACATTGAGATAGATGGAACGCTACAAATGCAGGGTGACAACGACCGCGATTTCATGACCATCACGACAGACGGCGGCTTCATCCACGCTCCTGTCCGACGAGTCGAGTTGAAAGTAGTGATATGTAGTTCTGAAACATTGATTGGCTCATATTGTAATTAAACTTTAATGAATTCGTATGTCTCTTTTGTTTGGACAGTCGTTCAAATTAGATGTAATCGATGCTATTTATTAGTAGGACCATGAATCGTGGTATTAATGTCTTGCTTTTCTCTTCCGATCCTTTTGTTGCATACTTACATATTGCGTATGTATTGTCTGTTGTTTGGCTTGTGCATTGAGATGCCGTCGTATGTCATGTACAAGGGTAAGGTTCTCGGAGCCTACGATGACTGGGAGGAGTGTCGGAGACATGTTCAGCATTTCAGCGGTAACAGTTACCAAGGGTACACCACTAGGGCGGAGGCCGAATCTAGATACGCCCGCTATCTAGCGGGAGAGAGGAGGGAGCGTTGGAGGAACCGGATGAAGACCAGTTTGATCGCGATGATGCTCATCGTGATGACCGGAGCTCTCTTGTATGTGATGGTAGTTTAGATGATCGATATCAACTTGTAATGTGAAGGCAAACTCGATACTCGCGGTCTTGAGACTTGTAATGTTTTATCTTTGTTCGGTCTTTTGAATTCGGAGACTAATATGATGAATTGTATTCGGAGACTAATCTTCTATTGTATTCGATGAATCTGCTGTTGCTGTGTGCTGCTGTCTATATTCTGTCCAATAATATATTTTGTAACTTGTGCACAAATCAGAAAAGTAAAACAAAAACCTAATATTCATACTAATGGCGCATCACCTCAAGGTGCTCCATTAGTATGCCAAAGGATACTAATGGCGCATCACGACAGAGTGCGCCATTAGTATGACAAAGCACATGGTTACGTATGGCCCCCCGGGAGGCATACTAATGGCGCACTGCGTGATGCGCCATTAGTAAAAAATACTAGTGGCGTGATACTAATGGCGCACCGGTAGTGCGCCATTAGTAGGCAAAACCGGTGCGCCATTAGTAAGCCTTTTCCTAGTAGTGTATCGAGGATACCAAGTTGTTGGATATTTGTGGTGTTATGCGAGAATCACGGGTAAAGGTCAAGCTCATTGTGGTCATGATTGATGACTACGATATTGTTTATACCAACCTTGATTGGATCCTAAGATGATCGTGTGATGTCCGATGATGGTAAGTGATGCATGTGATGGTTACGAGGTAACCCCGAGCAGAGTAAGTTGGTGGATGATAGTGTCATCATGTTGCATGTTAGTATCATCATGTTTATATGTTCATGCCATGCTCATATTATGCTAGTGGTATCATGTTGTTTATGCCATGTTGTTCTATTAATGTCATGTTAATCCTTGTTAACCTATAATTGCCAGGCTATTGTTTGTCTTGAACGCTTATGGTTATTGTGAGCTTGCAAGTACATTCAATGTACTGACCTGGCGTGTCATGCCAGTTTGCAGGTCATGTCGGATTTGATTGCTTATTTGTCATGGATCCCTTGTTTGCGAGCTAGGATAAGCGTTCTGGTCAGAGTCCCTGCAGAGTGGAGTTCACCACCGTCGTCGTTTTTCTGCCGCTAGAAGTTATTCCACTGCTTCATGTTGTTCTGCTGCTAGCATAGAGCAACCGTGGCAGGCGTAGTGTAGCCTTGCCGATGTAATTCCATGTTATATCAGAATCCCCTTGTACCCAATATAGATTGTAATAAAGAACTGATTTGTTCCATGCTAAGCAGTGCCGTATTCCAAAAGATTTCTCCTCGATCTCTGGGCTGGAATACGGGGCGTTCCGGTTTCTCTGAGCCAGGGTGCCACAGGCTTGGTATTAGAGAAGGTCTGGCTGTAGGACGCCCTAGCCCGCGCGAACGTTAGAAAATGGTAGTATAGAGCCCAGTTGGTTTGTTGCACTTGATTGTTGCATTTGTTTGTTGCATAGCATGCATATAGGCTCATTATCTTGTCACTAACGGTTTATCTTGTGAGTGTAGGTGGCATCGGTTTCGATCCACTACCTGCACCCTCCTTCTTAGCATGCCTGCTCTTCGATGTTCGGCGTCATCTCTGTCCCAGCAGAGTGATGCCCTGGTACCAAGTGTTACAGACACCATTTGCAGGAGTTATGCTCAGGTATCATGTCGATGTCTTTCCACCATCCACCAAGATCGTTTCGGTGATAGACTTGTTTCCATCCTGAATCGTGCCATCCATCTCGTCCCTTTGGCAACCCTTACTGATCTTTTTATCAGAAAAGGGCAATGCCATCAGGCCTTGCTTTTCCACCGCTATCCTGCCCTATCATTCCATTCTTTGGACGTGTACGGTTAACTTCGTACATTTTTTGATGATGTGGTCGTGGCCTTTGTGTCTTGTTACATGATCACCAAGTACGTCCTCACCTCCATATCTATCCAGATGTAACCGGAGTTCAGACAGCACTTGGTGTAGCCCTTGGTTACACCAACCCTTTCCACACATGGATTTCACTTTCGTGCACACTGTCACAGCATATTAAACCATAATATTGGAGTTTCCGCGGTTTTGTGTGCTTAGGAATGCATGCATATTATTGTGTGAGTAGCAGTAATATGTGATGATTGCTTGATAGTAATATTATTATTAGTATGCTTTGTGTACTTGTGTGCTTTTGTATTCGTTGTTTCTTTTGTTTCTTTCTTTGGGCCTCGGTGTTACAAATTTTCCCCTTATTAAAGTTGCTCGTCAATCACACCGGATCCGAAGAATCAGCAAGGAGTTCAAATGTTTGGAAGCTCAGCTAAACAGAATGGAATTATCAGCAGACAATAGTGAAACTGGGAAAATCTTGTCTGAATGGAAAAGAAATCCTGGATGGACTCTCAGAATCAAGTCTCTCTCAGTGTGCGCTTTTTACGGCAGTGATGGTCAAATCGGCAATGAGATGAATTGTGTGCCAGACCGACAGTATAATATCAGTCAAGGGTATGGTTCAGATATAAGGTTTGATTCTTCGTTGAGGATGATTTTGAAACATGATATGCCTGGAAGAAAGCAAGGCCATATACTCAGAAAGGAGGACAGTCCAGCAAAACCCCATTCATACAAGAAATCAACAGCAGAAATATTAAGATGATATGTATGTGGTAATCAGTCTAAGAAGCTTCTGGTGTAAGCAACCCAGTCTTCCTTCGCAAGCTACCAGAGAAGCTTCCAAGACAAGATTCCTCAGTACGGCATTTGTACCAGATAAAACCCCGTGAATTTACAACCTTTGGTAGTGTACCTCAAGCATCAGATCCGCAACAGTTTAGTCAAAAGCAAGAATCACTCGGAACACACGACTGCCTCGGGAATCAGATCCTCATATATATGCGGTAAGCATACCACCAATGTCTTACAAGTCATTCAAACAAGGATCTGACAGTCACGTGAGGATTGTTAAGATAAGGAAGCCAGCTATACACTGCAGTGTGATAAAGGATTTTGAAGACGGACAACAACAGTTAGCTCAGTACAAGTAACTATGAACCTGGAAGATGATCCTGATGAGCCCTTGTCTCCTTTCCTCTAGTGAAGGCACCACGCCTGTGATCTGAGCTGTTTTTAGCTATCCGGGGTGGATGCCGATTTTTATTTCTCTATTCAACAACTGCCACGAGTTATGAGCTGCTTTTCGGTCGTCTCATACAGCTGTTGAGTATCTTTTTGGGACAGTAGCCCTATAGCTGCTTTTTGGCTATCTTAGGGAGCTGCCACTTTCTTCTTATCGACCCGGTCTCATGCTCTAAGCTGCTTTTCGGCCGTCCTAAGCTGTGGTTGCGTTATTTCAGTAATGCCCCTGATCTGAGTTGTAAAGACTGTTCTGGTGGCTACTGATTTATTTGCCAATTTCTTGCAAGGGTTCAGATGGTTATTTTCCTACGGTCAGAACTTGAGAGGTGTTGAACCTGCCATTTAATGGGTTACCATGTCAGAAGATGTAGAAAAACTACGTCACTTATTTGCTTATTCAAAAGTTATCACCCTAAAGGTGTGACTAAAACATCCACTTTAGTTCCTTTGCTTTTATTCGAAAATCAAATGACTTAAAATATTACCCCAACCATTTTACGGCAGTGCCAAATATTGCAGGGCATTTATATGGAGTACCATATTTTTGCAAAATCTTTTGATAGCTTAAATAAATACAATCAGTGTCTTTTACAAAACAAAAATAGAAAACAGAAAATAGTAAATCATGAAAGGAACCTAACTACTGTGCACTTTGGCCCATCATACGTAGTACAGGCCCAGCCCACCTCCACCTCATCCCCTCCTCTGTACAGGAGACAGGGAGGGCGTGGCACGCATCCACGGTGCCATGGCCATGGATGGCCGCCACGAGCCCCCCCTCGTCCTATAAGGTAGCATCCCTGAAGCCCTAACTCGCCCTCTCCCATTCCCTCCTGGATCCCCATCGTTTCCCCCTCTCCTGTGGGTCAATTTTGAGCTCGGAAGCTCACGCGGTCACCGCTTCCTCGCCGTCGTTGACGCGTCCACTGACCTCTCCGCCAGGCGGGAGCACGTCTTGGACGTTCGTCGCGCTCCTCCGCGTCTGTTCTGGGCATCGGAGCTAGGAGCGGAGCTGCGTAGCCATCGCCATCAACCTCGTCTCCTCTGCTTCGACCACCGCACGTCGTCGTCGATCTACACCACCGCGACCTCACCGGCCTCCTCGAGCGCGCCATCGGACCCGCAGTGAGCCTCTTCGCTGCCCCCCCTTCCCATCCTCGATCTATCCTCGTAGGCGTTGTAGGACGCCGTCGTCAACCTCGCGCTCACCATGTGTTGTCTGCGCCCCACGGACCTCCCCGGGCGCGCCCCCTGCCCGTGGCCGGGCCCTGGGCTCCCCTAGCTTCGCCTTGCCCCGCGCCCAGCCCATGTGCCGGCCGCTCCCTACGCGTGCGCCCGCGCCCGCGTGCCTCCTGCAGGAACTGCTGTTGCGTTCTGCTGCTCCTCATTGTTTGCTGCGCGCGCCTGCTGCTTTGCTGCTGCTCATGCCGCCACTACTACTGCTCCCTGCTCCTAATCCCTGTCATTGTTGCTCTTAATCCCTACAGTTGTTGCTCTTGGCTACTGCTGGCTGCTGCCACCGTAGGCCATGGCCGCTGTGCTCTCCCGTGCATGTGTGCCTACCATGTTCGGCCAACATGCTAGTGCCCAGCATGGCCGGCCCAGATAGATTAGTCTAGCAATAGTTAGGTTAATTAAATTACTTGATTAGAGTATGTGTAGATGACATGTGGGTCCCTTTCAATTAGATTAGTTTTATTTTATTGTTTAGGTACAACCTAAGACATGTGGGCCACACCCTGCCTTTTTGACTAGTCAAAGTTGAATTGGTCAACTCGGATTAAAACAAATTAATATAAAACCAGAAATTTTAGAAATTGATTAAAACTATAGAAAATCATATAAAATAATCCGTAACTCGGATGAAAAAGTTTTGTACATGAAAGTTGCTCAGAACGGCGAGGCGAATCCGAATACGCTCTCCGTTCATCTGTCATGTGCCCCTATCATAGCGAACATGGAACTTTCCCCCTCCGTTTCGTCTGTCCGAAAATGACTAACTCCAGGAAAACTTTCCCGGATGTTATCCCACTTCACCAGTATCGCCTAGCGCCGCGTTAGAACAACTCTCGCATCGTTTATTGTCATGTTATGCATATGTTTGCGTGTATTTACTGTTTCTTCCCCCTCTTCTTCTCCGGTAGACCTCGAGGCCGGTGCTGATGCCCCAAGCAATGAAGTCAATCAGATAAGACAGATAAGCAATGACTTCACGAAGACAAACTCAAGGTAAGGGAGGGAAGAGATAGAACCAGTCACTTGTTGAAGACACAGGATTTGTTGGACCAGTTCCAGTTGTTGTGACAACTATACGTCTGGTTTGGGAGGCTGAGATTCAACTCAGAAGGCCGTGTCTTCACCTTATTCCCCTTGAGCTAAGGTCACTTAGTCCTCGCCCAATCACTCTGGTAAGTCTTCAAGGTAGACTTCCAAACCTTCACAGACATCGTTCACCCGACAATCCACAATGACTCTTGGATGCTCAGAACGCGACGCCTAACCGGCTGGAGGATACACAGTCCTCAAGTGTAATAAGTCTTCAGCTCACACAGACAGAAAGACTTCAGTGATGCCTAACACTCTTTGGCTCTTGGTGTTTGGGCTTTGTCCTCGCAAGAATCTCTCTCTCTCAAATACTTCGAGGTGGGTTGCTCTCAAACGATAAAAGCCGTATACTAACTCTGAGCAGCCACCAATTTATGGTGTAGGGGGTGGGCTATTTATAGCCACTAGGCAACCCGACCTGATTTGTCCAAAATGACCCTGGGTCACTAAGGAACTGACATGTGTTCCAATGGTCAGATTTCAAACACACGCGGCAACTTTACTTGAGCTCCAAGCAAAGATGACTCATCCCGCTCTGGATAAGGTTTGCTCTCATTGTCTTCGCTCGAAGACATAGGATTTGAGTTGAGCATCACTTCAGTCACTCTGACTTAGTTCACTTGGACCCCACTTAACAGTACGGTGGTTCTTATGACTCAACAAAGAAGAAAAGGAAGCAACGAATTCACACAATCTTCGCGCTCCATAGTATTCACGCAATGTCTTCTTATGTCATAGTCTTCAATATGAATATCTTCTCATACCACCATTGTCTTCAATGTCTTCATACATTTTTAGGGGTCATCTCCGGTAGGTAAACCGAATCAATGAGGGACACTACCTGCGTTATCCTGCAATTCTCACAAACGCATTAATCCCTCAACCAACTTTGTTGTCAATACTCCAAAACCAACTAGGGGTGGCACTAGATGCACCTACAATCTCCCCCTTTTTGGTGATTGATGACAAACTGGTTGAAGTTTTCAATGGGGATAAATATGTGAAATTGTAAGGATAGGAAATAGTCTTCATAAGTTGCAAGAGCTCCCCCTGAAGATGTGCATGTAAGTAATTTGCTTTTGGAATGCAAATGCACATGGCAGGTTGTACTTGTGGAGATCCACTTCAACTTATGAAGATAATTTATCATGCATGAACTGATATAGCAAGTAGAATGACATGCATAATGAAAAATGGACGTCTGCGGAATGATCTAAGTGCGGAAGTTATCATCGCACATGCGGAATTTATCATCGCATCTCAGTGAAGCAACTAAGTAGCAGACGACCATGAAGTTTAGGTGTTACAACTCAGAGAACCAAATGTTTCAAAAGGCAAGAGTTGTAAGCACGCAGCAAAATATAATGCAACAGCCCATATGAACCCGCTTGAAGACTATCAACTCATACACTTCTCCCCCTTTTGTCAGTAAGGACCAAAAATGTTTGAAGACATAGAGCATCTACTCGTCAACATGAGTAGGTGAAGCAGCAGGGTTGTCGTCGTTGGGTGGCGGTGCAGATGAACTTGGTGCAGTGTTGATGCGCGCAGTTGTAGGAGGTGGTGAAGTAGCATCATCTTCATCATCGATCACTCTGGCATTTACCGTTGCCGCGGAGGAAGAATATTCAGAGTCTTCAAGAGATGGAGTACGACGTAAGACAGCAGTCCATGGAGGAGTGGAGTCAAACTGGAATCTTTCATTGAAGCCATCGTCTTGAAGATCAGCTTCAACACTGAGCAGGGTCAAACTCTTCCATGATCATCGGCAAGTTTCATGAGCAACAAAGGCATTCTTGGTGGCAAGGTTGCGAATGCGATTGACATCCACCAAGAGGCTTTGCATCTGTCTCTTGAGCCAGAAATGATGCTTATCATGTTTCTGATGAAGGCCCACAAGAAGTTCTCGGTCATTGAGAACGCGAGAACGCTTCCGAGGCCTTTGTGCAATGGTGCTTTCAGTGGCTTCAGTGGGTGCTCGATGAGGCAGACGAGTGTTTCCAGCCAAAGGATAGATTCGTGTTGCTGCTTGAACACCTTCAATAGGCTGAGTGAAGCTTTGGTGCTCGGCATTCTGAAGACAAAGAGGCTTCTTGGCAGGTTCAGGGTATATAGCTTCAACTAACATATCAACCTCAGGTAGAAAAATCACATGATTGCGAGCAGAAGGTTGATAGTTGACAGATGAGTGTCGCTTGATGAGGCGCATGACCCATGGAGCATAAAACTTCAGACCAAACAGACCAAATCCAGATGTAGCCAGTTGCCTGATGAAGAAATCTTGCACATTGAAGTTGATGCCATTGAGAATGTAGAATACCAAAGTCTTTATAGCTCCTTCAAGCTTTGCCGCTGATGAATGTCCTTTGATAGGCCATAGAGTTCGCCTTTTGGTGTGATATATGGTGCGTGGGAGATACTCAAGGTCTTCAACAAGGAACTCTGTTGGATATTCAGCATCACGTGGCAAAGGCTTCATCATGCTTAGCATCTGACTCATATTGGGTTCAGGCTTATGGAAGATGCTTTCCAAAGCATTGCAGTGATTTTGACAACCAGGTTCATATAGTTTTCCAGGAGTGGCTAGCCCTGTAAGCTCGATGATATCCATCGCTTTGGCTTCATGATGAACATTTCCGGTCATCCACTCGAGAACCCGTGTCTTGATGTCTCGGTTGTAGCCACGAGTGTGTAGAGTAGCATAGAATTGAAGCAATAGCTCTTCATTCCAGTGTTCTTTATCTGTGTCAAAATTGAGTAGCCCAGCATCACGAAAGCTGTCAAGGGCTTCTTCTAAGCAGGGCAGTCCAGTAATGGCTTCAGTGTCGAGACGCATATGAGGGAAAATGCGCCCTTGATCATACAAAACACAGGAGTAATAGCTTCGCTGCTGATGACTCCAGAACCGATCTGATGAAATTCTTGGCATCGTGTAGGGGTTCTTTGAGCTGTCAAAGAATGTGTTATGGCTCTTGAAGCCAATTGCATTGAAAGACCCGACATAGGTGGCAGTACCAGGAAACTTTCGCAGTCTTGGCTTGGGCTTCTGGACCTGAGGCCTATGCTCAACGTGATAGTCAAATTGAGGACCAGAGACATTAGGCGGAGGGACCAGAACGGGCCATCTTACTGTGATTAGCTCGCCATGGTTGTATGCTTGCTCGATTGTATAGGGCCGTGGTGGCGGAACAGGAGCAGTGGCAGCAACTGAGGCTTCAGGCTGCACAACAGGTGCTTCAGTAGAAGTTGCCTCATTAGCTTCAGGTGCAGTGGCCTCATTAGCTTCAGGCACACGGGTTGGTTCAAGCTCCACATTAGCTTCAGCCACGACAACGTCATTGGCTTCACTTGCGTTGGTTGTGGCAGCTTCAGGATTTTCAACCTTCACTTGAGGAGCTGGAGGGTCAGGCACAGACACGTTCACTTCATGAACTGTTTCTTCAGGCATGGGGGGAGTTTGGACACGTTCTTCTTGACGTTCCTCATCGGCTGATGCAGCCGGATTTTCTTCAGCAGCTTGTGCTTCAGACACAGAGACATTCACGGTTGGAGTGGCTTCAGGGAACACTTGATGTGCAACAGGTTGATGGTGCACTTCTCCTTCTAGAACGCTCGAAAGAGGGACTTGAGGCCTTGGTCCTTTGCGAAGCCTTTGTAGTACAGGCGACGCCTTTGGAGATGGAGTGGGTAGGTCCTCATCCTCTTCAATTTGTACGGATGGTGTGGTTTGTTGTTGTTGGGGAGTACTGGGGGAGTCTTGTTGCTGTGGGTGATCAGCTCATGATGCATCCTGAGCAATTAGCGTCAAAGGACGACCAATGCTGATATTTTCGCTGTTCGTACGAACAGGCGATGATACCACATTATATTCGATCTGAGAAAGAACTTTATCATCTTCAACATTGTCATCATGATCAATGTCTTCAGTAGCGGTGGGTTCAGCTGCTAGAATATCTTCAGCTTCATGAGCCTCTGAGGGAGCAGGCTCATGAACGATCATCTGTCTTTCTTGATGTTCAGACGCAGGTCGAACCATTGAGATGGGTTCAACAACCAGAGGCTATGTGGGAGCAGCCCGATTTTTCTTGGTCTTGCGCTTCTTCTTGGAGGGAGCGGCATCAGAGGCTTCGGTGTTCTTCCTTTTTCTGGCTTCAGCCTCGGCAGCAATCGTCTTCTTCTGTTCAAAAGCGGTTGTGGTGACTTTCAGCTTCGAGCCAGTCATGCTACTTGGGAAGATAATGTGAGGGGCTTCTTGGCTTGAGGGTGCAGGCTGGTCAGCAGGAAGCTTCTTCTTTTTCTTTGCAGCCATCCTGGGGTCAATGCCAGGACGGCCAACTGACTTTCGCTTCTCAACCTCATTGTAGGCAAGCACACACTTATCAGCCAAATTCTTCATACACTCGCGAGAGCCTTGAGCTTCTTGGCGCTTCTTCAGAAAAGCTTCTTTAAGTTCATGCAGCATGACTTTGAAGTTTCGGACGTCTTGAACACTTAGCTTGGCCACATGCTTCTTGAATTGAGCCTTCTCATAATCAATCTTGTTCTTGAGCTCAACGTTTCGCTGAGCGAGAGCCAGCTCAAAAGCAATGGCGCCATTAAAGGCGATGCTGAGGCTAATGGGAAGCTGTAAATCTTCAAAGCTGACATTGGGGGTGTCGAACCACTCATTAATGAAATTGTGGATGATGGCCACATCAAAGAGAGGCAAGTTGTTGAAGATTTCTGCTTCTTCCTTGCTCTTGATCAATTGCTCAAGGGCATCATCTGCAAGATCTTCATCACTTGACAGATCAATGGGTTCTTCACGCAGAATGGCGGCAGGAGTCAAGGCTTGATCAGTATGCCTGACAAGTTTCTTTTTTTTCTCCATCTTCTTGGAGATACGGGATTTGATCTTCAGACTGCACACTGGCTTCAAGAGGTGTAGTGGCCAGAGGCTTCGCACGTAAAGCTTTTGGAGGTGCTGATTTAGAAGCCTTTAGCTTCTTTTGCTTCTGTGGCTTTGAAGGAGGAGCTGGGGCTTCAGCAGTGTCAGCATCATTATCAGAATGATCTACCTTGGCACCTTGGACCAAGATGTAAGTGATGAGGCCATCAAGGTTTGCAAAGGGGCCAATTCTGTTTTCTTCAGCTTCACGTGTGCCATCATCACGGGGATCAGAGGGACCAGGATTGAAGTCTAATCCCCATGACTTCTTGTTTTCCTTTGTTGAAGCCTTAGCAAACTAGAAGTTGCGCTTGAAGAGATTGTCGTCACGACACCAGAGCAACGATGATGGGTCGGCTTCTTCAGGCTATGGCCCACGGACCATGCAAGGATAGAATTCTTGTGCAATGGCTTCAACTTTGTTCTTGGGGGAAGGCCTCGATAGAGAATATCACCCCAAGGGCTCTTGATAGCATTTTTCTCTACGTACTCCTGGGTGATGAACTTGTACTTGTACCACTGTTCAGCCCAATAGCGTCGAATCCATTGGATTCGAGTCTTGCACTGATTGTAATCTTCTTCAGGATCTGTTTTATACATTTCTGCCAGATCCTTGGGCAGATCCTTTGAAGTCCCCCCACGATGCTGTCTGCCACCCTTCCTGACAGATTTCTTCGTAGCCATGAACTTCAAACTGAACGGTTTCAATATGTTGAGAGGCTTCAAAGGCTTTCGCTTGCTGGTCAGACAGGAACTGGCTTCGGGAGAATTGATATGATGTTGTAAGTATTCTGCAAACGAATGCAGACTATGAGAACCAAGAGATTCTCCCACGGACATGTACCTGTGATAGCATTAGAGATGCGAGGGAAGGGGAAGAGGTCATATGCATTCTCAGAAGATTTTGAAGATAAATCAGTTTGAAGATATTGACCTCATGATGCGAAGACATTCACTTATATGTGGTGAGTTGGTTCCAGATTTGTACCAATCCATGAATAAGTACAAGTGAGGAATCAAACTAGATAGGAAATCTAAGTGAATAGACTAGGCATTATGAGATGCAGACAGAATAGATCTAACATTGAGTAGGTAGAAACCACTTTCGGTAAGTAGGATGAATCTATGAAGATCAAAAAGGTGGTGAAAATAGAGTTATAATTACCGCACGACGAACTGCTAGATGGGAAGAATGAGAGACCGAGCAGTTTAGCCCACCGTGCCCTAACTTGGCGACGGAGGATACCTACGGCGACGGCGGAGAGGACGATGTCCGCTGCCGGCGTGAGGACGGCGTCGGAGAAGTCGCGGCAGCTAAGCGCTTCGTCGTCGGCATCGTCGAGAGCTAGCGGTGGCGCTAGGGTTTTGATGAGGTGAAGAGGTGGAAGAAGGTTTTCTTGACCGCAAGGGACACGTATTTATAAGTAGGTGTGCGGCACAGCGCAATTACGCAGGTGCCCCTCTCTGTTCACATCCGTGGGACACGTGGCAAGCATGTAACATACACAGAGTTGTCCCACATTCCCACGTCCGCCAGGCATGTCGAAGAGTTGTTCCGGCTTCTCCAGATTTAGACAATAAAGATGAATCATGTAAATAGGACTTGATGTTTGTCTCTGTGTCTTCTGCTGACTAGGACGCAGAGAAGACATTCGACAGTTTCAATAGAATGCATATGATTTGGACAGATAGAGTTTGAGATAGAAAGCATAGAGGGGTTAGGGTCCGATCACATTCACTTAGTTCAAAAGATTCAACTTGAAGACATAGCTATAAGTGAATGTTGTAGAGGACAGTACACTAGTATATATATATATATATATATATATATATATATATATATATATATATATATATATATATATATGCAATCAACTCATCATAGCGCAGAAAATCATGAAGATAAATAGAAACTGAAGACAAACCAAATGTGAAGTCTTTGCAAAAGTAACGCCATGAGTGAAACACTTCAAAGAGAGAAATTTGGTGGTGGCGTTACCCACCGGATAGGAAGTATTAGACCCAGACACGGCGCACAATTATCGTGGCGCTCCGAAGTCAAATTCCATGTTAATGTATTCACACTCAGAGTGTAAATCTTCATAGATTGAAGATATACATTACTTTGTGTGTTGCACATCTAAGTCATCAACATGCATAAGTGTTAGGATGTGTGCCTGATCACGGGACATTCGAGGATTCCAAGATATTTAGCTCACACCGTAACTTGCAAAACCTTCTCTCATCCAAGGGCTCTGTGAAGATATCTGCCAGTTGCTCTTCAGTGTTGACGTGCATGATATCTATATCTTTCTTCATAACGTGATCTCTGAGAAAGTGATGACGTATTTCAATGTGCTTTGTCTTCGAGTGCTGGACTGGATTGTTGGCTATCTTGATGGCACTTTCGTTGTCGTAGAAGAGAGGTACTTGTTTTAGGTTGATGCCATAATCCTTGAGAGTTTGCTTCATCCATAGAAGCTGAGCACAACAGGATCCAACAGCAATGTATTCAGATTCAGCAGTTGAGAGTGATACACAGTTCTGCTTCTTTGAAGACCAACAGACAAGTGATCGATCAAGAAAATGACATGTGCCTGATGTAGACTTGCGATCCACCTTGTCACCAGCATAATTAGCATCTGAGAATCCAACCAAATCAAATTTTGAGCCCTTGGGATACCATAATCCGAGTGTTGGGGTGTAAGCCAAATATCGAAGAATTTGCTTCACAGCTAAGTGATGCGATTCCTTTGGTGCCGCTTGGAATCGAGCACACATGCAAACACTAAGCATAATATCTGGCCTAGATGCACATAAATAAAGCAAAGAACCAATCATGGAGCGGTATACCTTTTGATCAAACTCTTTACCATTGTCGTCGGGACCAAGATGGTGTTTGGCTGGCATTGGCGTCGTGTAGCCTTTGCAGTCTTCCATTCCAAACTTCTTCAGACAATCTTTGAGGTACTTTTCTTGAGATATGAAGATGTCATTGCTTTGCCGACGAATTTGAAGACCAAGGAAGAACTTCAGCTCACCCATCATGGACATTTGATATTGCTCTTGCATCATGTACCCAAACTCATCACTATACTTCTGGTTGGTGCAGCCGAAGATTATGTCATCCACATATATTTGGCACACAAACAGTTCACCATCATATGTCTTCGTGAAGAGTGTGGGATCGAGGGATCCAGGTTTGAAGCCTTTGCTCTTCAGGAAGTCTTTGATTGTATCATACCAGGCACGAGGAGCTTGTTTGAGGCCATACAGTGCTTTGTTCAGCTTGTATACCATATCAGGATGTTTTGAATCTTCAAAGCCAGGTGGTTGAGCGACATATACTTCTTCTTCAATCTTGCCATTGAGAAATGCACTCTTCACATCCATTTGATATAGCAAGATGTTGTGATGATTAGCATAGGCTAGCAGTATGCGAATAGCTTCAAGCCTAGCAACAGGAGCAAATGTTTCATCGAAGTCAATTCCTTCAACTTGAGTATATCGTTGAGCCACAAGACGTGCTTTGTTTCTGACGACTTGACCATGCTCATCTTGCTTGTTTCGATATATCCATTTTGTTCCTATAATGTTATGCTTGCGAGGGTCAGGTCGCTTGACAAGTTCCCAAACATTATTCAGCTTGAACTGTTGAAGTTCTTCTTGCATGGCTTGAATACATTCAGGTTCCATAAAAGCTTCAACAACTTTCTTGGGTTCTGATATTGACACAAATGAAAAGTGCCCACAGAAGTTTGCTAACTGTGTTGCCCTTGAGCGAGTAAGCGGACCAGGCGCATTGATGCTATCAATTATCTTCTCAATTTGTACTTCATTTGCAACACAAGGATGAACTGGACGAAGACCTTGCTCATGCTGATCATTTTCATCATTGGAAGTATTGTCTTCGGTCTGAGCATTGTCTTCAGGTTGGTTTGGTGCAGAAATGATAAGTTCCTCTTCAGGCTGTTCTTCAGAGGGCATGATCTCACCAGTTCCCATCAGCTTCATAGATTCACTGGAAGGAGCTTCATCAAGTGTGCTTGGCAGGAGCTCTCGTTGTGAACCATTGGTTTCATCAAATCGCACATCCACTATTTCAACGATTTTTTAGTGGAAGAGGTTGAAGACTCTGTAAGAGTGCGAATCCTTTCCATAGCCAAGCATGAAGCCTTCGTGAGCTTTGGGTTCAAATTTTGACTTGTGATGGGGATCCTTGATCCAGCACCTAGCTCCAAAGACTCTGAAGTAACTGACATTTGGCTTCTTGCCAGTAAGGAGCTCATAGGATGTTTTGCCCAGAAGCTTATGGATGTAGACACGGTTGATGATGTGACAAGCTGTATCAATGGCTTCAGGCCAGAACTTCCTTGGTGTCTTGTACTCGTCAAGCATTGTTCGAGCCATCTCGATGAGGGTTCTGTTCTTGCGCTCTACAATGCCGTTTTGCTGAGGTGTGTATGGAGTAGAAAATTCATGAGTGATTCCCATTGTATCCAGATAAAGATCAAGCCCGGTGTTCTTGAATTCAGTGCCGTTATCACTTCTGATATGCTTGATCTTGACGCCATAATTGTTCATTGCTCGATTGGTGAATCGTCTGAAGACATCTTGTACTTCAGTCTTGTAGAGAATTATGTGCACCCATGTATATCTTGAGTAGTCATCAACAATGACGAAGCCATAGAGACACGCCGTTGTTGTGAGGGTGGAGTAATGAGTAGGTCCAAATAAGTCCATGTGTAGCAGCTCTAAGGGTTGAGACGTTGTCATGATTGTCTTCGAGGGGTGCTTTGCCCTTGTCATCTTTCCGGCTTCACAAGCACCACACAAATGATCTTTCTTGAACTTGACATCTTCGATGCCTATGACATGCTTCTTCTTGACGAGAGTGTGCAAGTTCCTCATGCCGGTGTGCCCCAGCCTTTGATGCCAGAGCCAACATTTTGAAGCTTTTGCAAGAAGACATATGGCAAGCTGTGGACCTGCTGAGAAATTTACCATGTATAGATCACCTTTCCTATACCCTTCAAAGACTTGAGACTTGTCAGATTCCATTAGTACAATCATGTTTAAGTCACAAAGCATTGAGACAGACATTAAGTTGAATCCAAGGGATTCAACAAGCATCACTTTATCCATGTGTTGATCCTTTGAGATTGCAACTCTACCTAGACCCAATACCTTGCCTTTACCAGTGTCCGCAAATGTGATTTGACTCTTGTCGGATGGACGTAAGGTTGAGTCCATGAGAAGACTTCGATCACCAGTCATATGATTAGTGCATCCGCTTTCAATAATCCATTCTGAAGCTTTTGGTGACATGCCCTACAGTGTAGTTAGGAGGATAGGCTTCACAAGGTATGTTGTGAAGCATAAGCAGTTGATGCATACTTGGATTATCACAGCATAGATGAGAGTTAGCACACAGTATGACAGGTAAGCGATTCATATGTGGAATACATAGTAAGTCATTTTATCATGCGTCCCTTTTGTGTTTTAGGTCCCCAGCAATTATATCGGACGCCGTTGATTGCTGGCTGGAGACCACATTCTGCAAAAGAGAGTTAATTCTTCTTCACCACCCACATTTTCAGGGGTGGCTTAGAAGCAATGAGTCTAAGTGCAGCATCTGAGAATTTCGGCTTTGAAGCCCTAACAAATAGCCTTGCAGGAGATGAATGATACTCATGTGAATAAGCAGAAAAGTTCTTAGTTATATGAACATAGCGGTTTGAAGACACACGCTCATATTCATGAGTCTGAGTATGATTTCCCTGCAAAACATTGGCGTTAGGGTGACTCAAGTGAGTCATGTGTTCGTAAGTAGCCGTTGGACCATATGATGCCTTTGGTCTGGGGTTTGTCTTCTTCCCTGGTGGTGTCAAGATGACATTCACTGGAAGATTCCCAAGGCAGCTTTTGGGAACCCAGATCCTCTTCATAGGAGGTCCATTCCTGCAGTTAGTACCAATATACCTGGCAAACACTTCACCATTCTGATTTTTGAACAGTTTATAGTTTGAATCAAAGGATTCATCAATGATAATAGGATTAGCACAAGTAAATCCAGATAAAGTGGATGGATCCACTGAAGGTTCCTTTGCAGCGACCCATGTGGTTTTGGGATACTGCTCAGGCTTCCAGTAGGAACCATCAGCATTCATTTTCCTCTCGAACCCAACACCCTCTTTCCTACGGTTTCGGTTCAGAATCTGCTTTTTGAGGACATCGCAGAGTGTCTGATGCCCTTTCAGACTTTTATACATCCCTGTTTCAAGCAATGTCTTCAACCTAGCATTTTCATCAGCAATAATAGTGGTATCCTCAGAAGAGGTGTTAGTTACCACATCAGTAGTTGAAGACAGAGCAACCGTAGCAGTAGTGAAACATTCAGCAACAGAGGCAGCGTTATCACGCTTAATGCATTTTAAGCATGGTGGTTCAAATTCATCCTGAGCGGGACTGATCTGTTGAGCGCGAAATGACTCATTCTCTTTTTGAAGATCTTCATGAGTCACTTTCAGTTTCTCAAGCTATTGCTTCCTTTGAAGATAATCATATGAGAGCTTTTAATAAGTGGTTGAGAGCATCTCATGAAGACTTTCAAGTTCTTGATACTTAGCATGAAGATTTTTTATGTCTTCAACTAAGGACTGTGAATGTGTCATTTCCGCGTCCAACAGGTAATCGCTTTTGTCTAACAGTTTTTGAGTATGTTCCATAAGCCTTTGTTGTTCAGTAGCAATTTTAGTAAGTGTTTTGTAGCTGGGTTTAGATTCACAATCAGAGTCATCTTCACTTGATGTTTGAAAGTAAGCATCGCGCGATTTTACCTTGGCACCGCGTGCCATGAAGCAGTAGGTGGGAGCAGGATCGTCCTTGTCATCATCAGCGTTGGTGTGGGAGTCATTGTCTTCGGTGTTGAAGATGGACTTTGCGACATAGGCTGTGGCCAGAGCCAGACTTGCAACGCCAGAGTCGGACTCAGCTTCAGATTCCACCTCTGCCTCCTCAGAAGCAGACTCCTCCTCTGAATGCATTTCGTTGCCAACAACAGCACGAGCCTTGCCTGATGAGCTCTTCTTGTGAGATGAAGACCTTGATGAGGACTTGGAAGAAGACTTCGAAGATTTCTTCTTCTTCTTGTCATCGGAGTCATATTCCCTGCTCTTCTTCTTCTTCTTCTTCTTGTCCCACTGAGGACACTCAGAGATGCAGTGCCCAGGCTTCCTACACTTGTGACATGTTCTCTTCTTGTTATCTTGAGTGGAAACTTCATCATTTCTTGAACTGGATCGTGAAGACTTTCTGAAGCCCTTCTTCTTGGTGAATTTCTGGAACTTCTTCACAAGCATAGCAAGCTCCCTTCCAATGTCTTCAGGATCGTCAGAACCGTAGTCAGATTCTTCTTCTTCAGGTGAGGAAACAACTTTTGCCTTCAAAGCACGAGTTCGGCCATAGTTGGGGCCATAGATATCTCTTTTCTAAGAAAGCTGGAACTCATGTGTGTTGAGCCTCTCAAGTATATCAGACGGATCGAGTGTCTTGAAGTCAGGACGTTCTTGTATCATGAGGGCAAGGGTGTCAAAGGAGGTGTCAAGTGATCTCAGCAGTGTCTTGACAATTTCATGCTTGGTGATCTCAGTGGCGCCGAGAGCCTGAAGCTCATTTGTGATGTCGGTGAGGCGATCAAACGTGAGCTGGACATTTTCATTGTCGTTTCTCTTGAAGCGATTGAAGAGATTGCGAAGAACACTGATCCTCTGGTCTCTCTGTGTAGAGACGCCTTCATTGACCTTGGACAGCCAGTCCCAGACTAGCTTTGACGTTTCCAGAGCACTCACACGGCCATACTGTCCTTTGGTCAGATGACCACAAATGATGTTCTTTGCAGTCGAGTCTAGTTGAATGAACTTCTTGACATCAGTAGGGGTGACACCTTCACCAGTTTTGGGAACGCCATTCTTGACGACATACCAGAGGTCGACATCAATGGATTCAAGATGCATGCACATCTTATTCTTCCAGTAGGGATATTCTGTTCCATCAAACACGGGGCAAGCAGCAGAGACTTTGATTATCCCTATAGTCGACATAGCTAAACTCCAGGTGGTTAAACCGAATCACACAGAACAAGGGAGTACCTTGCTCTGATACCAATTGAAAGTGCTAGTTATCGAGTAGAGGGGGGGTGAATAGGCGATTTTTATCAAAGTATTCAAAACGTGGAAGTTTCGAAGACAAACAATAGAAATAACCTAATTGATATGCAGCGGAAGATAAACTGCAACAAGCAAGCCATAGTCAAGTATGCAATAGCGTTAACGTACGAAGACTAATAGCAGCTAGGTACTAGGATAAGGATGGAAGATAGTATGAAACAAATCAACAATAGTAGTCAAGCTATGAAGTCAATCAGATAAGACAGATAAGCAACGACTTCACGAAGACAAACTCAAGGTAAGGGAGGGAAGAGATAGAACCAGTCACTTGTTGAAGACACAGGATTTGTTGGACCAGTTCCAGTTGCTGTGACAACTGTACGTCTGGTTAGGGAGGCTGAGATTCAACTCAGAAGACCGTGTCTTCACCTTATTCCCCTTGAGCTAAGGTCACTTAGTCCTCGCCCAATCACTCTGGTAAGTCTTCAAGGTAGACTTCCAAACCTTCACAGACTTCGTTCACCCGACAATCCACAATGACTCTTGGATGCTCAGAACGCGACGCCTTACCGGCTGGAGGATACACAGTCCTCAAGTGTAATAAGTCTTCAGGTCACACAGACAGAAAGACTTCAGTGATGCCTAACACTCTTTGGCTCTGGGTGTTTGGGCTTTGTCCTCGCAAGGATTTCTCTCTCTCAAATGCTTCGAGGTGGGTTGCTCTCAAACGACAAAAGCCATATACTAACTCTGAGCAGCCACCAATTTATGGTGTAGGGGGTGGGCTATTAATAGCCACTAGGCAACCCGACCTGATTTGTCCAAAATGACCCTGGGTCACTAAGGAACTGACACGTGTTCCAACGGTCAGATTTCAAACACACGCGGCAACTTTACTTGAGCTCCAAGCAAAGCTGACTCGTCCAGCTCTGGATAAGGTTTGCTCTCATTGTCTTTGCTCGAATACATAGGATTTGAGTTTAGCATCACTTCAGTCACTCTGACTTAGTTCACTTGGACCCCACTTAATAGTACGGTGGTTCTTATGACTCAACAAAGAAGAAAAGGAAGCAACTAATTCACACAGTCTTCGCGCTCCATAGTCTTCACGCAATGTCTTCTCATGTCATAGTCTTCAATATGAATATCTTCTCATACCACCATTGTCTTCAATGTCTTCATACATTTTTAAGGGTCATCTCCGGTAGGTAAACCGAATCAATGAGGGACACTACCTGCGTTATCCTGCAATTCTCACAAACGCATTAATCCCTCAACCAACTTTGTCGTCAATACTCCAAAACCAACTAGGGGTGGCACTAGATGCACCTACAATCTCCCCCTTTTTGGTGATTGATGACAAACTGGTTGAAGTTTTCAACGGGGATAAATATGTGAAATTGTAAGGATAGGAAATAGTCTTCATAAGTTGCAAGGGCTCCCCCTGAAGATGTGCATGTAAGTAATTTGCTGTTGGAATGCAAATGCACATGGCAGGTTGTACTTGTGGAGATCCACTTCAACTTATGAAGATAATTTATCATGCATGAACTGATATAGCAAGTAGAATGACATGCATAATGAAAAATGGACGCCTGCGGAATGATCTAAGTGCGGAAGTTATCATCGCACATGCAGAATTTATCATCGCATCTCAGTGAAGCAACTAAGTAGCAGACGACCATGAAGTTTAGGTGTTACAACTTAGAGAACCAAATGTTTCAAAAGGCAAGAGTTGTAAGCACGCAGCAAAATATAATGCAACCGCCCATATGAAGCCGCTTGAAGACTATCAACTCATACGCTTCTCCCCCTTTTGTCAGTAAGGACCGAAAAGGTTTGAAGACATAGAGCATCTACTCGTCAACATGAGTAGGTGAAGCAGCAGGGTTGTCGTCGTTGGGTGGCGGTGCAGATGAACTTGGTGCAGTGTCGATGCGCGCAGTTGTAGGAGGTGGTGAAGTAGCATCATCTTCATCATCGATCACTCTGGCATTTACCGTTGCCGCGGAGGAAGAATATTCAGAGTCTTCAAGAGATGGAGTACGACGTAAGACAGCAGTCCGTGGAGGAGTGGAGTCAAACTGGAATCTTTCATTGAAGCCATCGTCTTGAAGATCAGCTTCAACACTGAGCAGGGTCAAACTCTTCCATGATCGCCGGCAAGTTTCATGAGCAACAAAGGCATTCTTGGTGGCAAGGTTGCGAATGCGATTGACATCCACCAAGAGGCTTTGCATCTGTCTCTTGAGCCAGAAATGATGCTTATCCTGTTTCTGATGAAGGGCCACAAGAAGTTCTCGGTCATTGAGAACGCGAGAACGCTTCCGAGGCCTTTGTGCAATGGTGCTTTCAGTGGCTTCAGTGGGTGCTCGATGAGGCAAACGAGTGTTTCCAGCCAAAAGGATAGATTCGTGTTGCTGCTTGAACACCTTCAATAGGCTGAGTGAAGCTTTGGTGCTCGGCATTCTGAAGACAAAGAGGCTTCTTGGCAGGTTCAGGGTATATAGCTTCAACTGACGTATCAACCTCAGGAAGCAACGAATTCACACAGTCTTCGCGCTCCATAGTCTTCACGCAATGTCTTCTCATGTCATAGTCTTCAATATGAATATCTTCTCATACCACCATTGTCTTCAATGTCTTCATACATTTTTAGGGGTCATCTCCGGTAGGTAAACAGAATCAGTGAGGGACACTACCTGCGTTATCCTGCAATTCTCACAAACGCATTAGTCCCTCAACCAACTTTGTCGTCAATACTCCAAAACCAACTAGGGGTGGCACTAGATGCACCTACATTTATATTACATGCATGATTGTGACGCCCGGATAATTAAGCTACAGCAACCCTCTACTAATGATGCCACGTCACCTCGATTACTGATGCTAACCTCGCGTTAGTTCGAAACCGATTCAAATTCAAATTCAAAATCAGGTAACAACAAAAGTTTTCAAAATGTCTAAACTAAAATTTGCAAACTGTGAAAAATAATCCATAGAAAATATTGGTGGAGAAATCATCTTTTTGTAAATTGTCTAAGTTCTCAAAAATAATAAAAATAGTGGCTTAAACAATATTATAAATGCAAGTTATAATTTCTAAAAGCAAACTACTTTAAATAAAGTCAAACCTTTTTTGTGACAATGATATAAATGGAATTACTAATTTAGGAACAAGTCCCATATTTTATAAAACTCAAATAACCTAAGAGTTAAAATAAAGACAAAAAGCAAAGCAAAAATAAAATAAAAACAGAAACCCCCACTGGGCCTCGACCCAGCTTGCCGCAACATGCCAGGCCGGCCCAGCCGCCTCTCCTTAACCCTCCCGATCCACACTAAACCCTAGCCCTATCCCCTTGTCCTCCCACTCCCCCCGATCTGGATCGGGATCCACCCAACACTCGCCCTGCGAGACCTCGCCATGCCCCGGCCCCGCCGCCCGTCGCTGACCTCGCCGGAACACCTCGCCCTCCTCCTGAAGCCTGCCCTCGCTGGACCGCCTCCTCGCGGGACCGATTCGTCCTCGACTCCTCCTCGTCGTGCTCTACACCACCTCGCCGCCGGAGTCTTCCCCTGTCGTCGTCGACCACGCCGGCGCCTCCCCGTCACCGACTCCTCCCCAAGCTTGCTGCCTAGACCCCTACAGCTCACCCCTGAGCTCCCCCTCTCCTTCCCTCTCTCTTGCGTCACCTCATCGTGCACTCGTTCACGCCCCGACACCGTGCACGCTCGTGCCATCTCTGGCCGCGCCCGATGCACGCTCGCCATGCCCCTGTCTGCGCACGCGCACCCGCAGTCTACCTCCCCGCCGGTGGCCACCTCCACCCGCTCACGCCCTACCTCCCCTGGTGCTGCTGATCATCCCCGGCGCCGCTGCTCATCCCTTCGCTCTGGTTGTCCTCGCGACGCTGCCCGTCTCTGGCCACGGTCGCCGACGTCGGGCCTTGCACTGCCCCCTTCACCCGCTGGCTGCAGCACCCAGTTGGGCGGGCTGGTGCCTGTCACCCGGCTCACGCCGGTGCCCACGCCCGCACCCGTTGACCCTCTAAGGCCTTTTGGCCCACTGACCAGTGGGGCCCAACCCCCTGGATCCAAAAAAAGAGAATAAAATAATAATAATAATAATAAATTAATAATTAATTAATAAACTAAATCAATTAACTTAATTAACTTAACCTAATTAATCTATTAGTTAAACTAATTAACTTGGTTAGTTAGTTAATAGTCAATGACAGTAGGACCCACACGTCAATTTGACTAAGTCAACTTACTGTTTGACTGCTGACATCACTCTGACATCATGCTGTGCATCATAACTGCATTTTAGAATTAAATTAATTTTGTTAATTCTAAAAATGAAATAAAACTTTGAAAAATAATATAAAATGAACCGTACCTCGGATGGAAAAACTTTGTACATGAAAGTTGCTCAGAACGACAATACGAATCCGGATACATAGCCCGTTCGTCCGCCACACACCCCTAGCATATCGAACATGCAACTTTCCCCTCCGGTTCATCCGTCTGAAAATGCAAAACACCGGGGATACTTTCCCGGATGTTTCCCCCCTTTGCCGCTATCACCTACTACCGCGATTGGGCACCCCTAGCATCACGCTTTGTCATGTCTTGCATAGTCATGCATTTGTTTGCATTGTATTTATTGTTTCTTCCCCCTCTTCTCTCGCTAGACACCGAGACCGATGCCACTGCTACCCAGTGCGACTACGGTGTTGACGACCCCTCCTTGCCAGAGCAACAAGGCAAGCCCCCCCTGATCACCAGATATCGCATATTCTTCTCTATACTGCTTGCATTAGAGTAGTGTAGCATGTTACTTTTCAGTTACTCCTATTCTGTTGCATAGCCTGTCATTGTTGCTACAGTCGTTGATAGCTTACCCGCAATCCTAAATGCTTAGTATAGGATGCTAGTTTATCATCATTGGCCCTACATTCTTGTCAGGCTGCCTTGCTATACTATCAGGCCATGATCACTTGGGAGGTGATCACGGGTATATACTATACATATATACACACTATACAGATGGTGACTAAAGTCGGGTTGGCTCGTTGAGTACCCGCAAGTGATTCCGATGTGGGGGCTGGAAGGACAGGTGGCTTCATCCCGGTAGAGGTGGGCCTGGGTTCCCGACGGCCCCTGACTATTACTATGTGGCGGAGCGACAGGGCAGGTTGAGACCACCTAGGAGAGAGGTGGTCCTGGCCCTGGTCGACGTTCGCGGTTACTTCATAATAACACGCTTAACGAGTTCTTGGTATTTGATTTGAGTCTGGCCACTGGATTATACACACTAACCAACTACGCGGGAAAGATATGGGCACTCGAGGTCGTGGTATCAGTCGAAGCCTTCTTGACGTTAGCGACGGAGCGGCGCGCGCCGGATTGGACCGCGTAACATGACTTCCTTTGTAATGGAGGTTGCTAGGTCTGCTTTCGGCCGCCCTCGCAACGTGCAGGTGTGCAATGGGTGATGGGCCCAGACCCCTGCGCACATAGGATTTAGACCGGCGTGCTGACCTCTCGGTTGTGCCTTGGTGGGGCTGCGACGTGTTGATCTTCCGAGGTCGGGCATGACCCAGGACAGTGTGTCTGGCCAAATGGGATTGAGCGCGTTGGGAAATGTGGTGCACCCCTGTAGGGAAGTTGATCTATTCGAATAGCCGTGTCCCTTGGTAAAAGGACGATACGGAGTTGTACCTTGACCTTATGACAACTAGAACCGGATACTTAATAAAACACACCCACACAAGTTCCACAGACAACCCGGTGATCGCTTTTCCACAGGGCGACGAGGGAGGATCGCCGGGTAGGATTATGCTATGCGTTGCTACTTGGATGACTTCAATCTACTCTCTTCTACATGCTGCAAGACGGAGGCTGCCAGAAGCGTAGTCTTCGATAGGACTAGCTATCCTCCTCTTATTCTGGCATTCTGCAGTTCAGTCCACTGATATGGCCTCCTTACACATATACCCATGCATATGTAGTGTAGCTCCTTGCTTGCGAGTACTTTGGATGAGTACTCACGGTTGCTTTGCTCCCTCGTTTCCTCCATTTTCCTCTTCTTCTCGGATGCCGCAACCAGACGTTGGAGCCCAGGAGCTAGACGCCACCGTTGACAACGACTACTACACTGGAGGTGCCTACTACTACGTGCACGCTGCTGACGACGACCAGGAGTAGTTAGGAGGATCCCAGGGAGGAGGCCTGCGCCTCTTTCGATCTGTATCCCGGTTTGTGCTAGCCATCTTATGGCAACTTGTTTAACTTATGTTTGTACTCAGATATTGTTGCTTACGCTGATTTGTTTATGTCGAGCACTTGTATTCGAGCCCTCAAGGCCCCTGGCTTGTAATATGATGCTTATATGACTTGTTTTACTTTTAGAGTTGTGTTGTGATATCTTCCCGTGAGTCCCTGATCTTGATCGTACACGTTTGCGTGCATGATTAGTGTATGATTGAATCGGGGGCGTCACAAGTTGGTATCAGAGCTGACTGCCTGTAGGAATCCCCCTTCCACACTCCTTGGCCGAAGTCGAGTCTAGACATTACAAAAATTTTACTAACATGGCTGTGCGGCCCATGGGCCCACGTCACCATTGGGTGGTATTAGGATATTTTATTCCTTGTCTATACTCTGGGATTCTAATCTCTCTTCTATTCGGGTTAAATGATTTTCTAAAATCTTACTTTCTCCCGGAGAGCCCCTTCAGTCCATATGATCGTCGGCTACACCAGAAGATTTCGAAGTTACTCTCCGATACTCTTTCGGGACTTTGTGCCCGTTGCTTTTGCAATTCCCTACCACCGAAATATCCCTATGGATAAATACATACACTTGCCGTTCTTTCTTTTATTCCCAGTTGATCTTGTTATTACAAGATACCATGAAATCCTTTCTATTGTTCCGAGAATATTTTGTGCCTACTGCCTTGCAGTTCCTTGCCACCTGAATACCCTTACGGATAATTTCTCGCCCTTATCGAGTATCCGTTCATCCCTAGTTGTTCATGTGTTTCACATTGGTCTTCGAAATACTATTCGATCCTCCAAAAATCCTTAGTAGCTTATTGCTCTGCAATACTTGTCTGCTTGCATTATGGATGGTTTCCATATGTCTGGCAATATTCGTTAGTATCCTTAGGCACCGTCATTTTGATCCTATTGATTCAACCTGAGTGTGAATGCATGCAATCATTAGTTGATCCTTTTAAATTATCTTGCCGGCTCAGACATCATTTTAAACATGAGCTTGTTCTCGACCAATCTATTTGCCGTCAATTGTACCCTTAGGTCTATTGAACTTATCCACCCTTGATCAGAGCATCCTCTTCTGATCCTTTGATTTGCAAATCATAATTCCTTTGATATCTAAGCATCGAGTCATTCAGATATTCTATAATATGATGCCCTTGCATTCTTTCTTCAACTGGTTATGTGTCGATGCTCACATCATCTCCGCTATCGACCGTCAAATCCTTTGTTGGATTATTATTCGGTAATGTCCTTCATATTTAATCGCCTTGTGAATTCTTCCCTGATACATAATGCCATTAATAAATCCTATTCTCTGATTTGGCCAACCATGCTCTGCTTTCGAGCTGGTGATATTTACTCTTGGAACTTGTGGTATATGTTTCTAAGATATCCCGATGGGTTGAACCTTATGCCTTCCTTAATCTGTGTGACCTGAAAACTTCTCATGGGTCATACTCCTCTAGTAATTCACCCGGTAGGTTTTCACACTGAAATCATTTTTCGGCGGAAAGTGAACGTAGGCTCCGGCCGTTGGATGATAGTACCAATTCTCGGCGGCGTATGGGTATCATTGTCATACTTGATAGCTAAGGATCGTGGATGGTGCTCGTGTTGCGGTTGAGTTTGGGCCGGCTGTCGCCATCGCTGAAGCGGCTCCGGTGCTACGGTTGCGGCGCCTATCGACATACAAGAAAGCTCATCTGTGGTAAGTGAACAGTTGCACGAGAAAGAGAAAAACCAAAGGAGTACAAATCAAAATAACCTAATGAGGCTGCAGCGTCGGTAAAGCAGGGCCGGTGGAGTTGAATATGGTGTCTGTGGAGCGGGTCCGGTGCAGTGGACGAAGGCTTCGGCGGGCGCGTTGGATAGTGCTTTCGGTGAGGCGGATCTGTTGCTGAGGACGAGGGCTTGTATGAAGGGCCAGCGAAGGGGCAGACGAGGGAGTCAGTGAAGGGCCTACACTGTGGTGGACGAGGGCACCGATTAAGCAGATCCGGTGCGGTGGACCATGATGGCGGTCAAGGAGATCTGGAGCGGTGGACAAGCCAGTCGCTGAAGCGGCTCCGGTGAAGTGGTGAGTTGGTAGTTGGGGGTTCCAAGCTGCGGAAGGTAGATCTGGCGGGGTGTGAGGTCCACCACTGCGGTGGAGGACTAGATTCCGCGGCTTGCCGTGGTTGGGGGGGTCGGGGAGGGGAAGGGGAGGGGCTCTGGGGAAGAATGTTGGGGGCAAAGAGGGGAAAACAATGGAGTTACCAAAGCAGCCCTTTTCCGTTCATGTGGCAGGGGAAAAATAGGAATATCACAGGGCTAAACTTTCGGGCGCGTGACATTTCAATGTGAGCGGGAAGTTTGAAAGCTTTTGGCGCCTAAAATTATAAGTATTCTGTTGTCGTACGGCCGACTATGATATCATGGCCGACAATTTGTTTGTTTTTGCGCGCAAAAAAAATGTGCAAGTTTTGAAAATCAATGTCTCCAACTCGAAACTTAGATTGTCCATTCAATTCAAATATGGATCATTGAGCTACTACAAGCAAATACCATCATACGGTCCAATTCAAATGAAATTCCAAATGTGTTTATCCTAAATATGATGACAAAAGCAAAAATGTGTATGTGTATGAATAAAGTGAATGATTATAAAGTTTGAGCATGCCCGTATGTGTATATATCTAGGTTTGATATATGAATTTGAAAGCACGAAATTCCGTCTTAAAAAATGTACCTCTGTTTAAATGAATTACAAAAGCTAAAGATGGAGTCGAATTCCAAAATTCCAATCTTAGGTTTGTAATTCTGGTACATCAAGGTATATCACGCATGTTCAGAAGTATCGTTATCTCATAGTACAAACTGTGAAACAAATTGATCAACCATGAGTGCACAATATCTCAATTATGCTAAAGTCCCTCAAATATAGACACCTCACTCTTTATCTGAAGTCACCCCCCCACCACCAACACCACACACACACACATAGAGAAGTCGTTCTCTCCCCCAGACACCAACACACAAGCACATTAACACCCCTCTCTCTTGTAAAGTCCGGACCCCAACATAGGTCTCTATCACTTTGTCTCCCGGGCATGCACACATCTCTTCCCTCAGTCTCTAGGTCTCCCGCTATCTCTCTTACCCAAGCACACGCACTATGTAGAGTGTATATTTCCCATACACACAAAACGTCGCCCCCAAACGTCTATCCTCCAGCCTCCACGGGCTACCGCCGACCTCCTCCAACCTCCACGGGCTCCTGTTCATCCAGCCTCCACCGCGCGCTACTCCACCGGCTACTGTTCAACCACCCCTCCATGGGCACCCCTCCACCGTCTACTGTTCATCCAGCCCTCCACACCACGGGGTCCTGTTCAACTACCCCTCCACGGGCACCCCTCCACCGTCTACTGTTCATCCATCCCTCCACACCACGGGGTCCTGTTCAACCACCC
>NC_041387.1:198955082-198983014 GCF_002162155.2 Triticum dicoccoides | reverse complement strand
GCAACACTCACTGTTCACCCCAGAGGCAGCATCGATCGGCTTCAGTTAGCAGCAGTAGCGAAGGAATCGCTCCATCGTGTTCAGTTAACAGCCATCGATCGATCGCTCGGGTTCAGTAACGCGTAGCCTGCAGTGCAATCGCTCGGGTTCAGTGCCTCGCTCGGGTTCAGTTAGAGCCAATGCCTCGCACACACACGCGTGCCTGTACAAGAGAAACGCGCATCGCTCTCCCATCGTAACCGGCAACTCCCCAAAATTTTCCTCCCCCTCGCTTCTACCACGGTTTTTTGCGTCATGGACGGCCCAAAGAATGTCATGCAGCTGCGTCTCCAGCTTGCCCAGGACGAAAAGCCCATTTTCTATCATGATTTCTTGTCATAGAAGTAGGAGGCCACCACATCGATGATGATACCGGGTTTTGTCACAATTATCGTCATAGAAGTGTCATATGTATGACAGAAAAAAAATTCGTTCGGCCCAAAATGTCACGGATGTGTCTTTTTTTTGTAGTGCTTCTTATGACGCTTGCTCTGCTTGTGGCTTGATCCTGGCTCGTTGATTTTTTTAACGAGGCACTTCCTCATGTCAACGATCCGCCTATGCATCTCGTAGCATGTGTACATGCTATTGGCCGTGAACCTGAGGTGTGGTTCATCCAGTCACCGCATCCAGGCCGTGTGCTAGGATACAACATTTGTTCTCTTGGCATCATGCTTCATGTTTTCGTAGTAGGGTTCGATGATGGCCGAGGCGCGTTCGACCAGGGAGTCCTTCGTGCTGCCCCAGACCCTGTAGTGGTAACGAATTTCTACAAGGTTCTGGCAGGCCAAGCCCGTAACACTGAGCGCTTTTACATCATCGGTGGTTTCTACCATGGAGAACTAGTAGTCGGTGTTGTTAAAAAACCTGTTGAAACAGTCGCAAGGCTCTCCGGCCATGCAGTAGTGGTAGATGAGGACATGATTCCACACGCAGAAGTGGGCGACGGCAACCTTCTGATCTATGTCGGGACGACCGTCGGTGTACTGGAGGTCGATGCCGACCACCTTGTACTTGTCTCCAGCAAGCAACTGCTCGATGGTGTTGATGTAGTCGTCCACCACGTGCAGGTTAATGGTGTACAACACCGAGAGATCCATCTCCCTCGCGTGGTTCTCCACTTTATGCTCGCTGAACTCCATTGGAGCGTGTAATATCCCAAAAATCTAAATTTTGGAATGTTATATTAAATAGATAGTGTTTTGATTGCTTGTGTGATGTGCTGTGTGAAATTGAGTGAAACTTGAAACTTTTGAAAGTTAAATGAGAGGGAATAAAAGTACCTTCCCAAACTTTCATCTTGCTTTTATGGTCTCCGTGAATTCAAATTCTTTTCAAATACAAAACCCTAGAGAGAAGATGACATGACTTCTTCAATTTAAAAATGAAAAGGGTTATTGAACAGATTTGAATTTCATTTGGAAATATTTTAAATTCAGAAACGTTATGCAACTCAATGATTTTCATGAGAGAAGATAAAATGACTTCTTCAAAACATATGAAATATGAGTTGGGAGTTTAAAATAATCCAATTTAGAGTCCCTTTGAAATTATTTTCAATTGGGAGTTATTTGGGTTTTATTCAAAATTTTTTTCTCCAAAATTAAAATATATGGAAATTAGGGTAAAATAATCCCCTACAGTAGAAAATTGGTATTTTTAAAATGATTTTATTAGAGTTTATTGCAACAGTAGCACTCTTTGCTTTATTTAAATTTTTGAGGATTATATTGGATGCTAGAAAAATGTTCACGTTGTAGAAAATTGTTTTCTGAAAATTTTGATATATAATATGCCTATGGAAAAATATATATTATTTCTCTTATTATGCTTATCTTCTCTGTTTATATCTAAAAAACAAAGCTGGACATGCGACCCATCACTAACTGCCGCCTTCGTGCGCATGATCGTAGCAGCGGGCGCCCCATCATTTTTTTCCTCCTATATGTGCCAAGCCCAACCGGCCATATTCCTGCCTCACATTTTTTTCTCCATAGTTTTTTTTCTCTTTGCAATTGCTCCAAAAAATAAGAAAAAAAATTGCAGCGCGCAGTGTATGTGCGCCGGCCGAAGGCCTTTAGGCCCGTACGAGGCACATTTTCTCTCTTTTCTATATTTCGTCTACGTTCAGTCCCACATTGCTTAGCTTTTGACTTCTAAGCCTCTTTTTCATCTATAAATATAGACACGTAGAGCCTCTAAAAATCATCCACTGCGGTTAAATCAATATTTTGGTTTGACTAGCTGAAAAATATATTTCTCCTCTCCGGCGGAATTTCTGGAAGTCGCTTCCTCTCTCTGAAGTCGTCTTTTCTCTATCTAAAGGTATCTTTCTTCGTATTTTTTTATAGATACTCCCGTAGCTTATTACTTCTCGACTAGTACGATAGAATAATTAAATTTATAAATTAGTTCCTATATTTACATTTTAGGACTAGATTTTTTTTAGCCATAGCCCTTTTTCTTCCGTAAAACAGCTTGGCCCTGATTTTTCAAATAGCCATAACTTTTTACTCGTTCATCCAAATTAGATGAAATTAGCGCCTACGTTTTCGCCTTTATTCCACCTATCCCAACAACTTTTTGAAAATTTCAAATTTCAAAATTTGTTCAGATTCATACTCAAATTTCTTTTGATCATATCTTTTTTTCCGTACCTCCGTTTTCGACGAAACCAACGCCTAAATCTTCGTAACGATGCCCTCTATCCAGTAAACCAACTTAAACATGCTTTTGAGAATTCAAAATTTGAGTTCAGTTTAGATTAGTATTCGATCTTGTTTCGTCTGTTTCTTGAGTTTCATAACTCCATTTTAGTTGATTCTTCTTGCAAATCGAAGCTCTTGACCTAAACTTTCTTATGAGGCCAAATTCACTTAATTTTGTACTGTTAGAAATTGTTTTCTGTTGCAAGAGTTTTTTTGCTTGGTTTTGAAGTTTTCCTGCATTGTTTTCTGATCTTTTGAGTTATTGCTTATGTGTGGTTACTATTGCTTGCTTACAATATATTGAACGGTGTGTGATGAATAGAACTATCAGGAGTTGAGTGCGAAGGTTCTTCATCAACAGTACAAGCAAGTTCACACTTTGATCATATCACTTCCATACCCAGTTTTTGTCGGCGTTCTGGGAACGGGGGTCCCCAGACTCGCCTGCCTGCGGCCTGCGGCATGGCTCGAGTGGTGGCCTAGTACGGCCCATCTTCATCAGGGCAAGATTCAAGACCCTCGCGAGGGGCGAAGCCTCGTGGGGCGGATGACACAAGACCTCCTCAAGAGCGGCCTCGCCAGGCAGGCTCTCGAGGAGTCGGAGAGATCAAGGCAGGGTACCTCGTGAGGTGCTCGCGACGCAAGACATGACGACCGAGACCAGGCGGGCGCCAGGCGGGCGCCGGCCTGCGCAATGTCCTTGTTTCCTCTTAGGTGCAAAGGGGGCAAGCACAGGCGTGGAGTACCGAGGCATCAGGCAAAGCTTGCCATTTCAGTGCAACGAGACCATGACCAGCAGAGCGGCAAGATGGAGGTCACTGTGGAGCCCAGGACGGCATCATCACCAGTGCCTTTGGCAGCCGAAGACCAAATTTAGTCAGATGGCCGTTGTTGGCGCCCTTCCCGCTCAATATTTGGGAAGAGGGACAGGGCCTCTATAAATAGGACTAGCCATCACAGAGTAGGGACAATTAGATCGAGTGCTTGTTAGACCGAGAGGCAATCGAACTCACCCAAGCAATGCATCGCACCGGCTCAAGAACACCTCTGGCGAGGCTGTTCATCCCTTGTACTGTCCATCATTATCCCCTGAGGCAATCCACCACACCACACACTGGAGTAGGGTATTACACCACAACGGTGGCCCCAACAAGTATAAATCTTGTGTCCCTCGTGTTGTTCATCGTTTTAGCTTAGATTCTTGTGAGGCGATCAGACGTGAAGTGGTAGGGGGAAGATCTTCGCGTGCACCCCAGAGTTCGAACCTTAAGGGTCTGCCAGAACTCAACATCCGACATTTGGCGCGCCAGGTAGGTGTGCGCCGGAATCTTTCTTCCGCCGTTTCGCGTTGATCTTCTATCATGTCCACGGCAGATGCTCGCTGGGCTCGCGCCGAGCGTTGGGCTGCTCTCACCGCCCGTGTCGCCCAGACGGCCCCCGTTGGCGGGTGTCCCCGCCGTTCCCCGTCGCCTTCCGCCAACGCCGCCACTAGTACGGCGAGGAACGAGCACCAGGCCTCGTCGCTGCATCCTTACCGCACCGCCACCCCGTCGCTGACTCCAGCCGGTTTCTCGTCCCACGCCCATCGTGCCCCCACGGACGCACACGCCGTGTTGCTCCTGGCGCCTGAGCTCCTGCAGTACCATCCCGTCGATGACCTCTACGAGGAGTGGCTCGCTCGCATCACCAAGCTTGTCAGCGTCGCAGGGGGTTCCCCTGCGCCATCCCTGTCGCTGCCTCGCCCTTCGTCCTGCACAGGAGGTGCAGATCAAGAGGTGCCTCCGCCACCTCCTCCCCAAGAAGGCGCCCTGGCTCCAAGGCGCGCGGCCCCAGGACGAGATCCACCGCATCCGGCGCCCCCGCAACAAGAAAGGAGCTACCAAGAAACCCCTCGCCCTCAAGAAGGTGCATGTGTGCTCCCGGCACCGGTGTGCCATGACCGCATCCCTGCGCCGACGCGTCAAGACCTCGCACTGCTCCAGGCAGCGGCGCGCGGGAACCCCCAGGAGCAAGCCCCACATCAGCAGAGAGCTCCGGTGGCCACCGCAGGCTGCCGCGCCTTCACCGTCGAGCTACGCAGTGTCGCCTGGCCAGGCAAGTTCAAACCTAACCTGCCTCCTCACTACGACGGCGCTGCTGACCCCGCAGAGTTCCTAAAGCTCTACGAGCTGGGCATCGAAGCCGCCAATGGGGACGAGAAGTTCATGGCGAACTGGTTTCCCATGGCACTCAAGGACGGTGCCCGCACCTGGCTCCTGAACCTACCTCCTGGCACGATCTCCTCCTGGGACGAGACGTGCACTCGCTTCATCGCCAACTTCCAGGGCACTCGCGACTGTCCGCCGGCCGTGGGTGAACTGCGCTGCATCAAGCAGCAACCCGGAGAAACCTTGCAGAAGTACATCCAGCACTTCAACAACGCTCGCCTCAAGATTCCCAGAGTAACCGAGGAGGCCATCATCTCAGCGTTCTCTGACGGCGTCTGCGACGTCAAGATGAAGGAGGAGCTCGCGATCCACAAAGACCTATGTACATCTATGGAGTTGTTCAACCTGGCGACCAAGTGCGCAAGGGCTGAGGAGGGACGCCTATCCCTTCTCGAGCTCCCGGCAGCAGACCTAGAAGAGAAGAAAGCCAAGGCCAAGGATGTGAAGCGCAAGGGAGCAGCTGTGCTCGCAGTAGAGCCGGACATGAAGCGCGGCAGGGACCAGCCAGAGTCGTCCAAGGGCAGCCAGTACTGTGTGTACCACGATCTCCATACCCACAACACCAACGAATGCCAAGAGCTTAGGGCCATGCGAGAAGGCCGTGTCGGTCGACGCCCCGAGCGCAATGATCGGGGCTACAGCCAAGGGGGAGCAAGAGGTGGAGGACGGATGGGACGACCATGGCCCTCGCCAAGGGTGGTGTGACCGGCCTCGCGAGGACCGCTGGCAGGACCAGCCTCGTGAGGGGGTTTGCAGGGATCAGCCTTGTGAGGATCGCCCGCAAGGCAATGAAGGACTTTCTCCTCTGCCACCATCACCAAGGAGTGAAGACCATCACCAGGACGAGGGGGCTGGGGGCTTCCAGGAGCCGCGTGTAATCGCTTGCATCATGGGCGGCGCTCAGGGCCCTAGCCTCTCAGCGCATCTTCAAGCAGCTTGCTCGCGATGTGAATGCAGTCCTTCCCAAGCTTGTGGCCACGCGCCCTCTCAGGTGGTCTGTGTGCGCCCTCACGTTCAGCTCAGCGGATCAGCTCAAGTGCGCGACAACGGCCGGTGTCCTCCCGATGCTCTGCTCCCTAGTCATCAGTACCCTCATCAACGGCGGAGCAGGGCTCAACGTCTTGTCCGTCGAGACGTTCAACAATCTTTAAGTGCCATATGATCAGCTTCAACCAACCAAGCCTTTCTCACGAATCACTGATGGTTCCACTATCTCGATAGGGCAGGTCCGCCTCCCTGTAACCTTTGGACAGCGCAAGAACTACCGTACCGAGCTCATTGACTTCGACGTCGCCCATATTCGCCTGCCATATAATGCCATCCTCGGGTATCCAGCCCTGGCCAAGTTCATGGTAGTGACTCACCATGGCTACAACATCCTCAAGATGCCAGGAAGTGGTGGGGTCATCACAGTCCCCTGTGAAGAGAAAGATGCGGTGTGCTCCCTCGAGCGCGCCTTCCAAGCCGCGTCAATCGAGGACCCAGACAACAAGAGTGGAAACCTTCCGGAAGCAACCTCCAAGAAGAAGAAGATGTCACCTGGCTCAAGGCCTCAGGAGGCAGGCACCGCCGGAGGCGCCACATCCGGACACACGCCGATCCAAGGGGCGCCACCCTCCATCGCATAGGGAGGCGCGCCCGACGCCCTCCTCGGGCAAGGCTCGGGCGCTCTCTCTTGGGAAGCCACTGACTTTGCCAAGATCACGAGGGAGGCGCTCGGGCACCACATGGAGGCGTGCATCGCGGCACGTTCCCCTTAGGAAGGCGTAAGGAAAGGAGGGCCCAACCGTCAGGAGTTCATCACCAAGGTCGCTCTGGAGTTGCAGGAATCGAGAGTCATGCGCGGCAGCCGCCGCCTGTCCAGCGTAGCTCCCCATCCAGGCGAGGATGGTGGGCTACACGTCTGCATCGACTACCCGGGGCTCAGTCGAGTCGCATCTCATGAGTGCTTCTGGCCTCCGCGCGTGGGACATTTTGAGGGTTCACCGCGCAGCTACGTTCGCATGCCCTTCGTCCTGCCAAACGCGGCTGCTGCTCACCAGTGCCTGATGAGAAGCATTCTGGAAGCTCAGGTGGCCAAGCATCGCGCGGTCGGAGCTCCTAGGGCTCGTGAGGATTGGATTCCTCACCTTGCACCGTCAGCTGCTCCGACACTCTCTTTGCAATGGTATCAGGTGACTTCTTTCAAGTTTCATTTCAGCTGGGAGCGCCCTCAGGGCTGCATCATTCCCAGGTCGCGCGGGCCTGTCCCCACGGCATGTATCTGTTTTGCTTTTGTCTTCATGTTACCTTGTTGGGGGCGCCCCTCAGGATGCATCATCCCCAAGTCACTTGGGCCTAACCCAGCGGTGTGTGCCTTTCTCTGCATCTATCTAAGTTGATTTGCTTCTTCATGCTTAACATGCTTAACCCCTACCTTTGGAGCCGCTCGCTCTGGCACGACGCTTGTGCATGGGTCCGTCCCTGCAACACCGACAAATCTGAGTGGTCGAGCTCTGGGCGCGGCAGCCCCGCATAGCGCTACCTCACTAGGCCCTTAGTGCCTCAATCACTCCCTCGGAGCAACCAATGGCTGGCTGGCAACCGTAATGGCAGCCCTTGTTTTCCTCGTGTTACTGTACAGGACCCGCCTAAGGAATAGCATGGGGGGCGTCGTGAACTCCCTCTCTCTCTCTCTCCCGTACGATCCGCTCGCGCGTTAAAAGGGGGGCGCCTGAGCATCGCGACTCATGGGCTCTTACTGGCTTTCCATCCCTCACCCCCTGGCCTTGACCACAGATCGTGACCTGGCATACCAGCGACGGCTGAAGCCTTCCTGGGGACCGGGACCTGTCAACGTAGAGCACCAAGCCCTCGCGAGGATAGATGTCACATCCCTATCTTCTGGTGCTGCCTGGTGTTTTGCATCTTGTTGCATCATGTTTAAATTCTATTTAAGTTGAAATGGGGATTGACCAAACCCTAGCATCAGAAAGAATTCAGCTAGGTTCAAATAAAAATATTTTCAATGAACCCAAAATGGCCTTCACAAAATGTTCATCATTTTTGGATTGGTCTTGAACCTCTGCCAAAAATATTGCACATTTTTCTAGGACAACTTGGATCACTGAATTAAATCATACTTTTTTTGCATTTGGGCATTTAAATGCTATATAATATTTTAAATGTCCAAATAATTCTGAACTTAAGTGAGGGATGTTGGAAATATACCAAAAGAGCCCATAATTATTTTCAGGGTTTTTGAAAATGCCTGAGCATTTTAATTATGTCAAAACAATTGCAGGAAAATAGAAAACAGAAACAAATTTAGAAAAAAGAGGAGACTTACCTGGCCTCACCTTTGCAGCCCATCTGGCTGGCCCAGGAGCTGGCCCAACCCACCACCGCCTCCTCCCCTGTTGTGTTCCTCCCCTGCCAGGAAGACGGAGACACGTGCCCGCCCCGCGCCGGCCACCTCCTCCCTCCCTGCCTGCCTGGCTCCTCCCCGTTGCTCCTAGACGACACCACATCGTCGCCATGCACCCCCCAGGCCCTCTCACTCTCTCAAGCACTTTCCCCCCTCCTCTGCTCTTTTCCCGAACGGAGCCCGTCGCCGCCGCTCGCCGTTCTTGCGGCCACCGGCCACCCCTCGCCCTGTCGCTGAGCTCAGGAGCTCCGCCTTGACCCCCTCTTCCTCCCCACCGAGCCACGACACTCCGGAAGCCCTGCAGCATTGTCCTCAAGCTCATCTTCAACCTCCGGCTGCCGGCAACCTCATTGTCGATTCGCCGCCATCCGTGCTTCCCTGAGCTCGCTGACCTTCCCTGCATGATCCCCTTGAGCCCCTAAGCCGATTCCCCCTCTCCTTTGCCCTGTATGGCCGCTGTAGTCATCATATCCGTCGAGCCCGAGAGCTCCCTGCCACTGGCCATGGCGCCATCGTAGCCAGAGCTCAGCCACGATGCATCCGAGCACACCGACGTGCTCAGCGCGTCCTCAGGTGTCGTAGCAACTCACAGCTCGTCCTGTCGTTCACCACAACACCGTTCCCGAGCACACCTGAACTCCGGTGATCGCTGAGCTTGACGCCACTGTCGCTACACTGCACCCCGACACCTGTCGCTGTCTCCATTCGATGCGCTGCAAAGTGCTGGTTCCGTAGATGCTCTCCGCCGGCCATTTGGTCGCCGGAGGAGGAATTGCGATCCTCTCCGCCGTGTTTGGCCTCGCCGGCGTCGAGCCGCCGGCCTGTTTGACCCATTTGACCTGGGGTTTGACTCCCCTGGGTCTTTGACATGTGGGCCAAAGCCTTGCTAACCTTGGGTTAAGTTTATAATTAAACTTAATTAACCCACTAACAGTTTATTTAGTATTAGCTTAATGCTAATTAACCCTGTTACTTAGTCATTTCACTGATCATTGGGCCCCACATGTCAGGTTGACCAGGACATGGTTTGTTGACCAGTGACATCAGCATGACGTGATGATGATGGAGTAATGTTTTCTGGGATTTTAAATAAATCAGAAATGATTTATTTATTTCAGAAAATGTTCAAACTTCTAAAAATCATTGTAAATCAACCGTAACTCCAAATGAAATAATTTATATATGAAAATTGATCAGAAAAATCCAATCCGTCCATCTGCACCATTTTCATGCATGTTAGAACAACTTATAACTACTGTTTAGGACAATTCAATTAATGGCATTTAAGAAATCACATATGGAGTTTGAATTTGAATCTTTGATTCAAACCAACTTCATTTAATCTGGTTGCTAGTTGCATTAGCTCAAACCACAACATATTGCCATGTCACATTCATGCATCATATTGTTGCATTGAATTGATTGTGTTTCCTCTCTATTGCCGGTATTTGTCCCCCTTTAGTAGATGTGTTCCGACGATGAGTTCGATGACACCGATGAAGAACTATACTATCTTCAGAAGTGCCAGGCAAGCAAAAACCCCTTGTTCATTCCGATACAATCCCACTCTCTCGCTCCTGCTCTCTTTTACTGCATTAGGACAACAACGATTCAAGTGTTTCATGCTGCGGTAGTTGAACCCCTTTCCTCTGCATGACCTGTCATTGCCACAGTAAATAGATGAAACCCGCTAGCATGAGTAGGAGTTGTTTGAGCCCTGATGTGCCTACTCATTCATGCTTGTTTGTCATTCCTGCTATTGCTTAGAGTTGTGTTAGGTCTGATTCATCGGGGATGAATTGGAATGTGGTGAACATGCCCTAATGTTGAGAGCTAAGTGTGTGAACACGATTTGGTAAAGGTAGAGATGAGAGGCCATGTAGGAGTACATGGTGGGTTGTCTCATTGAAACCGTCCTCAGGAACTGAGTTCTTTGTTTGTGATCCATGAACAGTTACTGCCACACATTGGGTTCCGGTAACTCGAACCCTCTCGACTTATTAATCAACATGATCTCTGTCCAGGAGTTGCAACTAGTTTCTGGTGTTTGTAGGTAGTGTTAGTAGTCTACCAAGTGGCACCCGGTACAGGTGGGCTTGGGACAGATTAGGCACCATGGCATGGTGTACCAAGCGTAGATCCACCCATCGAGGTGGGCTTGGGAACCCTACACACATTGTTTGGGGCCGTGAGCGACACCCCGGCCGAACCTCCTAGAGGATGGAACCCGAATAGGCGATGAACCTGGAAGAGAGACTTGTGTGGTTAGTCAGGTCATGGCCGACACCCTCGCTTGGCTTCCGTTTGAAGGTTGCCGAGTACATGTCGTGTAAACGGCGATAAGTGGTGAGAGCCTGTGTGAAGAAGTACACCCCTGCAGGGTTAACATTATCTCTTCGAATAGCCATGTCCGCGGAAAAGGACTTCTGTGTTGCATGTACAGTTCAAAGATAACTTGAAGTGGATACTCTAAAATGCGCAAGATAAGCATGAGTGCTATGGATGGCGTTCTTGTAGGGAGACGGGAGCGGATCCATAGTGGTGTATTGATATGGTGAATATGTGGATTCATGTGCGCCACCTCAAAAGAGTTACTTGCAGTCGTTGTTCAGGATAGCCACCGAGTCAAATCTGGCATGCTGCAGTTAAACCCCACCACCCCTTGTTGATAATGATGCATATGTAGTTAGTTCTGATGTAAGTCTTGCTGGGTACATTTGTACTCACATTTGCTTAATTTATGTTTTTGCAGAGAGACTTGAGTCTCTCTAGTAGTTCCACGTGGACTTCGACGTTTAGCTTGTTACCTCAGCTACGATCTTGTGCCCTTGGCAGGATCTGTTAGATAGTCAGGCTTCTCAGCCTTTTTCATTTAGAGTTGTCTGTACTCAGACATGTTAAGCTTCCGCGTGTGCTTTGAATTGGGTGCTCTGAATGTTGGGTCATGAGACCCATGTTTGTAATGTCTCGCTCCTCGGAGCCTATTGAATAAATACTTGAGTCGTAGAGTCATGTTGCGATGCCATGTTGTATTTGCACATATCGAGCATATTGTGTGTATGTTATTTAAATGCTTGGTATGTGTGGGATATGACAATCTACTTGTTTATCCTTGGTAGACTCTCTTACCGAAAAATGTCTCCTAGTGCTTCCACTGAGCCTTGGTAGCTTGCTACTACTTCGGAACACTTAGGCTGGCAGACATGTGTCCTTCTTCGTTCTTGACCGACATGTTAGTCTGCTAGCCTGTTAGCCTGCTACAGCCCAGATTCTCTGGAGTCCTTCTAGCCCAGCTGCTACAGCCCGGATTCACTCGCTGTTGACCGACATGTTCGTTGTTGGGTCATGTATGCCTGTCCTTGTAAGTTAGTGCCTCTTTGGGTTCATGACTAGCCATGTCAGCCCGGGCTCCTTGTCATATGGATGCTAGCGACACTATCATATATGTGTGCCAAAAGGCGCAAACAGTTCCGGGCCTGGTAAGGCGACACCCGTGGGAATACCGTGCGTGAGGCCGCAAAGTGATATGAGGTGTTACATGCTAGATTGGTGTGGCATTGAGTCGGGGTCCTGACAGCTTTGGTATCAGAGCTTGACTGCCTGTAGGATTACCAAGCCAAACTGGTCGAAGTTGATTCTAGAAATGCTTTAGTTATACGTAGGGGAATTGATTGTGGGATGGAACATATGGCTCTTTTCACACCTTATACCTCATGCCCTCTGATCCGAGTCATCTTATCTTTCCTATGGGGATTTAGAACTAGTCCTTCTCATCTATCTATCAGGATGACATGTTACTAATCCATAGACTTATAAGATTGTTGGATTTAAGCCCCAGTTCAGTTTCTACTACTTCCGTGTGTTCATAGTTGGTCTCGAAACCTTGATATTGTGCATCTGAGTTGTTATGCCACTATTTTGCAGGATGTCTAAAATCTTTTTGAGCATATATAGCCGTTATGTTGTCCGAGTCATCCCGGGTATCTAATCAGTCTGATGCATTTGCAAATCCCTTCTTACTGTTCCGATGTTCCTTTGGCCATATTAACCACACTAACTAGTGTGTTGAGGTACTTCATTGCCTCGGTATATATGTTGGAGCTAGTATTATGACCCTAGGTGTCTTAGAATACCACCTAGTAAGCTAGCCATGATTTGTGTTCCCAGTGTGATGATTCTGGCCGTCATTCTCGAAAGTATCCCGTGATGCAATTTAGTAGTAGGTATTCTACCCATGGGTTTCTGAGCCCAAGATTCACCCTACCTCATGTTGATAGTGTTTGCTAGTTCCTTTAGGATATTAGTAACCTTTGTATTAGTCCTCTAGGTCCATGGTATTTCCTTCTTCCAAATACTATGAGCCGTTTATGGTAGAAGCTCTTTGAACCAAAAGATCACAACCAGAGTGCTCTTGGCAAGTTCTCGATGCTATGCCGTGACTCTGCCAGTCCTACCTTTCTGCATGGGTTATCCAGAAGAAATGTTGAACTTGTTCAACATGCTAATCTATGCACCCACAACTCAGAAATCGTATGTTCTTTTGAGTTGTCCCTCTTTAGTTGTTTTTTGACCTTCGTCTATCAATTGATTGTCAAGATTATGCATGCATTCGTTCATCGGTGCCTATGATCTTGTGGTCCGTGAAGCCATTCTATTCCGGAATGACTAGGAGAAACAAACTCCAGTACCTCGTCCATCTCCGGGATTGGGTCAAAGAAGTTGTATTCCATAGATCAAAATGCCCATCCAGCTTCTTGTTCGTTCTACCTTGAAGTATTACCTTCTTGATGTCAAGAAGATCATAGGAATTGCACCATCTCTTATGAATTCTTGATGGAGTGATACTTCTCACCATCATCATTCATTCCTCGGTCCTTGTGTTGTTGTAACCAGAATGCCGATAAGTGAATTGTGTTGTGTCAAATCAATGCTCCTAGCAACTAGTTGCTTGGTAGTAAATGGACAATATTCTCATTCTTAGCGTGTTGGTTATTGAATCATCATTCTAAGATAGATTGAGCTACCTTGTCCTTATTTCTGGCGCACTCTTTGATCAATGAGTTAGGATTATCCAATCCCTTGTTTATTTGATCATATCGTCTTGCCCTGAAAAGCAAGATAGTTCTCGAGCACGGTGGTTCATGATTTTCTCAATATGTTCTCGGAAGTATCACCAGGTCATCACTTGACTGTTATGTTGAGCTCCTGATCATGTTGGTTTCATATAAACCACCCCTTCTCCAAGAATCTGTGTTGCATACCCTAAGTTGGTTGGTCAAGCTAAACAAAAACTTGGAGAGCTGGAAGATGAAAGCTTGTCTGACTTAGTTCATGTTAAGGGATATCCTTTTGTGTGTGTGTGTGTTGAAGAAAGATGATATCTTCATCGATTGGTCCTCGTGATCATTTGTTGAACCTATCGTCTAGCCCAAACCTTGATTTGAGTGTGGGCCATTGTCAAATCAAGTTAGAACCAACGATATTTGTAATGTTTTCTTACTCGTGGTTGATTCCTCGAGCATACACCATTACATCTTTTGGTCTGACCAATACTATCACATTGTTCACATGATGGTGGAAGTCCAGTGATATGGAAATTCCGATGAGTTGTTGTTGAGCCCATCAACAACATTTTGTCTCCTCCATGATTCATGTTGAATATTGAGCTAGTGTTGGAAACTTTGTAAGCATTACCTTCGTGTTCCGCTCATGAGGTATATGCTTGGATGAGATAAGTGACTTCCTCTAATTCACATGTATTTGATGTAAGTTGCCACCGTGAATTCGAGAGAGTTTGTTTTGCTTCCTTTGGAGCCATCCCAAGTTAGTCATGCACGTGCGAAGTGTTATTGGGTTTGATACGTTGGCCGCCTCCACTCCATATGTGTTCCTAGCACCCCAAGCCACTGATTGACTTGTTAAAGGAAAATAAGTCTAGCGCGCGTAAAGACCTCAAAATCAAATCCTTGATGATGGATCCTAACCTGAACTCGATAATGTTTTATTATAAGACTACTATGTGGTCATGCTTGTCTCGGACAACGTGTTCACATGCTTGTAGCAGAACTAGCTCATGTTTTGGAGCTAACTACCGTAGTTCCTCCCCGAGAGTCTTGCAACGTCATCTCATCAATTTGTGTTGCAAACTTTCATTTTTGTTTCTAGACTCGATGAGTCTGGATTATTCTGACACAAACCAGATATGAATCTCAGGAAGATATAATGGTTGGAACATTTTCCAAGAACTATAATATTGGCCTCTCTGTAACCCGGTAAAGTGGATATCATGTCCAACACACCCAGCTGGAAGGCCCATTATTGTAGTATCTTCATTGAGGAAGTTGGCCACCTCCCCATAAGGATTTTGTAGGATTTACTCCCTAGTTGTTCCTTATGGATTTTTGTGTTCCCGAAGTCTGACCTTTTACTTGATGTTCTAGATATCAAACCATATTTATCTATGGATTACGCTAGCACATCAAGGAGAACATTAGAAGCGGAGCGCTAAATGTCTCTCGGTCGATCCTCCAGATATTGTTCCCCTTGGCCTCGCTAAGGTGAAATCTGAGAAGCTGTTATCTTCCTCTGCGCCTGCATCGTCCACCACTATTCATCATGGTAGTATGTTGTGTTGCCAGGATCCTTGGCACGGATGTTGGTAAAACCTTGATGAATATGGAAATGCTCAAGTTCTTGAGAGCACGCTCAGTCACTAGGTTATATCATCGGTATCAATTGGAACGTGCCTACCGTTTGTCGAGTTGTCTTATAACTCTAGCTTCCTTTCCAAGCTGAGTATGCCATTCCTTCGAATTCGTTCAAATGATCAATTGTGATTTTCCTTAGGCTGGTAGAAGGAGTTTCAATGATCTAGGTATCAAAAGTAATTCTTTTTGCCACTTCAGGGATAATTCTATGAGTCACCTTCTCTAAGGTGCCCCGTTATGGAATCATGGCAATTATTTCATCGCTATCTTGAAACCATTCACCATCTCCTCAAGCGTGGAATTGTTGTCTACCTAGTGAACCTCCATCATCTGTTTCACTCCCTCCCTCTAGATGTGTGCTTCGTGTCTCAGCTAGAGAGATGTGGCTATGCCTCATTTCATGAGTTGATCACGAGTTGTTCGTTCTCCAAGAAGATCGATCCCTCTAGAGTTTCCTTTTTCCTCTCATTGTCATGTTGGCTCGAGTTCTCAGAGCAAGACGACGAGACAAAGATGGTGACCAATCAACATTCTTAGGAGGTGCAACCTGGATTGAGAAGATTGTGTTAGCTTTGTGTCCCTCTGTCTTCTTACCTCACATCTTGAATCTCGGGACGAGATTCTTCTTTAGTAGGGGTGAGTTGTCACATGCCTAGCTTCTGGTGCTGCCTGGTGTTTTGCATCTTGTTGCATCATGTTTAAATTCTATTTAAGTTGAAATGGGGATTGACCAAACCCTAGCATCAGAAAGAATTCAACTAGGTTCAAATAAAAATAATTTCAATGAACCCAAATTGGCCTTCACAAAATGTTCATCATTTTTGGATTGGTCTTGAACCTCTGCCAAAAATATTGCACATTTTTCTAGGACAACTTGGATCACTGAATTAAATCATACTTTTTTGTATTTGGGCAATTAAATGCTATATAATATTTTAAATGTCCGAATAATTCTGAACTTAAGTGAGGGATGTTGGAAATATTCCAAAAAGAGCCCACAATTATTTTCAGGGTTTTTGAAAATGCCTGAGCATTTTAATTAAGTCAAAACAATTGCAGGAAAATAGAAAATAGAAACAAATTTAGAAAAGAGAGGAGACTTACCTGGCCTCACCTTTGCAGCCCATCTGGCTGGCCCAACCCACCACCGCCTTCACCCCTGTCGTCTTCCTCCCCTGCCAGGAGGACGGAGGCACGTGCCCACCCCGCGCCAGCCACCTCCTCCCTCCCTCCCTGCCTGGCTCCTCCCTGTTGCTCCTAGACGACTCCACGGTGTCGCCACGCCCCCCCGGGCCCTCTCACTCTCTCAAGGGCTTTGCCCCCTCCTCTGCTCTCTTCCCCAACGGAGCCCGTCGCCGCCGCTCGCCGTTCCTGCGGCCACCGACCACCCCTCGCCCTGCCGCTGAGCTCAGGAGCTCCGCCTTGACACCCTCTTCCTCCCCATCGAGCCATGCCCCTCCGGAAGCCCTGCAACGTCGTCCTCAATCTCATCTTCAACCTCCGCCCGCCGGCAACCTCATCATCGATTCACCGTCGTCTGTGCTTCCCCGAGCTCGCTGACCTTCCCTGCATGATACCCGTGAGCACCTGAACCGATTCCCCCTCTCCTTTGCCCCGTACGGCCACTGTAGTCGTCATATTCGTCGAGCCCGAAGCTCTCTGCCGCCGGCCATGGCGCCGTCATAGCCAGAGCTTAATCCATGATGCGTCCGTGCACACCCATGTGCTCAGCGCGTCCTCAGGTGCCGTAGAAACTCACAGCTCGTCCTGTCGTTTGCCACAACGCCGTTCCCGAGCACACCCAAACTCCGGTGATCGCTGACCTTGACGCCAACTTCGCTACACCGCACCCTGGCACCTCTCGCTGCCTCCATTCGATGTGCTACAAAGCGCTGGTTCCGTAGATGCTCTCCGCCGGCCATTTGGTCGCCGGAGGATAAATCCCGAGCCTCTCCGCCGAGTTTGGCCTCGCTGGCGTCGAGCCGTCGGCCTGTTTGACCCGTTTGACTTGGGGTTTGACTCCCCTGGGTCTTTGACATGTGGGCCCCAGCCTTGCTAACCTTGGGTTAAGTTTATAATTAAACTTAATTAACCCACTGACAGTTTAGTTAGTATTAACTTAATGCTAATTAACCCTGTTACTTAGTCATTTCAATGATCATTGGGCCCCACACGTCAGGTTGACGTGGACACGGTCTGTTGACCAGTGATGTCAACATGACGTGTTGATGATGCAGTAATGTTTTGTGGGATTTTCAATAAATCATAAATGATTTATTTATTTTAGAAAATGTTCAAACTTCTAAAAATCATAGAAAATCAACCGTAACTCCAAATGAAATAATTTATATATGAAAAATGATCAGAAAAATACAATCTATCCATCCATACCATTTTAATGCATGTTAGAAAAACTTATAACTACTGTTTAGGACAATTCAATTAATGGCATTTATGAAATCACATATGGAGTTTGAATTTGAATCTTTGATTCAAACCAACTTCATTTAATCGGTTGCTAGTTGCATTAGCTCAAACCACAACATATTTCCATGTCACATTCATGCATTGTATTGTTGCATTGAATTGATTGTGTTTACTTTCTATAGCTAGTATTTGTCCCTCTTTAGTAGATGTGTTCCGACGATGAGTTCGATGACACCGACGAAGAACTATACTATTTGTCCACCTTTAGTAGAAGTGCCAGGCAAGCAAACCCCCCTTGTTCATTCTGATACAATCCCACTCTCTTGCTCCTTCTCTCTTTTACTGCATTAGGACTACAACGATTCAACTGTTGCACGTTGCGGTAGTTGAACCCCTTTCCTCTGCATGACCTGTCATTTCCATAGTAAATAGATGAAACCCACTAGCATGAGTAGGAGTTCTTTGAGCCCTGATGTGCTTACTCATACATGCTTGATTGTCATGCCTGCTATTGCCTAGAGATGTGCCAGGTCTGATTCATCGGGGATGAATTGGAATGTGGTGAACATGCCCTAATGTTGAGAGCTAAGTGTGTGAACACGATTTGGTAAAGGTAGCGATGACAGGCCATGTAGGAGTACATGGTGGGTTGTTTCATCGAAACCGTTCTTAGGAACTCAGTTCTGTGTTTGTGATCCATGAACATTTACTACCACACATTGGGTTCAGGTAACTCGACCCCTCTCGACTTATTAATCGACATGATCTCTGTCCAGGAGTTGCAACTAGTTTCTGGTGTTTGTAGGTAGTGTTAGTAGTCTACCAAGTGGCACCCGGTACAGGTGGGCTTGGGCTAGACTAGGCACCATGGCACGGTGTACCAAGCGTAGATCCACCCATCGAGGTGGGCTTGGGAACCCTGCACACATCGTTTGGGGCTGTGAGCGACACCCCAGCCGGATCTCCTTGCGGATGGAACCCGAATAGGCGATAAACCTAGACGAGAGACTTGTGTGGTTAGTCAGGTCGTGGCCGACACCCTCGCTGAGCTTCCACTTGAAGGTTGTTGAGTACATGTCGTGTAAACGGCGATAAGTGGTGAGAGCGTGTGTGAAGAAGTATAGCCGTGTCGGCGGTAAAGGACTTCTGGGTTGCCTGTATAGTTCATAGATAACTTGAAGTGGATACTCTAAAATGCACAAGATAAGCATGAGTGCTATGGATGGCATTCTCGTAGGGAGACGGGAGCGGATCCATAGTGGTGTATTGATATGGTGAATATGTGGACTCGTGTGCGCCACCTCAAAAGAGTTACTTGCAATCGTAGTTCAGGATAGCCACCGAGTCAAAGCTGGCTTGCTGCAGTTAAACCCCACCACCCCTTGTTGATAATGATGCATATGTAGTTAGTTCTAATGTAATTCTTGGTCGGTACATTTGTACTCACGTTTGCTTAATTTATGTTTTTGCAGAGAGACTTCAGTCTCGCTAGTAGTTCTACGTGGACTTCGACGTTTAGCTTGTTACCTCAGCTACGATCTTGTGCCCTCGGCAGGATCTGTTAGATAGTCAGGCTTCTTAGCCTTTTTCATTTATAGTTGTTTGTACTCAGACATGTTAAGCTTCCGCGTGTGCTTTGACTTGTGTGCTCTGAATGTTGGGTCATGAGACCGATGTTTGTAATGTCTCTCTCCTCGGAGCCTATTGAATAAATACTTGAGTCATAGAGTCATGTTGTGATGCCATGTTGTATTTGCACATATCGAGCATATTGCGTGTATGTTATTGAAATGCTTGGTATGTGTGGGATCTGACAATCTAGTTGTTTATCCTTGGTAGCATCTCTTACCAGGAAATGTCTCCTAGTGCTTCCACTGAGCCTTGGTAGCTTGCTACTGCTCCGGAACACTTAGGCTGGCCGGCATGTGTCCTTCTTCGTTCCTGTGTCTGTCCCTTCGGGGAAATGTCACGCGGTGTCTACCGGAGTCCTGTTAGCCTACTACAGCCCTGATTCTCTGGAGTCCTGCTAGCCCAGCTGCTACAGCCAGGATTCACTCGCTGTTGACCGACACGTTCGTTGTTGGGTCATGTATGCCTTTCCTTGTAAGTTAGTGCCACTTTGGGTTCACGACTAGCCATGTCAGCCCGGGCTCCTTGTCATATGGATGCTAGCGACACTATCATATACGTGTGCCAAAAGGCGCAAACGGTTCCGGGCCTGGTAAGGCGACACCCGTGGGAATACCGTGCGTGAGGCCGCAATGATATGAGGTGTTACATGCTAGATCGGTGTGGCATTGAGTCGGGGTCCTGACAATAGAAAGGGGGAGCCGAGCCGAGACAGAACAACCATCTCTCATCGATTCATAATAAGGATAATATTCACAAAATGCATGGCAGGTGCCTTACATACCCCCGCGGGGTGCTTCTTCGATTCCTCGCAGGGAAATAAAAAGGGGCTAATCCTAAGGAACACTAACTACGCGCGCCTCCGCAGGAGACGCCATCATCAACAGTGGGCCGCCAGGCGCCGGCGCCAACCCCATCCAGATTAGTTGCGTCGGCGGCCACATGAAGCCGCCCTGCTCCGAGCGCGATGCGAGCTCGGGGGCTCGCAGCTAACATCGCTCGTCTCTGGAGTCACGTGAAGCTTGGGGGACTCGCTGGATCCTCCGGCTCCTCTACTGCTGCCTGAGGAGCTGCTGGTGAAGCGGTTGGCAGGCCTGGTCCTCGCCACTCCGACGCCCTGGCCGCTTTCCTTGGGGCAGCACTTCAGCCGGCGTCCTTCCGCGTCGAATACCTTTAAGAACATCAAGGAGGCGCCATCGTATTCCAGATGAATTACAAGGGCACCCCCTGTCCGTTAGACCCGGGCGATCTTGCCCCAGCCCCGGTTCATGTAGACCTTGCCCGGAGCGACGCCCGCGACCTCCGCTCCGGTCACATGGGTGCTACAGTCAGCATGCTGCAGCCAGAGCTCCAAAGACCCACTCGGCAGCATCTCGAATGCGAAGGAGGGAGGAAGGCAAATCCAAGAGCGTGGAGGCATAGCGGTGTGACGCACAAGCTAGTGAGAAGAGCCCTCGGCATGGACTCCAGGGGTGACGACGCGCACCGCCGTGACTCGCCGGCATCGCAGGTGGCGCCGTCAGTGTCGCTTGGTGTCTTCTACTCCAGGGCCCTCGATTCAGGCATACAAGGGCAGCGGGAACCAAGGCGGCGGCCGCTCATACCGGGGCCTCAATATCTCCTACCATGCGACCACGTCGCGGCTGCCAGGGACCGGCCGTTTCTTCGGCGGAAGCGGGTCGGGACCCTCTCGGGGGGCCTTCCCCTTCTCTTCCGCTGAAAACTGGCGGATAGGCACCATTGGCGTAGAGTGGAGCAACGGTTAGGAAGAAGAAGAAGGAGAGAAGCAGGAAGAGATGGACTCCGGTGGCTCTCGCTTGTCTGTACTTATAGTCCGGTGGAGGCCAACCGTCGGCCACCATGATCTCACGTAATCATGACCCATTTCTGCATGGAGGGACTTGTCAAGTCGACCAGTTGCCGAGGTGGCGTGGGGAAGCGAAGGCGCCCACGTCCAATCAACCGCCACATGGCGCCCAAGGGCGCAGGCTGATGGGGACCATGGCGGTCCGCACTTGCCCCTTCGCTTCTCCACTAAGTCAAGTCCGAGCACGCCTTGGGCCTGGGGTCTACTATCGGCGTTCTGGGAATGGGGGTCCCCAGACTTGCCTGCCTGCGGCCTGTGGCGTGGCTCAAGTGGTTGCCCAGTATGGCCCATCTTCATCAGCGCAAGACTCAAGACCCGCCAAGCCTCGCGGGGCGGATAACACAAGACCTCCTCAGGAGCGGCCTCGCCAGGCAGGCTCGCGAGGAGGCGGAGAGATCAAGGCAGGGTACCTCGCGAGGTGCTCGTGACGCAAGCCATGACGATCAAGACCAGGCGGGTGCCAGGCGGGCGCCAGCCTGCATAGTGTCCCTGTTTCCTCTTTGGGGCAAAGGGGGCAAGCACAGGCGTGGAGTACCGAGGCATCGAGCAAGGCTTGCCATTTCAGTGCAACGAGACCAAGACCATCAGAGCGGCAAGATGGAGGTCACTTTGGAGACCAAGACGGTGTCATCAGCAGTGCCTTTGGCAGCCGAAGACCAACTTTAGTCAGGATAACATGTACTAAATGTTCCCCTTCAAAATGGCCATTGCTGGAGCCCTTCCCACTCAATATTTGGGAACAGGACCAGGGCCTCCATAAATAGGACTAGCCACCACAGAGTAGGGACAATCGGATCGAGTACTCATTAGACCGAGAGGCGATCGAACTCACCCAAGCAGTTCATCGCACCAGCTCAAGAACACCTCTCGCGAGGCTGTTCATCCCTTGTACTGTCCATCATCAGCCCTTGAGGCAATCCACCACACCACACACTGGAGTAGGGTATTACACCACAATGGTGGCCCGAACCAGTATAAATCTTGTGTCCCTTGTGTTGTTCATCGTTTTAGTTTAGATTCTCGTGAGACGATCGGACGTGAAGTGGTAGGGGAAGATCTTCGCGCGCACCCCAGAGCTCAAACCTTAAGGGTCTGCCAGAACCCAACATCCGACAGTTTTAAAGCATTAGTTTCACCCTCAAACATTGCATGGTTAGGAATTGATAACATGTGGGTATTGGGAAGTAGATGATGAGGTAGAACCTATTGCCCTGTTTATTATCAAACATTTGGGAGGTACTTCTATGTTATGTTTATACTGCTATGCTATGCTCGTAGACGTGAATTGGTGTGAGTGTTTCATGACAGATGTGAGAGTTATTATTAATGGTTAACTTAAGGTGGCTACTTTAATACATATCTAGGTGGAATGGTAGGGGCACTCTGGAGCAACCAGTGGTTTGCCCAGGCACCTGGAGAACCTAGTGTTTGCCCAAGGGGATCCCGGAGGACCCGTTTGATCACCCTATGGAATGCCACCCAGGCTCAAAGGGATCATAAGTTTGTTCATGCTAGAAACTTATGTGTGCAGCCACAAGCCATGATGGGCTCTGGCATAGTTGAGTATGTTGTCTGAGCTCCTGAAGAGGTAGACTAGCAGATGTAGGTGGTGTAGCTGGTACTGTCTACCCAGCTTAAAGAGTTAATGCTTCTGAAAGACCGTGTCTCGGTCATCCGTTTCTCAAACACCTTGTAGTGCGAGAAATCCAACATAGGCGATCGAGTCTTGTGGGAAAAGTGCACAAACCTCTGCAGAGTGTACAAACAAATCATGGTTAGCTGTGTCCCCGGTTATGGACATCTTGAGTATCTAGTTTTTGGATTATCATGTTGATCTTATAACCTTACTTAAATAATTTGTTGGCTTGATGATTATTATTTTGGGATTGAGTTGGAGGAACCTTCCCAATGTTTTCAACAAACTTTGTAGTTAAATAAAATATTTTTCTTTTTTGTAGGGAAAAATTGGCTTTATGCAAAATTAAACCTTGAGCTTCCACCAGCCAAATATGCATGTAGTGATAGCTATTATTCATTATTATCCTATGGTGTGAATTTGCCAGTACATTCAATGTACTAACCTACATGGCTGCAACGTCTCATGTTGCAGGATTTCTTAGGACGAGTAAGTTCTAAGTTAGGGTTACGATTTTTGCACTCAACCTTTCCATTGGTGTTGATGGGAATCCACAACATCATTGTTACTTCCGCTATATGGATTGAGGTAATAGTATTTACGTAACTTTATACATGTGATTTACCTCTGTTATAAATCCTCGAGTACTGTGTGTGTCAGGATACCGATCCAGGGATGACACTTAAGCACAGAGACTTGACCGTTTGAGGTCGGGTCTCTACAAGATGGTATCAGAGCACATGTTGATTGTAGGACGTGACCCTAGAGACTGGCAAGCCCATAGGAAAGATTTTCTCTACTACCATATTTTCAAAACGATCTCTTACCTCTCTTCACTTCTAAGCTTATTCAAATATTCCCTTTTAGTTAGACTATACCCTTTCCCCTTTTGACCACATGAAGATTCGGCTGATGAGACCACTTCAAAAAGTACAAGATATTGGACAACAAGGCTACATTGGAATAAAAAGGATTTTTACCGTGCATTACAATGACGGAAACTACAACGGTGAAGACTCCAAAGAATAGGAGAATTTGAAGGCTTTGAAGAATTTCCAGATTTGTATGACCTAGGAAGGCACCCCTTATGGAACATGGCAGACTATGGAAGCTGTCAATACCCGAGATCAAGGTGTATAAAAGAAAGACCGGAAACATGGAGCATTAGAACTCAAAGTTTTTGTCAAGAAAACCCTAAGACAAGATATAACAATTTTTTAATGAAACCTCATGGCAGTAACATGGGCATAGACACAGCTAACCTTGGTGTTATTGCCCGCTTATTCTATTGTCACCATGCGGAGTTAAGCACGCAGATGCATGGAAGGATTGGATGGTAGAAGGCTGATGGAGGATCTGTCAGCAAAGGATGCAGTTTTAACCTTAGCTGGTGCATCACCAGGATCTGGAGTATTACACGAAGAATTTTAGAGGGACCTTTAGGAAGTCATATTTGACAAGGAGGCAATTCGTGAAGAACTCAGGAACCAGGAGCTGAAAGTAGCCAAGCTGGAGGAGCTAAACCTCGAGATACCGGAGATTTGTCATGAACTGCAGGACAGTAGGACCATGGCTCATGCCAAGGGTGTTGAAACCCAGAAGTTTGGAACACAACTCCAGAAATATTAAAGGATGCCACTAGAGACTTCGCTTCAACAGAGACTGGTAGAGGAACTTGAGAAGAAGCCATCGGAGACATGAACAGGCCAAGAAGACTTTGGCGACTTTGAAGATTTATTGACCTTTAGAGGACCAAACGCCTGTTATATACTTACGTTAGATGCGACGTTTTTGAGATGTCACTTGTTTGATATTTTTCCAACAGCGACAAAATAAAATCTGTCTTTTCAAAACTATTGTTTGTATTGTGTGTACCCCTCTCTATCTCTCTTATCTCACCCAAAAACCTCTGGACCAAATAGAGGATGAATGGAGATGAGCTCATATTATCTGGACCGATGACTCAATTGGAGATGGACCGATGGATTTAGAATATGGAAAGTTACCTAAAGAATAACACTATAGCCGGAAAGGATATGGCCCAACATGCTCTACAGTGCTTTGAAAGAGGTGCTGCTACTTGGTGGAGGTTGTACCAAACCATCAATGGATGGCAAAGAATAACCACTTGGGAAGAATTTAAGTTGACTTTGCTAAAGTCTCGGCTTGTGCCCTGGAAATTAAAGCCTCATGGAAATGATATGAAGAAGCCTTGTACGTGTAGGATTTGGGGAGAAATAGGGCACACCCATGAGGAACACAATGAAGGATGTCCTCATTGTGAAGGAAGTCACTCAGCTGAAGAATGCCCAACTAGGCAGATTACTTGTTTCTTGTGTGAAGGAACTACCCACTACCCTGCTCAGTGTCACATTTACCCCATGGTACAAAGAACCATCCAACATAAGAGAGAAGCAATGAAAGGAGCCCTCAAGGAAATTTTAGAAGAACCGGTGATGATGGAAGATGTCGAGGACACACACAAAGGAAACAAAATTAAAGCCTGCACCAAGTCATTCTATTCATGTGGAGAAGAAGGACACATCTCCCAAAATTGTCTGAATGGGGATCTAGTAGAATTCCCGACAGAGGATGTAGAGTATGACCCACAGGAAATAGAAGCCCTGATTGGAACGGAAAAGCCCAGGAAGAGAAGTAGAGTGGATACCAAGAAGGACCTGAGTCATATCACCTATTTCAGGTGCAAGGAGTCAGGGCACTACTTCAGCAGTTGCCCAAAAAGGAAGCCGAGGACCCAAGGAGGCTATGTAATCATGAGGAAACCTCGAGACTTGTCAGAAGTAATATGGTTCTTCTGTAATGAAGCAAGGAACTTCCCAAGAAATTGTCCCAAGGAGAAGGAGACTTGCGCTAAATAGTTGAGTTAGCAACAAAAGAAATGTAGTAGTAGTAGTGGGAACAATTCTTTTACATTGAGGTGTTGAGTTGAGGCATGTAATGGAAATGCAGGAGATTGTAATAATTTGAGAATCAATAAAGTCAGCATCGTGGGTACTGATTTGGATTTTATGACTTGTTACTCTATGAAGAAAGATTTTGACCATTTTCGAGGATATGAGTAATATGGTTGTCGGATGTTGGGTTCCGGAAGACCCTTAAGGTTCGAACTTTGGTGTGCGCACAAAGATCTCTCCCTTACCGACCTACGTCCGATCGTCTCGTCGGATCTAGGCTAAAAACAATGAACAACACGAGGGACACAAGATTTATACTGGTTCGGGCCACCGTTGTGGTCTAATACCCTACTCCAGTGTGTGGTGTGGTGGATTGCCTCAGGGGCTGATGATGAATAGTACAAGGGAAGAACAGCCTCGCGAGGGGTGATCTTGAGCTCGTGCAATGAACTGCTTGGGTGAGTTCAATCGCCTCTCTCTCTCTCTCTCTCTCTCTAATGAGCTATCCTTCGGTCCGTCCCTCTGTGGTGGCTAGCCCTACTTATAGAGGCCCTGGTCCTCTTCCCAAATATTGAGCGGGAAGGGCGCCAACAACGACCATTTCAAAGGGGAAGATCTAGTACAAGTTATCCTAACTAAAGTTGGTCTTCGGCTGCCAAAGCCACTGGTGATGACGCCGTCTTGGGATCCATGTTGACCTCCATCCTGCCGCTCTACTGGTGTTGGTCTCATTGCACTGAAATGGCAACCTTTGCCTGATGCCTCGGTACTCCACGCCTGTGCTTGCCCCCTTTGCACCAAAGGGGAAACAAGTACCCTGCGCTGGCCAGCGCCCGCCTGGTCTCGATCGTCATGGCTTGCGTAATAAGGACCTCGCGAGTTACTCCGCCTTGATCTCTCCGCCTCCTCGCGAGCCTTCTTGGCGAGGCCGTTCCTGATGTAGCCTTACGCCGTCCGCCGCGCGAGGCTTGGCCCCTCGCAAGGGTCTTGAGTCTTGTGCTGATAAACATGGGCCGTACTGGGCCGCCACTTGAGCCACGCCGCAGGCCACAGGCAGGCAAGTCTGGGGACCCCCGTTCCCAGAACGCCGACAGTAGCCCCCGGGCCCAAGGCACGCTCGAACTTGGCTTAGCGGAGAAGCGAAGGGGCAAGTGCAGAGCGCCGCGGGTCCCATCAGCCTGTGGCCTTGGGCGCCGCGTGGCGGTTGATTGGACATGGGCGTCTCTGCTTCCCCACGCTGCCTCGGCAACCGCTCGACTTGACAAGTCCCCGCATGCAAAAACGGGTCATGATTACCTGCGATCATGGAGGCTGATGGTTGGCCTCCCCTAGCTATAAAGGCGGGAGAGCGCAAGCCCCCGCTGCACATATTCCTCCTCGCTTCCTTCGTTCTCCCCATCCCAGCTACTCGCCATCTCCCATGGCACCACCGAAGAGGTTCTCGGCCGCAGAAAAGGGAAAGGCCCACCGGGAAGGGCCTGACTCTCCCCCGCCCAAGCGCGGCCGGGGTCGTCCCCGCAAGCGTCCCGCGCCGCCTGCAGCGGCTCCTCACGGTCGCGGCCGCGATCTCCCGCGTGGCGATGTGTGCTTGGTGGGTGAAGGTAGGCGCGTCGTGGCTGCGCGCCCCCAGGCCGCGCTTCCACTCGACGGATGTCCTGCCGGAGTTCGTCGTGTGGTTGGCGGACCCGACCAGTACCTGGCTCCAGCTTCCCCGCTTCTTTGCAAGTGAACTCCCGACCGGTGCTCATGGCGGCCTCTGCCTTCAGGCGGACAGTTGCTGCAGCAGGGCCTCCTGGGCTTCGCTGGAGATCTCCGTCGCCGGGAATGTGGCCCTGACCCGCGATTGGCAAACGTTCGCCCGCACGCGTGGCCTGAGCCAGCGATGCACCCTGCACTTTATGTTCGACGGAGACGCCACCCTCTACGTGTGGGTGTTCAGAGAAGATGGCCGCCGCGTTGGGTGTTGCCCTGAAGACGACGATGGTGGCCAGGCGCCCCGCCTCGGCGATGGCCGAGACGAAGATGAAGGCGGGTGCGGGGCCAACGGCTTCCGAAGTTCGCCAAGCCTCGGTGACTCGCCTTCGGACGGCCGCTCCTCCAGTGGTGGCTGCGACCAGCCCCCATGCCGTCGCACTCGCCTTGTGGGATGTAGCTGGTCAAACTGCCGCCATGCCTCGGTGAAGTGCGAGGAGGGGTCCGACTGAGCTCCGGAGGTAGTACGAGCCCTTGCAGGGGCGTGAGCGAGCCGCGTCTTTATTTTGTTTTCCTCCCTTTCTTGTACAAAGAAAGAGTATTGTATGGCCCCGCAGGGGCGTGATGGACTGCCGTTGTTAACTGTTATGCTATCCTCGTCGTTCTTGTGCTGTGTTTCGGCTTGTGCTTGTGTGTAGG